>NC_041227.1:78582375-78604893 GCF_002837175.3 Physeter macrocephalus | reverse complement strand
AGCACAGGCTCCGGACGCGCAGGCCCGGCGGCCACGGCTCACGGGCCCAGCCGCTCCGCGGCACGTGGGATCCTCCCGGACCGGGGCACGAACCCGCGTCCCCCGCGTCGGCGGGCGGATTCTCAACCACTGCGCCACCAGGGAAGCCCCAGAGTTAATTTTGACTTCAGAAAATATCACAAGGAAATATGAATTTGGAAGATCTTTTGAATCTTAGGCTGACCGGTGAATTTCAGTTTAAAGCAGGATGCAGAATTCATGTTGATGGACGATTCTGACAGGGCGCACATTTTGATAATAGACAGGAATGTTCTGATAGCAGCCATTACCTATATTACAACTCACAGCCCTTTGCGTAGCGGGATCATTTGTTTCTTTCCTTTTCTTGTTATCGTGCCGATCTACGTAACTTTCAAATAGCATAACTAAATCTTTTTTAAAAGATTTATTTTAAAAATAGGGAGCATATAATAGAAAAGCCGACTTTAGCTGTGAGTGCAGCGCTTGGCACCATGGTGACATATTAGCTTTAGTAGAGGGAGAATTCAGATGTTTGGAACGATAACGTGTATTTACTTCACAGGTTGACAAGGGCCTGGAGGCAGAGTAGAATTTCTGGGATGTTGTCTAGCAGGTTAAAATATGGAGGCACGTCCTTCGACATACGTGTGTTGCTGTACTGTGACAAAAGGCAGTTAGGAGGGGTGGCACTTGCGGGGTGAGGAGTGCCAGCCTGGGCACGGGCCGCCTGCCCTGGAGTCTGGCCGCACCAAGGGCTGGGGCGGCCCCGAGCCGGCCCCTGAGCCCCCCTGCTCTAAAGGAAGCAGCAGTAACACCTACCTCGCAGGAACCTTTTAAGTATTAAATGAATACATGTGAAGTATGTATAAGAGTGCCTGGCACGTTGTAAGGTGATACTTATTTTAATTATCACGGTGATTTAATTATTATTGCCTTATTTATTTTATTTTTTATTTTTTATAAATTTATTTATTTAGTTGGTTTTGGCTGCGTTGGGTCTCCGTTGCTGCGCGCGGGCTTTCTCTAGTCGCGGCGAGCGGGGGCTACTCTTCGTTGCGGTGCGCGGGCTTCTCATCGCGGTGGCTTCTCTTGTTGCGGAGCAGGGGCTCTAGGCACGCGGGCTTCAGTAGTTGTGGCTCGCGAGCTCTAGAGCGCAGGCTCAGTAGTTGTGGCGCACGGGCCCAGCTCAGCAGCTGTGGCTCGCGGGCTCTAGAGCGCAGGCTCAGTAGTTGTGGCACACGGGCTTTGTTGCTCCACAGCATGGGGGATCTTCCCGGACCAGGGCTCGAACCCCGTGTCCCCTGCATTGGCAGGCGGATTCTCAACCACTGTGCCACCAGGGAAGTCCCTATTGCCTCATTTAATAATTAATTAAGTAAAGTGACACTTATATTATTGTCTTAATTGATTATCACATATTTTATTCTTAATAAGAACAAGACATCTTTTTTAATTTCTAAAAAGTGTATGAGTTCTTGCCCAAATCTGATGGACTAACTGAAAACAATCCCACATGTGCATATGATTATAATTCAAAATTATACATCTTGGAATTTTCACTTGTTAGAGTGAAAATTATCATTTTATTAAAATGCGTTTAAAGCTTGTTAAAAGCAGACAAAGATACTATCTACCACAAATAATAAGGAGACAATATCTCTCTTGAAGACATGATATCGTCTTTTTTTAAACTGAATTATTTGGTGATATTAACATTTTAATGAAGGAATTATCCTATTTTCATATTTCTTAAGAAATTGATATTTAGGGCTTCCCTGGTGGCGCAGCGGTTGGGAGTCCGCCTGCCGATGCGGGGTACGCGGGTTCGCGCCCCGGCCCGGGAGGATCCCACGTGCCGCGGAGCGGCGGGGCCCGTGAGCCGTGGCCCGTAACAGAGGAAGGCCCACATACCAGAAAAAAAAAAAAAAAAAAAAGAAATTGATGTTTAATTTCTGCTTCATGTTAATAATAAGTATTTAACATATTTTAAATCTCAGTTAAAACTAACTTATACTTCATATTTCCATAAAGAGAGAAGCATAATATGCTTCATTGTATTATGTGTTTATATTCTTTCTTTGTCACCAGCATTCCCTTTAATGGAGCTGTATTTTGAAAATACTAATCCCTAGAGCATAATAGTTTAGATAAGTAATATCTTTGAGAACTTGCTGATCACACAGGTGTCGTGAGGATGTGTGTTTTAAAAAACGAGCCTCATTTACTAGGTGAGCTTTGCTGGCGTTAGGCACTTGGTACAGGTGATTTATGGGAAAGTCTCAGAGGGGTTGCCCACAGCCCACCAGTAAACCCTCCTCACAGGGAGCCACTGTGAACACAGAGGATGTGCCCTTTGGAGAAAGACTGGACATTGAAGCAAATGGCTAAATGGCTTTGGACACCCCCTGGAGGAAGAAAAATAGGTTTAAAGTATGATTGTTAAAGAATGAGACCTATAAATGAGGTAGCGCATTCTCATATCCCTGACAGATTTTGACAAATAAGAGAAATATGTGTTTCTCATAGGAGGTATGTGTTTGAAGTGTATTTTAAACCATTTAATACTGCCAGTGCGTTAAGAGGTTGCTCGTGGGGTTGAAGGTGGGTTAACCTGAGTGAGCGAAATGAGAAGGAAGGGTTGGATCAGAGTTTGCCTTTTTACAGACAAAGTAGAGGACAGGCCGCACGGCCGGTCCTCAGGCCTCATGTCCATGGTGAACTGCGTGCAAGGGTGTGGGTCTACTCTTGTTTGTTCTTGGGATCGTTAAGTCATCTTGAAAGTTTGATTACAAAAATGGTTCTAGCTAGTGTCCTGTGGAAGCACAGAAAGCTGAGCAGCCCCGAGGGCCGGGTGGTAGAAAGTCTTCGGAGGCCAGCGCACGTGTTTGGAAGATGTGGCTGTGGTGCTGTCATCGGCCATCCCAACTGGAAACACATCCATTTTATGAGTCTGGCAAAATGTGAGGGAGGTGCTATTTGTTTAAAACATACGTTTCTTGAAATTTACTTTAAAACATGCTATTTAAGGAAAGAAAAGCATACGTTTTCTTAGTCTTTAAATACCATGTGCCTTTGTCGTAGACGTCGCCCACCCCCGGAGGGTCGGCCCTTGTGAGGGCCGAATGTGCTCCTGGGGTTACCCTGAGTGGCTGTGTCTTCCTGCGCAGCAGCCCGCATGAGGGTGCGCTGCCATTTCCGTGGTGCCCAATGTGTGTGTTGAGTTTGCTGACGGGAAAGGTGCGAGGAAATCTCTTCCTCAGACCCATCTTGGAAACAGTTTGCAGTTCTGAGTGTGGATTCTGGAGTTTGCTCATTTATTTAACAATTCTGGATGGTATTTATGAAGTGTCAGCTCTTGAGGATAGAGCAATAAATATGACTGTCCTTCAGGACCTCGCAATCTAGTCTGTCTTATGTTTTACAATCCTTAGATTTTTTTTTTAATCAACTGAATTTAAATATTGAAACTACGCTATAAAATTTTTGTAATTAGATTTTGAATATGTGCATGTGTATGTAAGCATTCCTTTTTTTTTTAAAATAAAGCTTAACAAATTTCTTAATTTGAGAATACAGAATAGGGATTATAACTCTGAGGAATAAAGTACTTGAGGATGATATAGTAAATCTCACTTTCTTAGAAAACTTGTTGGAACCAAATATGATACAGGATACATGATATGCTGGGAGCAGGGGTTCAAATCTCAACTCTGTTCCTTCCTCATCTTGTGACTGTGGGAAGATTACCTTCAGACGCCTGCTAAGCTAGGAGGAAAGGCAAGAATTCTCCCCGAAGGTTATACCTAGATAAGCATCCCGGTCAGCAGCGGACTCATTCCCTTCACTCACTGCAGCGGACAGATACGGCCTGTATTCTAGCATGAACTCTCAAATACTAAGGTGAGCACACCACCAAGAGATGCCTTATCTGTAAAATGTGAATAAACACAACAGTCTGTACCTTACAGAGGGTTTGTGCAACTTAAATCAGATAATATAAAAAGCGCTCCTAGAACATGGCAGACACTCACTCAATAAATGTTAATTATTTCCCCTTCTTCTTTCCTTACCCACATTCTCAGTATGTACTTATTACCCGTATCTGTTATTAGCTGCTAGAGATGATCTGATTATTTTAGGGAACATAGTGACCATATTCCATAATGCTGACAAGAAGATCTTTCCATGAGAATGGAATGCAAATTCAAGAAATATTTTGCTCATGAAATTTTATAAAGAGTCACACAGCTGTACATGAGGGCCTGTATTTATTAGAATACATAAAAGTGACAATTTGGATTTATTCTACAATATTTTCTTCTGAAAATATAAGAAGAATACTTGAGGGGTTTCAGGTCAAATGGCAGACTAAGATTCTGCCATAGTCTTTTCCTCTCACTGTAAGTAATAGAAACAAGAACAGAGATGGATAGATGAGAGATAGATGGATGAGAGATGGATAAATGCATGATAAATAGATAGGTAATAGATAAATAAATAGGTAGACAACACAGAAAAGAGGAAAAGGGATATATTACGAGGAATTCCTAAAGAGGAAGAGCAGCCAAGAGTGGGTTGACGGGAAACTTACAGAAAGTGGGAGCAGCGCTACAGGTGGGTGACGCTGAGAGCAAGACGGCGCCCAGCTGCAGTCGGAGGGTAACTAATTGATTTCTAACAGCTCCATCTATGTTATTCACGTGGTACTTCCTCATTCCTCCTCTGCTGTGGCTGCAGACATATTTGCCTACAGGTGAGAGCTGTGAGTACTGGGGTTCGAGTGAAAGAGAGAGGTCAGTCCTCTAGAAAGCCAGGAGGAAAGGCGAGGACTCACTCCCAGAAGATTATCTAGACAACCATCCTGGTCAGCAGCACTTGACTCCCTCCTCTAACTGCAGTGAGTAGATGCTACCGTGGAATCTCAAATACAAACATGAGCACAACACCAAGAGTCACTAGACAGCCAGGAAACACCATGAAAGAGAGACGCCAGACTCAACAAAGGATATTTATGCAAGGAAACACTGATGAGAACAAGTGCAAAAGAAGGTAAATGTATTACTTTCGGAAAGATATAAGAAAACTTTCATCAGTAAAAAACTAGAGATCCTGGAAAGTAAAGATTGACTGCTGAAATAAAAATTCAATAGACTGAAGAAAAAAGTGAACACAACCGGAAAACAAGCTTAAGGACCCTCCTAGAATATATCAAAAACAAACTATGAGATATTGGGCAGGTGGTGGGAGTTAATGCTTATAGAAGATAGAGCCAGCATTTATTCAATAACAGGAGTTTTATAGTAAGATAATTTGGTGTAGTTATGTGTAAAGAAATCTTAGGGAACTTTCATAACTGTAGAAAGACAAAGGAGTCATTGGGTGCCAATAAAAACAGAAACAGACAGACAAACCTCCCCACACAATATCCTAAAATATCCCATAAAGAAAAATAAAATACTTCTAGTCAAGGTTCTGAGGGAAAATAACCTTGACTGTAGAACTCTATACTGTCTTTTAACTGTCAAAATAAAAAGACATGGCAAACATTCAAGGTCTCAGAAATTCCCCACCTACACAGACTATGAAAGAATTAATAAAGGATATACTCCAGCAGGAAGAAAACTATATACAAATGAAGTAATAATGAATAAAGAATTTCCCAAATCTTAAGTCTAAATAATGTTTATTGTTGATACTGTCAACATAGAACTAAGATTCTAAGAGTTATCAACACTGAGAGGTGTTGGGAGTTTGGGCCCCAGAAGCGAGATAGAGTACGGGAGAAATAAAGACAAAGTATAATAATTCTTTTATCTTGTTCATGAGAAGGAGATTCTTACTGACTTAGCCTGGATATAAGGAAAAAGTAAGTTTAAGTAAATGTTAAAATTTTAAGGACAGTCACTAGAAGAATAGAAATTGAATGCATAGCTTTTCCAGGAGAAAAAAAATACTGGAATCAGTTGGATCTATCCAAGAAAGGACAGAAAAGAGCATTTTTTTAAAAAAACAAGCAACTAAGAATCACGGCAAAATAAATATGTAAAATATCAGGATTAGTCCAAAGATTAGTAATCTCAGTAAATGTGACTAATTTAAACCCACCTGTTATAAAAGACAGAGCCTTTCAGATTGGGTTTTGAAAAAACAGTTAAATTATACGCTACTTACAGGAACTATTTTCTCAAATAATGTTAAGAAGCTTAAGATAAAAAATATAAAAACATATCAGACAAATGTTAACCATAGTCAATTAGGTTTAGCAATATTAATTAGAATATATGAGATATTAGATAAATTAGAATTCAAGGCAAATTGTATTATAAAGAACAAAGGGGGGCATTTCATGTTGAAAAGGGAAGCATCTACCCAGACATTATGACAATCGCAGTTAATATACCATCACCAAGTAGTGATGTAAGAATATAAAAATGTAAAGAAGGTTTAGAATTACACTACGAAAAAAATTCAGCTCCCATTCACTGTAAAAAGTATTGTTAGCCAACTGGGAATAGAAAAAGAAAATATTTTTAAATGATTGATATGCAGATTTAAAATTTCTTAATGATCAGAATTACTAAAACCAGAGTTCTTTCTTAAATCAAAAAAATAAAATAAAATGTATCTAACAAAAATCTACTAGAAACAACCTACTGGTATATTATGAGAAACTTTGGGTTTAAAGTCTGGATCTGGACAAGGATGCCCACTGTTACATTATATCAATACTAAGGGCACAGTAAATGAAATAAGACCAGAGAGAGAGAGAGAGAGAGATGAATGGAGGGAGAAAAGCGTTATAGATATTGGAAAGAGGTCAAAGTATCATTTCAGGCAATGTAATTGCTTACACAGAAAATCTGAGGTAATCAATTTACTATTAGGATTGAGAAGTCTCCTTCCAAGGTGGCTTTTCCTCGTGGTGACTCATTCTCCAGGACCTTTACTTATGGTGTCTTCAGGGTAGTGGCACTCTTATGTGGTGAAATCCACTAATCAGTTAGGTTACTTTGGACTTCAGGGAGCAGAAAAATCTCAACTCAAACTGGCTTTTAACAGTTAGGTGATTTATTATCACATGTGAAGTCCAAAGGCAGAGCAGTGCCCGGTGTGGCCCATGATGTCATCAGGGCCCCAGACTCCTCCTGCCTTTCTCAGCATCCTCAGCCTCACCTTCCTCCCACATCTGGTTTTCCTTGAAGTTGCAAGGTGACTGCTGGTGGCAGTTTGGGCTTCGTGCTTCCTTGTTACATTATCAGGAGAGAAAGAGAGTCACACCATGAAAATTCCTTCCCTTTTGTCTCATTCAGTCAACTGCAATTACAGCCGCCAGGGGAGAGCTCATTGGCTTGGACCGATTTCCAGGGGTCGAATCAGCATTGATGAGTCAACCACGGTGTCCATGACACGCCTTACACTGTACTTACCAACATTCCAAATTGACCAGACACATAAAGGTGAAATATAAAACTGTTAAAGCCTTAGGAAATGTTGGTGTAGGGAAGGCCTTTGTAAGGGCCCAAAACTTAAAGCAATAAGAGAACGGATAAAATATTTTACTGCATCAAAATTTAAAATCTCTGTGTAACAAAGGGCCCTATAAACAAAGTTAAGAGACAAGAGACAGACTGGAAGAAAATGTTTGCAACACAGTTAATCTACAAAGGCCTAATATTCTAGAGGTAATCAATATTAAAAAAAAAGACAACTCAGTGGAAAGAATGGACAAAGCATATGACACGGCAGTTGGGAGAAAATGAATACATACTGCCAGTAAACTTAGGAAAACATGGGCAAGCTCACTTTTAATTTAGGAAATCCAAATGAAAACAAAATATAAGTTTTCACTCATCAAATTGCCGAACGTTTGAAAAATTTGATAGTTTCCAGTGTTGAGCAGGGTGTAGTATAATGGAATTTTACAAATGCTGTTAACTAATGTATAAGTTAATATAGCCATTTTGGAGAGGAGGTCGCTGATATCTGTTAAAATGACTAAGCCCCTGCTCTGTAACCCTTCTTTTCACTGCTCTGAGAGATACTCGCTCGAGATCGCAAGGAAGTACACAGGAGGATGTTTGTACCGGTGTCAACTGGAAACAGTCCTGACAGGGGCTGGTTCAGCACCCTCTGTGTGTCCAGTGTGCCGTGTTATGCATAAAGGTCAAGGCAGCACCCTTCATAAGCATCAGGAAAGGATACTGATTAAATGTCTTTCCACTAGCTACTTGAGTCATTTTTCGTTTGTTTGTTTAAATGGGATCCACCCATGGTTTTCTTTGAAGTCTTTGTAAAATCGGAGCATCTCCTGTACATCGTGTTGCTCCCGTGCTTACGGCGGAGGGCGGGGGTAGTAATACCACACAGGTGTTTTGGGGTTGGCGGAGTGCCTGTGTGCTTCAAACGGAAGAGTTTTACGTGGCCCCCTGCTGCTTGGGTGCCACCAAAAGAAATGGAATGCGTAATTTGAACACAAATGGGAGAAAGCAAGACTCATTTCCATCCCATGGAGAACTTGAATGTCTTCGCCAGAAGGGCTGTCTCCGTTAACTTGGTGCTTGTTCAAAACCTTATTTGGGGCTAACGCCTTTTTATAAGAT
This sequence comes from Physeter macrocephalus, assembly GCF_002837175.3. Classification (NCBI taxonomy): domain Eukaryota; kingdom Metazoa; phylum Chordata; class Mammalia; order Artiodactyla; family Physeteridae; genus Physeter; species Physeter macrocephalus. The sequence goes on along the minus strand of NC_041227.1, from coordinate 78,596,272 downwards.
GCCTTCATGTGCCTGAAGTAATTCACAGAGATTGATTTGTAAAACATTCTGAATCAATTAAGGCTTTAATCAGCAAAGAAGCAAACTTCACATGGCTTGTGGACTAATTTTACCGTCTCCCATCAAAGTGAACCTAAGCTGAAAAAAGAAAACAATTACGAGGGTGCAATTATCTGTCCTGATTACTGAATTAGAAGAGCTTGTGTTTATCCGTCCCAGTGTGAAGGTGGGTATCTTCTGTGGAAAACTATCCCAGCAGCTGCTGGGGTACGGGAGCCTCACTGTGGTTACAGACGCTCCTTTGTGCAGACCTAGTGGGAGTGAGGATTGACTTGGCTTCCAGGAGACTCAAACTCTCAGCTTTATTTAGTGACTCAGCACAAAACAGAGGCTCCTGGGTATTGCTTTGTGTAAACATTTTTGAGAGCAAGTTTCCAAAAACTCCTTGCCGATGGCGGTGGGAGTTTCCTGCACAGGCATCTCATTTGAATGACTACATCTGCAGATCTATCTGCTTACGCAATGATTAGGAAATTGGTTTCCTTTATTTAGACAAGCGCTCAGCTGTCGCCTGCTTATTAGACTCACATGGGGAGCTTTGGAAAGTCCCAGAACCCACCCAGACCTATTCCGTCAGAATGTGAGGGGAGGACGCCAGGCATAGGCACTTTTTGAAGCTCCCCAGGTAATTCCAGTCTGCAGCCAAGATCGAGAACCCCCGATTGAGACAGCGTTCGCAGGCTAGTGCGGTCTCAGTCTGTGATGCTATGATATGGCGGCCGTGTCTTTTTAGAATAGAATAATTTTTGACAGTTCTTTCCAGTAAAGGGTATGTGTTAAATATATAACTAAAGGCAACTTTTGTGACCTTATCAGGCTTCTTTCCCCATATTTACGAATCAGAGATTGCTTTCTCAGATACTTCCTAATTCTCGATTTGGAAAATGTGGTCACCTGAATTATGTGTTAGGTAAAGCTTGGATAATCAGTGACTTTCATTTAGTCTCTTCCTTGTATTTACCGGAAATGTCATCCTTTTTCTGACAAAACTAGGATTTGGGATACTGGTGGCTCCTTTGGGGGCATCTTCTCTTAGCTCCGTATTCCAGAGCCCCCTGGGGGTGGGGCAGGGAAGCGCCGGTGAGAACACCCAGCCAGCTCGTTGTCATTCTCGGCCATTCGCCTCTGTCCCAAGCGGGGGTGGTCCCCTTGGCAATGTGACCCAGACCCCTTGGGGGGAGTGCAGGGAGTAGGTAGTATCTATCACTCCTGCTCCTCGCCGGGCGCCTAGCCTCTCACCTCAGTGCACTTGGCAGACAGCTTCCTCTGTGAGAAGTTCCGGTAGAAACTTTTCTCAACATTTCCATCGATGTCTTGGTGCCCCTTTTGGCACCCCGTGGCCAGCAGGCCCTTTTGTTAAAAATTGTGATAAAGTATGCATAGCACAAAGTTTACCATTTTAACCCGTTTTCAGTGTGCACTTAGTGGCATCGGGTACGTTCACGTTGCTGTGCGTCCATCACCACTACCCATTTCCAGAGCTTTCCCATCTTCCCAAACTGAAACTGTGTACCCATCACTCACTAACTCCGGTTATTCCGTCCACACATAACTTCTACTCCACTTTCTGTCTCTCTGAATCGGGTCACTTCAGGTGCCTCATCTACGAGGAGTTACACAATATTTGTCCTTTGGTGTTAGACTTCTTTTGCGTAGCGTAATGTTTTCAAGCTTCATCCATGTTGTAGCAGGTGTCAGAATTTCCTTCCTTTTCAAGGCTGATTAATATTCCAGTGTATGGATGGACCACATCTGGTTTATCCATTAATCCGTCAATGGACACTCGGGTTGTTTTCACCTTTTGGCTACTGTGAATAACGCTGCTATCAACATGGATGTGCACACATCTGCTCAAGTCTCTGCTTTCAGTTCTTTTGGTCGTATACCAAGGAATGGAGTTTCTGAATCATATGATAATTCTGTGTTTAACTTTTCAAGGAGTGCCATCGTGTCCTCCACGGTGGCTGCACCACATCACATTCCCAACAGCAACGCCCAAAGGATCCAGTTTCTCCACATCCTTGCCAACACTTATTTTCTGTTCTGTTTTGTATCCCAGTAGACATTCTAACGGGTGTGAAGCAGTTGGCTGGCCCATTTTTAGTACAACTGTGTGCGGAATGGGCTTACGTCTAATACTGTCACACACAAAAATGATATTCTTTTTAGGTAAAATTTGGGGAGGGGCTCCAATAGCTCTGTATAGAGATAGGCAACAGATCTCCATTTGCACCCTCAAACTCAACCGAACTTTCTGTGATACCTGCAGCCTCCAGGGCCTACCTCTTTTTCTGGGTTCTACAGTATTCACTTTTTAAAGGTATCTTTTTAAACAGGCACTTGAGTTGTAACTTGCTATCAATTCCTTTCTTCTAAGAATTTGTTGTATCGCCTCTTCTGTTGGCCTTGTACTTAGAGAGCGATAATTTTTAAAAGATCTTTTACTGTCATTTTAGAAGCATTTGGGGAGGAAGAGAGTAAATATACACTAACATCTGTTACGGTTTGAGGAGCCCAATAAACAGTACCCCTCTTTCCTGCCTGAGTTCTCAGCCCCTGGAGTAGGACAAAAGGGGAAGGCAGACAGGAGGTGAAAGTAGTAGCTTTATGACTAAGCGAGCAGATTTTGGAGGTGTGGCTGGGATGTGCAGGGAAGTGGGTTCGCTGACACCAGAGCCAGAGCTGAACTTAGCCTCTCAGTCCTGGGCGGCCGTGGGCAGCACGTGTGCAGCTCCAGGAGGAGCAGGAAGGAGCAGGGCAGGCGCACCTTCTGTGGGCTGGGTAGCCTGCCTAGGAAAGAGGAAGAGGGGGAGCTAAGCTGAGCACACCCTGTCTATGTATTTTCCCCAAATCCACTGATTAGCTAAGTCACACGTCTCCCCAGCGAGGGAAAGAATGACAGGGCAGAAAGAGACAGAGGAAGAGATGAGGAGTGGACGTCTCTGTGCAAACCAGGAAGCAGAAGTGAGCAAGAAGCATTTTCCCCAGAAGGAACCCTCCAAATTTAGCAGTCTCCTTTGCTCCTACTTGAACTTCGTCTCCTGCTGCCGGGGTTGCTAGCGTTTTCCACACATTTATTCAGCTTTCCATCATTCAAACCCCCTCCCCTAGACATCAGACAGGAATAGAAAGAATATACCCTGGCCGCTGGTCTTGGGGAATGAAGTATGTCCAAGGAGATGAGATTTACAGACAGCCATGCTGGAGCCACTGTGAAGCGGGCAGAGGGAGAGGGGAGGAAAAAGGAGGGGTGAAAGTGGGTGTTTGGGTAGACAGAGCCTGCTGACAAAGGGAGGCTGGAGTTAGCCTTAAGAGAGTGAGTCTGACAAAGAGAGAGAATGGGGAAGGGCAGTTCATCCTTCTCCCTTTGAAGGGATGCTGGAAGGTGGTAGTAGCATGACCACAGGCTCAGAAATTTTTTTTACATGTGATGTGCCATTTACCAAAATTCTGTCTGCATGAAGAAATGATGGGACAGCCCCCAGCTAGAAGCCAGGTGACTAGTCTCCTCAGTTCTCCACACATCAGTTTTATGGGTTTTCTTCTGTGTGACCCACATACAACCCAAGATCCCTAGCACTGATGTCTTTCCAGAAAGTATTCTGAGGTTCACAGAGAAAGGAAGCCTTTGCAGTCATAAGTGAGCAAGCTTTAAATATGCATTTGGAAAAACAAAGAGAAGAGCAGTAAACACGGCACTGCATACCCCTGAAAGGAGACGTGACACCTGCCTGTAAGGAAAGGGGACCACAGTAACAGAGCAGGAGGCAAAGGGAATAGAACATCATGATTATACTTTATTAGCTGAGTCAGATGGTGTACGATGAATGCCGCAGAGCCCTTTTGATGATCGGGAAGCTGATTGCCCTCATCTAGGACAGCCACGTCAGAACCTCTGTTAGGTCTCAAACCACTTCGAAAGGCTGATTCATTCACATATTCATTAATTCAGCAAATATCGATTGGGTCTCTCCCTCCCCCTCCCCCCTCCCCTCCCCCTCCCCCCTCCCCTCCCCCTCCCCCTCCCCCACTTTCTGTGCAACTTGTGGGGTCTCAGTTCGTGGACTAGGGGTCAAACCTCAGCCCTCGGCAGCCTCATCTAGGACAGCCACGTCAGAACCTCTGTTAGGTCTCAAACCACTTCGAAAGGCTGATTCATTCACATATTCATTAATTCAGCAAATATCGATTGGGTCTCCCCCTCCCCCTCCCCTCCCCCTCCCCTCCCCCTCCCCCTCTCCCTCTCTCTTCGTTAGGTTTAGGAGACGGAGGCCAGAGTAGCTGGGAGGTCACTCTCAAGGGGGAGTGTAGTGCGAGACGGTGAACGCTGCGGACCAGCTCTCGGAAACAATGCACGCACTCACACAGCGGTTCACACAATCCCAGGGAGCTCATCGACGCCCCACGCCTCCCACCCAGAATCCGGGGCCCACAGATTAGTGCAGGAGAGAGACTGGGGGCGTGCAGAAACCGAGCTGGTTAGAGTGAGGAAGCATTCCGTGCCCTGCGTGGGAACCACGTGATGCGTTTTAAGGGCGGTGACGCTGGAGAAACAGTGTGAGAGAAAGGCTCAGGACCCACCGTGAAGGACTCAGTTTCCCAGCTGAAGAGTTGGGATTTGACCCCATTGGTCATGGGAGCTGGGTTGCCGAGAGAGCGAACGGCCTTGAGTCCACAGCACTCAGCTCGGTGGCCAGTGTGGTGGCGAGGCTGTGGGTTCCCTGAAGGGTTCAGGCTGGAGGATGCAGCCATCCCTTTCCTCTGCCCTCCCGGCGAATTAACGAGGAACAGTGGGAGATTGTAGAGCTGGCTGTTTGTTGTAAGTGGGCTTTCATCCCTGGCACTGATGGAAACGTCCTACTTCTCCAAGTGATGACATGCGAACTAAGGGAAATTAAGGTTCAACCGAACACAGAAAAAGCATGTTTGGTGATTTTATTGTGTTGCATTAAGATGAAATAAGAATTGGTCTTGGTCGATCAGTCTGAGGAGATGAGCTTAAACTGGCTGAAGGGAAAAAAAAAGGGCCTTTAACACGGGAGAGAAAAAAAAATGAACTCTTAATTGAAAGCCTATTTTCCCCAATCACATTAAGAAATTAGACTTTGATTATTTTGGTGTGAAGATATATGAAAACGTAGGTCCTTTTGATTAAAACATGTTAAAGAAAACCCTTAAAATACACTTTTGGATCTCTAGGTTATTTTCCAGCTTTGAGATAGTGGGGTCTTTATAATCAGAATTTTCTTCGGAAATGACGGTGTGTTTTATTTCTAGCTGTCATCCGTTGGTTGTTCATGGTTTTCCACTGCACTGTGTGTTCTCTTTTGTGCTTGTTTTTCTTTCATGGAAGAGATAAATGCTTTCTGGCAGACCATTACTTATCCTTTATATCCTCCTAGAGATGATCAGACTTCACAGATTACATAAAATGTCTCATAAAAACCCTATTTCGTAACTCGAGAGTCGTTTTGGTTTGAATGTTTAGCAGAATGTTAATTCTGGCATATTTAGCTTCCATGACGGAGGCTTGCAACTCTGTGGTGTGTGAAGTTTAGAAGAAATGCCCAAACTGATAAGTCATAGGTCAGCCTTATAAATCAGAAGGAAATATAATGAAGTAACCTACAATTACCCACTAGGAATGTTATCGTTTATTGTTTATTAATGAACAGTAAACAAACCTGTCACCAGTCACTGATTCTGAAAAAAATACACTGCTTGGTTTATTTCAGTGACTGGTCTCATCTGAGCAAGGAGATTTGTCTCAGGGAAGCGCTGTGGTTATTAAATACCATCAAGAAGGCCCTTGATATAATGAGATTAAAACTGTCTGTACAGGGGAACTAGACTTTATTAAAAAAGAAATAGGAAAAGTAAGCCACCTTATCAAAGTTGGCTTTACAGACTGGGTGACATCTGGTTAATAAATTTGCTCTTTTTGTGGAAAACACAATTTGCATTACTATTAGATGAAATAAAATATGTGGAAGTCTTCACAACCAGGTAATGTAATATGCTCTGCTACCCTGGTCAAACCCTGTTCTTTCCTCTATACTTTTCTTCCACAAGAATTTACCAGTATTTTAATACTGCTTTCTACCACAGCCTAGACTTTCATTCTAATTTTAGAATTAGCATGAATATAAATCTATACTCTTGTTTATTCTGTTTCTTCAGAAACTAAGGGCACCTCTAAGGGCACATAAGTTACATGCAGTATAGCATATACCTTTTCCTCCATAACAGAAGTTAAACTGCAAACATTTCTGTTAATGTATGTTCAAGAGCTACTGTTTATAAAAGAGGTATCCTTTTGGCCTTCAGAGTGAGAAACATCTGCATTGCTTGCTTTTGTTGCCTAATATCCTGAGATGAATAAATGATGTGTACAGTATCATTGCTCTGTTCAAGAAAATGTAAATTACTGTATTACGTTGTCAAAAGGCAGTAATACAGAAGGGAAATATGAGGCTGATTGACATTTCTCGTTGGGGAAAAACAAAGCTAACTCTGGTGGTTCTTATAGGGGATTCTGATTGGCTGCAGAGCTTTGTCAGTTGAAGATTTCTTGAAAAAACCTAAGTGGGAACTAACACGGTGTGCATTTTGGCACAGCTGTGTTATTCATTTCCCTAAGAGTTCCACCAGGGGAGCAAAGCCCAGAGGGAAGTGGGGCAGCAGGAAGTCAGCGTCGGCTCTGAGCTTTTCAAAGCCCCGTCTCCTCTCCTGGATAACTCCTCCTCCTTCTCCTGCATGCTCCACACTCCACAGGCCAGGTGCGTTTTCCTTGCCGTTGAGAAGATGTAGGCACGCTGCTTTTGACTCTTTGAAATTGAAGATTTTGAGACCTCAGCAGGAGGAGGACATGGGCTGTCTCAGGCAGTCAGCTGGGCGTGGGAGTGCCGTGCTGCCCAGCGGAAGGGAGAAGGGCTCACACGGACAGTTCAGACCAGAAGCTAACATAGCGCATCGCATGCAGCCTTTAACAAATCATACGTGGATTCCTTTGGTCCCACCGGGTAGAAGAAGAAAATGCTGTTTAAATAATTTTATTTGAAAGAAATGCCATCTGATATTTATCATTCCCTGAGTATGACAACTTAAGTGTCTCATGGATTTATTCTGGATCATCCACCTGAGTGTAACGTGAAAGGTTCAGTGTAAATGGAGTACATACTGTCGTTGTGTCATTAGAAGTAAAAATGATCAAAATAATAGAGGGCATTTAAAAATGCGTTATTCTTTAATACCGAGCCTTTGTCAGCACTCAGAAAAGTTTATGTAAAGCTGTATAATGCTTTGCTTTGAAGATTCCATAAAGATATTACAATCTAGAGGCCAGAGTTTCTATGAGTTTTTGATATGTTAAACTTAACTCTCTTATTCTATAAATTTATTCTAATATATCAATTAATTGCCACTTCTCATTTTTACAGCTCTTTGCCCCGTTTAAGCTAAGGCAGCTGACCTTATGTGCCAATCTCTGGGGGAAGTTGACAGCTATCAGGAATAAAATAAGTGCTCAGTGAGGGCATAACTGCTACACTGAACAAGTCGGACATAGAAGGATGCAATAGCTTTTAAATAAATATCTTTAATTCTTGTCTCTTGCTGTCATTTCAAGACATTCTCCTTAGACCAGTCTTTCTCTGACCCCTTGGGGGAAATCTCCAGCAGGTGCTATTACCTTTTTTTAAAAGAAAGTTAACTTTTAATTTTTAATAATATTAGATTTACAGAAGAATTACATAGTACAGAAAGTTTTGTATACATTTCATCTAGTTTTCCATAACATTAACATTTTTTGTAACCATAATACATTTATCAAGACTAAGAAATTAACATTATTAGTACAGTACCATTAACTAACCTACAGAGTTTATTCAGATTTCACCTGTTTTCCCACGTAGGTCCTTTTTCTGTTGCAGTATCCACTCCAGGCTGTCATGTTGCATTTAGTTGTTATGTCTCCGTATTCTCCAATCTGTAAAAGTTTCTCATTCTTTCCTTGTTTTTCATGACCTTGACATTTTGGAAGGGTCAGGTATTTTGCAGAGATTATTTGGTATTGAATTGAATCTGTAGGTCAAACCTGAGAGAATTTGACATCTTCACCACATTGATCTTCCATGAATATGGTGTACCTCTCCATTTATCTAGGTCTTCTTTGATTTCCTTCATCAGTGTTTTATAGCTTTTAGCATACAGATCCTGCACAAATTTTGTTAGATTTATACCTAGGTAGTTCTTTTCTTTTTTGTTTGTTTTTGGTACGAGGGTAAATGGTGGGTTCTTTTTTTCCCACAAATTCCCATTGTTTATTGCTGATATACAGGCATACAATTGACTTTCATAAATTGATCTGGTACCTTGTCATCTTGTGAAACTCACTTATTCTAGGAGCTTTTTCATAAATTCTTTAAGAGTTTCCACATAGACAAGTCATCTCATTTGTAAATAGAGACAGTTTTCTCTCCTTCTCTTCAATCTGTATTATGTCCTTTTCTTGCCTTCTTTTATAGGTTAGGATTGAATAGGCTGTTGAATAGGAGTGGTGGAGAAGACATCCCTTCCTTATTCCTGACCTTAAAAGTCCTCAGTCTTTCTCTGTTAAGTATGATGTTAGCTGTAGGTTTTTTGTGGATATCCTATGCTTGGTTAAGAAACTTTCCTTTTTTTTTTCTTTTTTTTTTTTTACCATTTGTTGAGAGTTTTATCATGAATGAATGTGGAATTTTATTAATTCTTTTTTTCTGCATCTATTGAGATGTTCATATGGTTTTTCTTATCTAATCTATTAATAAGATGAATTACATTGATTGTTTTTTTTCCAACATTGAGCCCACCTTCCAATCCTGGGATAAACTCCACTTGATAATGAAGTCTGTTTCTTTTGTACACTTTTTATATTCCTGTATTCAGGTTTTTAATATTTTGTTGAGAATATATACATCTATATTCATGAAGGATATTCATCTGTAGTTTTCTTTGCTTGTAATGTGTTTATCTAGCTTTGGTATTGGGGTAATGCTGGCCTCATAAAATGAGTTGAGAAGTATTCCCTTCTCTTCTGTTTTCTGTAGAGTTGGTGTGTTTGGAAGATTTCACTACTGGTACTATCTGGGACTGGAATTTTGTTTCATTTTATTTTTAAATGTTTCGACTACAAATATAATTTTGTTAACACATATATGACTTTTTTGATGAATTAATACTTTTGTCGTCATAAAATGTCCACCGTAATTTGTGATAATATGCCGTGCCGTGTTTTGAAGTATGCTTTATTTTAAGTTTTAAATGAATTTAATATGATAAGCATTAAAAAATAGATATATGACTATTCAGGTTATGTTTTTCTTCTTGAGTGAGCTTTGGTAACTTGTTTTCTTTCAAGGAGTTAGTCCTTGTCATCTGAGTTATCAAATTTATTGGTGTAGAATTGTTTGTGGTATTTCTTTATTATCTTTTTAGTATATATGGTATCAGTAGTAATGTTCCCTCTCTCTTTTCAGTATTTGTAATTTGTGTCTTCTCTCTTTTCTCAACATCCTGCCTAGACGTTTATTACTTTTTTTATATATATTTTTTTAAAAAACAACTTTTGGTTTCATTGACTCTGTACCTCTTTTCTGAAAACTCTTACCATGACTACTATAGAGTTTATAATATACATTTTAAAATAATTTGAATCTACCTTCAAATAGTGTTATACTGTTTCATGTATAGTATAAAGATCTTTTGACAGTATATTTCCAATTCTTCTCTCTCATCTCTTTTACTATTATCATCATAATATTACTTTTAAATATGCTATCAACACACAATACATTCTTACCATTACAGCTTTACACAGTCAGTAGTCTTTTACATAATTTAAAAATAAGAAAAGTATTTTAGGACTTCCCTGGTGGCGCAGTGGTTAAGAATCCGCCTGCCAATTCAGGGGACACAAGTTCAAGCCCTGGTCCAGGAAGATCCCACATGCCGCGGAGCACCTAAGGCCGTGAGCCACAACTCCTGAGCCTGCGCTCTAGAGCCTGCAAGTCACAACTACTGAGCCCGTGAGCCACAACTACTAAAGCCCGCATGCCTAGAGCCAGTGCTCCACAACAAGAGAAGCCACCGCGATGAGAAGCCCACGCGCCGCAACGAAGAGTAGCCCCGCTCGCCGCAACTAGAGAAAGCCCACGTGCAGCAATGAAGACCCAACACAGCCAAAAATATTTAATTAATTAATTAATTTTAAAGAAAAAAAAGTATTTTAATTTACCTTCATTTATTTCTTTGCTGATGCTCTTTGTTTCTTTGTGTGTATTCAAGTTTCAGAGAACTGAAGCTGCAGGGCAAACAACTAACTCCAAATCTAGAAAGAGACAGGCACCTCCAGGGAGAAACAGGACCTGAGCATTGCATTGCTTACCTGGGACAGACGCCGCTGGACAGGACTAAAGCCCACAGGAAGATTCAGCTGCAAGTTGTAATAAATTGTCTCCGGGTCAAGCGTGGGCTGGTGTGACTATGCGGCCCTAAGGGCCCCGGGCGTGCAGGCGCTCGTAGCCTAGTGCAGAGCTTCCTCCAGAGCCCGACAGGGCGCTCACAGGGAAGGTCGACCGGAGTCTTAAGAAAGCCCCCACCCTGGGGCTGGCTGGGGGAGAAGAACAGCAGCCGCTGCTGAAACTCTGTCCAGACCCGTCTCTTCTGTTCCCTAGAGAACAAAACCCCTCAGGTGCAGGGGGAAGGACAGCACAGCCACAGCCTGTAGGCGCCGGTGGAAACCTACAGCAGCCAGAGAGGCAGACGGCAGTCACCGTCAGTGCTGCCTATACCCGTCTCCTCTAACCCCCTGAAAAACAAAAGCCTTACTATTCATGTGAAAGAGCAACAAAACTGTAGCAGGAGAACACCGTGGAACCTAGTCGGGTGGGGGGCTCTGCCTCTGGGGGGGAGACAGAAACACATGGCAGGCCAGCATGGCACGGAGGGGAGGAACAGGAACACCTCGTGAGGGCCACAGCCCTGGCCCCAGGTTCGCAGGGCCCTGCAGCTTCAGTTCTCTGGCAGCTTCAAGAAAAGTCATTCGTGTGCACTTTGTCCAGCACTTTTCTTGTTCTAATCGTGGAGGTGATGCTCTTTACATGTAGGAGCTGACACCGGAGCTGTACTATATCCAGTTTCTACCATTTACCTTTCAAGTCACTCTCAGAAAAATAAACACTCCTTCACTCCCTTCAATACCCCAGATAATCCCCGGTTCAGAAATTACACTGACAGAACACACAGGAAATGCTCTGGAAGCTATTCGTTCCCCCTCTCTTTTCAGGCTTGTGTGGAACAGGCAGCCTGCAGTGGGAAAGGGGTTCATGGCTGGCTTCTCCCGTTTCCCCACTTCTGTTTCTCCTCTCCCTGTCTCCCAGCTAGCTCAACCCTCCCCGTCTGCAGACTTGCGGACAGAGGAAGGAAAGGTTGACTAGAGGTTGGGTTGGGGAGGGGATATAAAGAGGATGCAGGAAAGTTCTTGTTTGACTAGTACTTTCTTGAACGTGCATAGGTGTTTAAAAGCGAAGTTCTCCCATGAGAGCCCTTGTGAATCCTGAGACCAATTCATGTTGGGAATCTTCAGCTAGAGATCCCTTAATATGGAAGAATGCACCTCCTCCAGCCTGCAGGTTCTTGTGTTCCCTTGCTTAGCCCCTAGGTACCAGGTGCTACCTTCTTTCACTTTCCAGGCAGTTCTCCTGGGCAAGGTCCAAGAGGAGGCCAAGCTGGCTTGTACACGATCCATGGGAAACTTCCACACTGCCATGGGTGGGAGGGTCGTTACATTCCCAGGGGCAGCTCTTGTACTGTAGGCACTTTCTCCAGTCTTTTGCCTGGTCTGGTGTGAGTTGGACACCAGCTTGTTGTTTACCCTCAAATTGCCAGGGACACATAACCAAACTCTGCCAGGGGTCTGCTGCAGCCCCAGTTGCTTGACTTGAGGTGAACTGGGATAAAGGTTAGATTCCCAGCATTCTGATAACTTTCTCCAAAATTTTTTTCTAATCTCCAGCTTCTGTGGTGCTACTTTCCCCAGTCTTCTTTAGGTTGCAAATTTGCAAAACAGGTTTCTGCAGCTGAAAGTTGCAGAACAGATTTTTTACATCCAATGTTGCAGGTCTGGTTTTGAGATCTTACACTGTGGGATATGGAAGGAATCATTACTTACATTTCTTGGGGCCTCAATAGAACCAAGACAGGAAGAATCCAATATTATCATCCTCTTATCATCACTTATTCTATTAAAGAGAATGGATGCTTTTAGCAACTGGTTGCAGGACATTACTTTTTCTCTGGATGTTATTTTTACAATTTTAAAATGTGAGATAGATGACTCATAACATCCTAAGATACTTCAAGTTTAAGATACTAAAGATTACATTTCGGATTTCAAAACTCAAAATACAATGCTATAGTAGATCTTCAGTGGCCAAAGGAAAGATTTTTTTTAAAGGGACATGGATACTTTCTTTTGACACGGTGGCACTTTTAATCAAGATAAGTGACCACGCTTCCACGTGAAGTAGCTAAGGTGGGATATAGATACTGAGATGCATTCACCAAACCTTAGCATTTTAATACTTCACTCTGTGTCCCCAAAACAATTTTGGGGGGTTGAAATATATCTTAATATTAACAGGGATTGGTAAAAATAAATTATACATTGTTCTTTCTGTAAAACAAAGACTTATTGGATAAGGTGAATAACCTCTCTCTCTGTCCTCCCATTGGTCTTATATATAAATTTTAATTCTTAGATTGAGAGGTAGCATGTCCATAGATGAAACAGCACAGTTGAAAGATCCAGCTGCAGAATTAGAGAGAACTAGATTCAAATTCCAGCCACGAACAGATCCTAACCAATCAGAATGAATTCTGACTAATCAGAATGGTCACCGGACCTATCAGAGAGCCCCTAACCCTTAAGCTGTTGTGGCCTCAAGCCGCTGGCCATCATCCCTTCTCTACTGCCCCTACACTCAGCCTCTCTGAGCCTTGGTTCCTTCCAGATGTGGGGACAATAATCTCTGTCTGGCAGAGCTGTTATGAGGATTAACTGAGGGACAGTGGCTCCCTGCACACGGTAGGCCCTCAGCAGAAGGTAGCTATTATGGCATTGTTAGATGTCAGATATCTCAAAGAGACTACCTCCTACTTGTGAGTGCCTGCCCTGCGCCCATGTCATTTGGGGGGTGGTTAATCCATTAGAGATGTGAACTATATCTGATGGAGACTTCTCTCTGTTTTCCAGTTAGGAATCTTTAGGTGATTTTCCCATTTTAATTATGGCTATAAAAGCATGAAAAAATGAGAGAATACAGAAAAAGTAAGAAAAAGAAATGTAAAATCACCTGTATGCTATCATAGAGAATTAACCACTGTCAACTTTGGAGGTATATCCTTCCAAATTTTTTTTGAAAATATACAAATATGTACAGGAATGGTATTATATGAAATACAATGTTTTATAATCTCCTTTTCACTTAATGCTATATCATAGACATGTTTCCATGTCAGTGTATAACATCATCATAGAATGTCATTATATGGATTTTCCAAATTAAATAAATTTGGAATAATGTCCATCAGTGGACATTTAGCTTACTTCCAGTGAACTGCAGTGATCTCCCTTATATGTATGTCTTTTCATACATATATGGTTATTTTCTTAGAAAACAGTTTTAGAAGTGGATTTGCTGGACAGAAGGAAAGCATTTTTTTTTTTTTTTTTTGCGGTACGCGGGCCTCTCACTGTTGTGGCCTCTCCCGTTGCGGAGCACAGGCTCCGGACGCGCAG
>NC_041227.1:78533678-78582365 GCF_002837175.3 Physeter macrocephalus | reverse complement strand
GAACCCGTGTCCCCTGCATCGGCAGGCGGATCGTCAACCACTGCGCCACTAGGGAAGCCCAGAAGGAAAGCATATTTTAAATGCGACATATTATCAAATTCACTTGGAAAGGCTGTTGTAAGTTACACTCCCATTAAAGCATATGTAGCATTCAGATCTCCACATTTGAGAGTTTTAGAATAAAATAAAAGATTTCTATATTCTTTGATAAGCGAGAGCATTTTCTTCACATTTTCTCCCTAAAATCAAATAGTATATTTAAAAAAATTTTTTTCATATTAAAGTTTTTAAAAATTCACTTATCTAAAAAATAAAAGCTTTGAACTGCAAACCAAGTCCTTTGGTCATAGTGACTATTAAAAATGTACTCATCGGAATCATAGTAGGGTCTTCAGTTCCATCTTGGAGAAGCACCTCACTTTAGAGATGAGCAAAGTGAGGTCTGAAGTCCGAGGGTCGCGGAGGCCCTAAACCCTCTCCGTCACTCCCCGTCGCCCGCCTCCCCATCCTGGGGTAGTCATCACTTCTACTCCTGGAGGAAATATTATTTCTCTCTTAACCTCAGGGCTGCCCTGTGACATTTAAGTTGTTCTAATAGAAGAGTATAGCATGCATACAGAAAAGTATAAAAATCTCAGCTGAATGAATTATTACAGAGTAAACACACCTGTATAATCACCACCCAGGTCAAGAACAAAAAAAATTTGTATTAACATTTTCTAATACAGGTGATCATAATGAAAAATGTATAATTGTCCTGCATATTCCTTAAACTGTGACCTTTACATCAGACAGTCAATAATTTCTCTTTGAGAGAATGTACCCAATTGGTCTCCCCTCCTCCGTGCTTCTCTGGGGGCGATTAATTCTCAATATTCTGTGTGTAGTAACTTGCCTGGTGTTTAGATTATCCACAGCACTGAAAAAGCTCTCAATATTCTCACTCTTTGACAGTGATACCAGACCACGAAACCGTAAGGGCAAAACACGGCGGTATGCAAAAGCATGTAATTGAAGGTACATTGCTGTACATGCTGGCCAGAAACCGGATATGAACCGTTTAGCACAAGTTATTATTTGGATAAAGGGGGAGGTACAATAAGGAATCGTGCACTTTGCATCAGGGAACATGGCAGGGAATTAGAAGTGCCTGTGAGATTATACGGTGCAGCAGCCAGCAACACAGGCCTGGGAGCTCAGCCGTTTGCCTGCAGCCGCAGCGCTCGATGGACGCGGAGGCCACAGCCTGCCTCCTGGACCCGGTGCCAGGCTGTGCCTCACAACTGGAGCGGAGAAGATTCGAAGTCGGCCTCCCGTCCAGCTCCTCCAGCCTCGCCTTCACCCTTCCCTGCCTGTTCAGGATGGACACCTGCTTTAATCTTGTTCAGTCAGTAGCTTTTGCGTTACGTTTCTTTTTTGTGGTGAATGCACCCTTTTTCTTCTCCTTTTTCCTGCACGAACACCACCTTGCCCGCACCGCTTCCCCTGCCTGTAGAAAAGTTACAGCCTGGTCTGTAGCGGAACAGTGCTCTGATTAAAGTGATTAAAACTATATACAGCATGCATAATTAACCTTTGCGCGGCTGTCACCGCGAGCTGATGCACGGAGCTGATACTGTATCTGTCTGTGGCAGCCGGTGTATGCCACGTGACCATTTTTTTGTTTCCTGCAGAATTTTAATCACTTGAGATAAAGAGCCAGGAGAGAGAGATCGAGGCTGTATTAATCCTCTCAATGGCTTTATAATTTCCCTTCTATTCTGCTGCTGGTAATCAAGAAAAATAATGCCACCTTAATCCTAGAGGCCAAGGTCAATCATCTCCGTGCCCTTTGATAGCAAGGATGCCATTATGAAAAGATTTTAATGAACGCAATTCTCGCCGTGCTTCGCGGAGAGAAGGGTGTGTTCTGCGACCCCAGGAGGGTGAGGTGGGCCTTCATTTCCGGCAAAAATAATTGTTAAATGTTAGCCCTATTAGAAATGAGCGCCTCAGAGCTGGTGAGGGCTGCAGCAGCCCGGCCACACGCAGCAGCGGGCGGGCGAGGGACTGGGGAGTGCCTAGCACCGGCTGCTGGGCGGGGAGGGCCCGACGGGGTGACGAGCCGGCGGGCCGCACTGCCGGCTGGCCGCAGGCGCAGGGCAGCAGGGACACGGCCCTGCGTGCGCTCTGCCACCTCCCCGGCGCGCTGCCAAGGTCCAGGTACAAGTGCAGCAACGCACAGATGTGTGGCGACATCTTAAAACAATGCCCCGCTGTTCTTTTTAAGAACACGCAGACAGGTGAAGATCAAAAATCCTTCCGGCTCAGAAGCACCTGAGCTGAATTCCCAGACGGCTGCTGGCCGCCCCTTCCACCCACGCCCCCCCTTGTTTGGTTTCCCCCCCATCCCGTCCCCTGGGTCGAGGCGACCCGAAGGGAGCTGCCACAGCCTCGACAGGAGGTCGCACCGCAGGCGGCCGAGCGCAAGGCCAGCGCCAGGGCTTCAGCGCCGGCGCGGGGGCGGGTCGCCCTAGGGAGCCCCGCGGGGCGGGCACTCATGCTGCTGAGAAAAGGCGGGGGCGGGGGCGGGGGGGTGGACGTCAGACTCGCACGAGGCTCCTGGGAGGGGGTCGGAAGGACATGCCGCTCACCCCCGAGAATAAGAGAGAGCAGCACCTGGCCTGCAGGCGCCGGCATCCCCGTGGGGCTCGGGGTGGGGGGGGGTCTGAAGGGAGCCATCACCGGCGTGGCTAATGTACGCGGCTTGTCACCGTGTCTCCACGAACTTAGCTTCGCCTTCTCCTGGGAGGTCGCTGCGCAGCTTCCCTGCACGTTAGGGGCGGGCCGCGGGCAGTAGAAGCCCCTTCCTGGGGTGGTGCAGGCAGGTTGAGCCGCCAGCGTCCGCCAGGAAACACCGTCCTGTCCGGGCTTTCGTCTCGCCTCTCTCCTTCCCAGTCTGACCCCAAACTCTGATTCTGCCCCCCTGGAATTCGTGCTCGGACTCCGTAAGCCTCCCGTTTCGGGTTTATGGTCGCCTGGCCTGGCCTGGGGTGACACGTTCCCTTGCCCCATCTGTGAGACGGAGAGCCAGTGTGGGCTGTAAGTAGCGTTGCAGGGGCACCTATTGCCTACTTACCCGAACAGACTCTCCTTAAGGGCTGAGGCGCCACCGATGGCGCTATTACCGCTGAACTTGCCTTTTTTATCGAAGTGGCCTTGGCAGGGCCTCTTTGGGGAACCACTTCGTTAGCAATTCATTTGAGCCATTAAAATGAATGAAACTAATTTAAGGGAAAATATTCTATAGTTTAGACGTTCTCTGCATCCTCTGAGTTACTGTACTGATGCAGAAAACGATTTAGCCATGCATACCTAAGAGATCGTTCTGGCTTTCGTTCTCTTCAAGTGTAATTTCGGTAATGCAGCTTTTGCCCCATTTCCGTAGGTCAGTACAAGCGTTGGCTGGAGGAGCCACACAGCTGTGATCCTCACCTGAGCTAGTGGCATGACTGACGGAGCCCAGGGGCTTTTCTACGGGGTTCTACAGAGCCCAGGGGTCCTGGGAAGGCGCCAAGAGGCCCCCAGGCATAAAGCAGATTTCCTGGGTAGCATCGGGCATGTCCAGCACACACACTTTGTCCAGCGTGGCCCCCGTGTTCCTCTGTTTTCTACATTGAAGTTCCTCCTAAGATTTTTTTAGGAAGAAAAAATACGTTTCTTAGAAGTTTAAGAGCATATGCGCAGCCCTTTTTGTGTAGTCCTTTGCTGTGTCCCAAAGGAATTTGTAAAGGACAGGGTGGTCTCCTTCCTGAGAGCCTTGAGGAAGGAGTGTATCCAAAGGACAGAGTTCTTTGGACAGACTCCCATAGGTTGATCCGGGGTGTGTGTGTGTGTGCGTGTGTGTGAGTGTGTGTGTGTGTGTGTGTGTGTGTGTGTGTGTGTGTGTGTGGGGGGGGGTGGGGGGTGGGGGGAGGGGTGTGTGAAGCTCTGCTGTCCGAGGCTGTCTCATTGCAAAAGTGAGTTTCAGAAATTCGCCCTGAAGGCTAACCAGGGCTCCTGGGGGCCCGTGGAAGACTTTGAGGACCCCAGGCTGTGAAGGCCTTTCGTCTCCCTTCTGAGAAATGTCGACTTCCCCATGAAGACAGAGCCAGACGCCTGAGAGTTACCCAGACCCAGACCCCAGTCTCCCTGTCAGCCCCGTTAGTAATAGCTCTGCCAAGTGATTCAAGACGCTGGGTCTAGAAGCCGGTCCCTCCTCTCTGCTCCAGACGCCCTGAGTCTAATCTTCCTCAGGATGTGAGCTTCTCATCGTTCTGCTGTCCCAGCCTCTTCCGTCTCCTCAAGCTCCACGTGGCCTCAAGAATCCTACTTTTAAAATAGATGCAGTCAGGTCACCACCCTTAAAAATAATATTGCCAGATACTGTCCAAGCCTCTTAACCAGGAGTGCAAAGCTCTTCCCAAGGCACAGTCTTCTTCTGAGGGCTTTTCCTTTGTTGACAGCTTTTGCTGGCTGTGCGTCTTTTATATCCCACTAGGCCGAGGCTCCCGGAGGGCCTCCTGCCTTTGAATCCCTCGTGCCGTGCACGTAAAAGGTGTTCCGTATGTTCGAAGGGGATTCACCAGTACTTGGCTGTTGCTGCTGTTTCCTGGCGCTCCTGTGCGCTGGCCTCTGACGTAGGGACCTGGGCCTCTTTTTAACTCCGCACCAGAGCCCTGAGCAGTGGGGTGGCTAACTGCGTCTCTTAGATGAGGAAACATCAGCGCCCGCCTGACTTTATCGTTATTTACCAT
The DNA here is from genome assembly GCF_002837175.3 of Physeter macrocephalus. Taxonomy (NCBI): domain Eukaryota; kingdom Metazoa; phylum Chordata; class Mammalia; order Artiodactyla; family Physeteridae; genus Physeter; species Physeter macrocephalus. Next base: position 78,577,590 of record NC_041227.1, on the reverse strand, counting down.
CCTTTCATTGAGCCGTCTGGGAGCACGGATTGTGTGCCAGGCCCCTGCTGGGGACACGGGAGGCTCACGGGCTGGTGCGGGGACAGAGGGAGAAGCTCTGAGGCAGGGGGAGTGCAGGGCGCGTGGGGCAGCCGGGATGCTCCCGGCTTTATGCGAAGCAAGATGCTTAGTCTCCGAAAGTAAGTGCGCCTGTGCTGTGGCTCCTTCCGACTTCCAGAGGGAAAGGCGACCCCACCCCAAGCAGGTCATTACAGGTGGGGTGGAGGCTTCCGTACTCGTGAGCAGGCCTGGGCTCGAGGCCTGGGTTTGGGTAGGTGAGAGCCTGTCCCCTGTCCTTGCCATCGGGCCCCTGTCACTCCAGGTGGGAAAATCAGAAAGGGCGGGCAGGAAGGTGCTCTCCTTGACCTCCTGCTCCCCCAGGCTCCTCTGGCAGCAGCCCCGGGGGGCGGCCCTGGGGGTGGTGGGAGGGGCGGGCCAGGTGTACCCGAACCTGCCGTACCTGAGCCTGAGCCTGCCCGCAGGCGAGACGGCTGCAGCTGGCCGGAGCGCAGTGCCTGTGCAGCACAGCGAGGGTGGGCAGGGTGGCCTGACGTGTGCGGGGAGAGCCGGCCGTGCGGATGACCGGCAGGCCCTCGGGGCTGGCCGCTTCCTGAGTTAACACGTGCACACCGGCCGGTGCCCCTCGGGCTGCTCCCCCAGTGCAGTTAACTGGCGCCGGCGGCGCCGCTGTGGGGTCGGAACTTCGGACGCGTCCTGGCATTTGGTAGAGAGCGCGGCGCAGACCCCTGATGGTTGTCCCGTTCACGCCGGGTGTTTCTTATTCATCGGCTCTCCGTGCAAGTGTCACCTGCTGAGAACCTGCGACGGCTTTTACACCAAGTCAGCGCGTGCCGCGCGCCCTGGCCATTGTCCTGCAGCCGCCCCCAGCCCTCCGTGGAGCTGGGGCCTTTGTGTGTGCCTGTTTTCTCTCCTGCGGTGGTGAATCCTATAGCATGTAGTATCGTATCTTCCGATAAACAGGATGGATGCTGCTTAATTATTTAGTTGCTGCTGGCCTACTTCATGCCCCGTCATTCCCCAGTGCTGAGCTTCTTTGGTTGTACGGTTTCATCGGAGCCTTTCCTCTCTCTTGTTTCCTCCCAGGGGTCGTAGGGGTCATAACGACGACAGTGATAACTGCCAGCATCCAGTAAGCACTTTCTGGAGCCAGGACTGCACAGGACTGTGCCTTTTGCGTGTTGTTTTATCCTGAATTCTCCCTCTTACGCCCTAAGCTGAGCTCTGCGGTTTGAATGTCCCAGAGGCACGCCCTGAGACAAGGATTTCCATGCAGGTGGCTTGTCCAAGAGGCAGTCCTAGGACGGGGCTGCCGTGTGACACAGCTAAGGGAAGGCAGCCTGGCGGAGGCTTATCATCAGGCACGGTAACGGGTAGTGCCGTAGACGAGCAGAGCTCAATCTCTCTGGGGGACTCTGGAGTCAGTGCAGAACGTGTACAGGGGAGAGGGAGGGGGCCCGAGGTGTGTATACGACCCGTGATCGTCGGTTTGACAGCGGTGCATGGGGGGAGCGAATTCTCTGGCACGTCTGGCCACCGTGGGTGAAGGCAGAGCAGGCTCCGGCCCCCGGAGAAAGCCGTCGGGGAGGGGTACAGACACCGGCCTCGGGAGGCTGCCCGTGGGCGCTGCCGCGGGGGACGGAGGGGACGGATGCAGACAGGGATCCACGGCACCTGCCGCAGGAGGCCGCCATGTCACCTTCATCTGACAGACGCAGTGAGTCCCCTACACGCAACCCTTCAAGTCGCGAACTCTCAAACGTGCGCACGTGCGTTCCGTCAGCGGCAGGCGTGAGTGACGCTGCAGCTCGGCCTCCGTCTCCCGTTGTCGACGACCCTGCAGCTCCACCGTCTCCACCTCCTCCCCCCCCGCAGCCAGTAACTCCTCTTGCCTGTTCCCTCGGTGCCAGCGCCTGAGTGCCGGCTGCAGTGCTGCGCTACTGTACTTGTCAAGGTACTGCACTGTAAGATTAAAAATGTTTACTTTTTGTGTATTTTTTTTATGCAGTATTTGTGTGAAAAGCATCACAAGCCTATTACGGTACGGTGCTATGCGGCCGATTTTCTTAGGTGGGTACCTAGGCTAACTTTGTTGGACTTACGAACAAACTGGACTTAACGAAGGCGCTCTTGGAAGGGAACTCGTTCGTCTGTATGGGACTTACTGTAATAAAACTGAGTCTTAACGGCCTAAGTGACTTGCTTTGGGTGACACTTGTAGGTCGTTCCTGTTCTTTTCTCTGTGGAAACTCCCCTGCCTTCCTGCCAACCCAAGGATTTAACTAGCAGTTCAGCTCAACAGTGGCTTCATGGGCTTGGTACCTCCTCCATCTGGGTCGGGGGTCTTCTCCACCTGACTCTGACCCAAAAGTTGGCTCTTGAGATGCCAAGCCTACTTGCTTCAGTGAGGGAGTATATCTCACCTCCGCTGGAGAGAAACGGATGAGGCCGGGGAAATACCTCTGTTGGAGCGATGTGTTTTTAATTTAAACTTCGAGTAGTAAGTAGGCTAGCTTCCACCGCTGTCCCAAACACCCCCGTGGTCTCAGTGGTTTGCCAACGACACTGGTTTATTGCTCACCCACACGGAGTCCACTGCGTGTCCGTGTGGTGACTCGGGGAGCTGGGCCGCGTTGATCCCGTGGCTCCCCTGCCCCAAGCTCATCGGGCCTTCGCAGGTCACAGGAATGAACGGACACTCCCACTTGGGCCTCTCACTGATTCAGCCCTGAAATGAAGATGCCGCTTCTAGTTCCACTGTATTCACCACATCTTGTCACGTGGCCCAACCAGTTACAAGAAGGCTGGGAAGTGCAGTCTTCCGAGTGCCCAGGAAGGGCAGGGGAGGTACTGCTGGGTCTTAGTGAGCCCCAGAAACCCAGAACCGTCTTCCCCAGTAAGAGAAGCACCATTAATTGAGCAGTCGTGATCAAGGCCCGCCTAGGGCCTTTCCTGGGGCTCCTCTGAAAGGCTGGAAGAATTTTGCCTTGGGCTGCGTCAGTTGCTCATTAATTCCTCAGAAACGCCCAGAGACAAGGTTGATATTGCTCATAAGATATATTTGTTTGGTTATTTAACAAATCAAAAAAAGCATGTTGTTACTTAAAAATTCAAAAGAGCGTGTTGTCATTTCCCTGGCCCTGATGGTTCTGTAAGCAGATGCGTGCTCTTCATTTTATACATCGTTATTAGTTGTAACATCGTTTTCTCTCCTATCCCTCCAAGTTATGCTTGGAAATAAATCTTCTTGGCATGAAATATCATCGTGGGGTAGTAACCAACAGTTGTTCTCACAGCTGTTTTGAAACCTAAACAACTAAAAAAGGCGTTTTTTAAAAAAAATTTTATTGGAGTAGAGTTGATTTACCATGTTGTGTTAGTTTCAGGTATACAGCAAAGTGAATCAGTTATACAGATACATGTATCCACTCTCTTTTAGATTCTTTGCCCATATAGGCCATTACAGAGTATTGAGTAGAGCTCCCCGTGCTCTACAGTAGGTCCTTGCTGATTATCTATTTTACATATAGTAGTGTGGGCTTCCCTGGTGGCGCAGTGGTTAAGAATCCGCCTGCCGATGCAGGCGACACGGGTTCGCGCCCCGGTCCGGGAAGATCCCACATGCCGCGGAGCGGCTGGGCCCGTGAGCCGTGGCCGCTGAGCCTGCGCGTCCGGAGCCTGTGCTCCGCAACCGGAGAGGCCACGGCGGTGAGAGGCCCGCGTACCGCAAAAAAAACCAAACCGAAAAAAAAAAAATACATATAGTAGTGTGTATCTGTCGATTCCAATCTCCCAAGTTATCCCCCCGCCCCCGGTAACCATAAGTTTGTTTTCTGCATCTGTGACTCTACTTCTGTTTTCTGCAGACGTACACAGATTCTGTCTGCTGAGGGAGGAAACCGTATTTTTACAGCTGTTCCCAGGCTGTCCTCGCTCAGCGATTTGTTGTGAAAACTGTGGAAGTAATTCCTTGCTCTGAGTGAGAAGGACTCCTCGCACAGTCTGATGCTGTTTTCATAACTGTGCCCCATCCTACAGCCTGGTCTCTGGCCCCTGAGAGCAGGACAGGACAGGAACCACACCCCACTCTGGAGGGCTTGTGCTATTACTTGCCCTGCTGTAGAGTGGATTTACAGAGGCTTTTGAGGACCCAAAGAGAAAATGTATCCAATAAATCGATGGCAATGCATTAACAGACTGCTACTGAATTAATTGTTCACAGGATGTAATTCTTTGATAATAGCATTTTGTATAGTATATCATCACAAAACAATGGCAATATCACCACGGTGGAAATGGCTCTGATAAATTATACACAAATAGGATCTTAGAATTCTAGTGTGGATCTGATTTGGGGTTATCAGGATTTGTGGAGCAGTAGACTTCATTTTCGCCTTGTACAGAGGCGAAAAAATCTTGCGTGTATTCTGAGAAGCCAGTGTTTTCCATAATAAGGTATTGGTGCAGCACAGGCAAGGTCTTCACGTCTTTTGAATCATCCTCTTCGTATTCTATATGCTAAGCTATGTTCACTTTAGTTCTTTCGTTTTATCTAAAAAGAATCTGTGAGCACTTCTGATAACTGCAAGAATTTTAAAAGGAAAGATGATATTTGATTTTTTTAAGTGGCGATATGGGAATAGCATAATCTTGTTGCACTTAATTTTTTAATGAGATGCATTGATACTACTTCAAGGATCCCGACAGAATTGTCCACAGCACTGTTGTCCTCTAGGACCTGGAAATTCAAAAACCCACTAAAGTGATGTCTAACCAATGCCTCCAGGATCCTTGAGGGTAGAAAATACGTAATTGAATTTTTGCATACTTCCTGATACTAAGACAAGTGCCTTATGTCCAAAAGCACTTGCTTTGGTGGAGATGGCAGTGAGACCCTGTAGGGACGTGATGCTCCCATCCTGCCACCTGGCACCCAGGAACCCGGCTCTCCCGGGACACGGGATAGCCTGGGTGACACAAAGACACAGGGAGGGCTGGGTTCCTCTGCATAAGGCGCTGTAGCTCCTTTAGAACTCACCGTGGCCGTGTCCGAAGGTGGCAAGTCCTACAGCAGTGCCAGTGACATCCTCGCCAGACCGTTCCCACTAGAAGGTGTTGACTGTATGCTGTCTTAGAGATACCTTAGCTCCTGTCTGTCTGTCTTCTAAGACTGCCTGGCCAGCCTCTTACTGGTTTTGTGAGCTCCTGAGAACCTCCCTGGGACCCTCCCACCCCTTGCTTTACGTAAGTTATAGCCTGAGTTGGTTTCTGTCGTTTATAACCAAGGACTCCCGAGTGATTGAGCAGCCAGTATTGGTTTGACATTTCCGAAGTGCTCAAAGCAGAAAGAAACTTGGGAAATGGTCTGCTCTCTCATTTTGAGATGACTCCCAGACATATTCCCTGTTCAGAGTTCTGTAGAGCGTTGGTAGTTGGAGCCGGTGCTGGCATTCTCTTCTTTTCACTCGTGGACGTTCTAATTAGGAAGAAGAGTCATTCTGGAGACCTGTACTGTTTCATATGGCAGCCACCAGCCACGGGTGGCTATTGAGTACTTAAAATGTGGCTCATACAAGTTGTGACATGCTGTACCAAAATGCTGTCAGGTTTTGAAGGCTTAGTATCAAAAACAGGAGCCTATCTCAAGTTTATATTTTTGTATTGACCACATTTTGAGTGATTATATTTTAGACATACTGGATGAGATAAAATATATTTTTAAACTTCTTACCACTTAGTTTTTCAGCGTGGCTGCCAGTAAAACTGAAGATACGTGTGTGAGTTGGAGTACATTTCTCTTGAACAAAGCTACTGAATACGACCATGAGAGAACCACAGCATGTGGTTGTCTGGGGGTAGCCTTGGGTCTGTGGTTACTAGGCTTGAACACTAGTCAGTTTTTGCTGTCGTGACTAATATTGCACCAATTTCAGGGGCTTACAGCAGCGCACACGTGTTTCTCACTGGGTCTCCCGGTCAGCGGGGGCCTGGTCGGGCGGGGCACCTCTAACCCGGGCTGCACGCGCCCCTCACTTGGGACCCAGGCTGTGGGGGGGCAGCCACTCTCTGGGGCACGTTCTCCTCACTGTAGAAGCTCCAGCGCGGGGGCAGAGACCCCCAGTGCCTCTTGAAGCCTCTGCTGGCAGCTGGTACGCTGTCGCTTCTCTCATGGCCCCCCGGTCAAAGCAGCTCGCGTGCCCAGGTCCGCAGTCAACGTGGCAGGGGTGTGTGCCTGCCTGCTGGGAACACGCAGCCCGAGCGGGGAGCTCACGAGCGGCTGGGCGCACGTGACGTGGCCCGCCTCATTCCGCCCCGTCGGCCCCGCGTGCTCACTCTCCCCCCCCCCGTGAAAGGCTGTCGCACGTTTACGGCGCCAGGCTGTCCAGGTCCACACCGTGTCCCATCAGCCCCTCCCGACGTGGAGTCTCGTGACCCACAAGGCAGGTTCATTGCTTTCGAAAGAGGAAGGGCAGGAGACCCACAACAGCCAGTGCCAGTCCTGATACCCTGCCGGGCAAATACTTCAGACCCGAGGCGAGGGTTCGGGTGTTCCTTGATTAGGAGAACGCCCCAGTCTGCCGTTTGCATGACTCTGGATCACCCTCTGGAAGTTACACTCTTCTCTCATCGTCCCCGGCTCCCTCTGAGGACGGCACTGGAAGAAATGCCCTGCCCGATGGCAAGCAGATTCTCTTAACTTGTCTCCTACCCGTAGGAAAGATGCAAGCCGAGCATCACTTTAGATGGCAAACGGTCACTGTCTGTTTTCATTCAGGTGCAACGTGTGTTTGGCGCTTCGTGAAACCATTGTTTGGTTTTCGGCTTTGATCCCAGGTCCTCTCGCTACGCTCAGTCACAAGTACTTTGCGCTTTTGGTGCTTCCGAGAGACCAAATTCCGGGTCTTTCTCCCGGGGCCATGTTGTGCAACTGAGAAGATTCCACTGGGGGATTTCGACAAAGGGAGTTAACAGTCGTACATTTGATTTAGTCTTTACCAGGAGGCTGTGCCTTAATGGCCAGCCTTGATTTGGTGAGAAGTATAATAGTTCCATTTGCAAATCCTTCAAGTCCTGGAATTTTGGGATTTTCTATATTCCCTTTCAGTTGCAAAGCAGTGGGTTGTATTTTTTTTGTTTTTGTTTTGGGGTGGGGGCTTCCTTCCCTGAATAGGATGTAAAGGTATCCCGTAACAATCAATTCACGCTGGTAACATTCTGAAAACAAGTTTAGTAGGTGCATTTTTTACCTTCTGAGTTATCACAGGTGATATTTGTTGCCAGATGTGTCAGTGCTGCGTACCTTGGGTTGCCATTTTTCCAACTTCCTGCAAGAGTTTTCTGGCACCCTATCACCTAAGACCCAAAACCAATGCCACCAATTGCAGCTTTCTGTCATGGCAGCCCCTCCCTCTGTGCACCGGTTTCTGCATCAGTCAGCTTTTGCTGCAGTAACAAACAGCCCCCAAATCTCTGTGGCATCCAGCAGCCGACATTTATTTTTCACTTAAGAATCCTGCAAGTCCGCTTCGGCTCTGCTGAGCCTGGCCGTGCTTCCCACGTCTTCTCATGCGGAGGCCAGAGCACAATGAGCAGCTGCCATGTGGGCTGTGCTCTTCTCCCAGTGGAGGCAGGACCTGCGGGGGGAGCGGAAGCCCACGCTACCTCGTAAAGCCGCTGCTGGGACCTGGCACACTGTCACCTTCTCCCGCAGGTGATGTGGGAAGCTCAAAGTTAATGGGGCGGGATGTACCCTTCCCCTTCTGGGAAGTCATGAGAAGGGCAGGGGGGAGGCAGAAAATTTTGAACAAGTACCACTGTGTCTCAGAGGTACAGACTCCATACAGAAACCCAAGAGTAGATCAGCAAGGCCAGCTGTGCTGCATTTTTATAGCGGGAGAAGCGTGGGCCTGATATAAACCTCCGGGGCCTCCGACTCAGGTGGTCCTCCGGCCGTGCACCCGGCTCCAGGCCGCAGAGAGAGCCCTGTGGGGAGTTGCGACGCCACCGCTTACAAGCGTACCTTAGGCCAGAGGCTTTTCCTCTGTGAATCTCCAGTTCCTCCTCACCAGTAACAAAGGTAACAGCTGCCTCTGGATTAGATGGTGCCTCGAGCTGCTTTCAAGGATGATGCTTTGATTGTCTGCCGAACCACTCCACCTGGCAGGAGTTATTGCATTATGAGGAGTCTGGGCTGTGGCGGGAAGAGCATAGGCTTAGGAATCAGGCTGATATGAGCTTTAACCCCATTCTGCCATCTGCCAGATGCGGAACACGGGCCATCTTAAACTCCCTGGCTTGATTTCCTTGTCTGTGTAATGAAGATAATAGCACCCAACTCATAGGGCGTTGTGAGGTTTATTTCAGGTAATTCCTATTGTGAGAAAATTCTTCGTTATATCGAGTCAAAACCTGACGCCCTCACCTGCGAACTTTGGCCCCCGTTCTCCCTCTGTCAGGGGGCAGCGAGGCAGCTAGAAGCACCGGTGCCGGGCTCCCTGGGTCAGAGTCCAGCTCTGCCAGCTCCTCGTCAGTGTGGCTTTGGGAAGGATGCTTAGCGCTTCTGTGCCTTAGTTCTCTCATCTCTACGTGAGCCACTCGTCGTATCTGCTCACAGCCTGACCGTGAGAATAGATGAGCTGACGGGTGCAATGCTAGCTGCTATTGTTGCTCCTGCTGTTAGTGTTTCAAAAGGCAGTTCTTCGGGTACCTGAACCCCGTTTTCATGCCTTCCGTACCCTCCCGCATTTCTCCAGCCTAAACCACTGGGCCCCCTTGAGCATGCTGTAGGTGTCAGATTTTCTGCACTCCTCACCAGCCTAGCCCTCCCCTTGGGAATCAGCTCCAGCAGCCGTTGTCACGGGGTGAAGGAACGGCAAGTGCATTCAGAGTTGGAGTCGATTGATGTCCACAGGGCCGACGGCACCGCAGGTGTCTCTAGGCGCGTCCACGGACACGCAGAGTCCGTCCCAGCCCCTCCTGTGGCGTCCTGGCCGCCTCACTCAGCTTGGGCCTTGCCCTGCCCTCTCCCGAAGGTGGTGACTTTATGCTTATCTGACCCTGTCTCCAGGACCACCCACTTGCCGCTCGAAATTTTGGGCCTGACTTAGATTTTCCTAGGCCAGTACTAAGGATTTTACAGGTTTGCCTATGACAGACAGACCTTCTGATTCTAGCATTATAACCATTTATTTATTCTTTGCTTTAGGGTTCATTTCTTATTCTCCAGCATTCTACTTTAATGGTCTGGAACAGTTATCTTGCTGAGTGGATCTCTGAAAGTGTTAATTTAATCAAACAGCGGGGGGTGGGAAAAAAGGTGACAATTTCCTGAATTTCCTGGTCTTTTCAAGTAGAGAATAAGAGGGGAGATATATTATTTTTATGAAATGTATGAAATGGTCACTTATTCTTCACTTATATTTAAAGTGGAGATTGATCCTCTAGCATTTATACCGATAACATCGAGTCAACTAAGACTTCTTGAAAAATTCCTATCTTTAGATATCAAGCACACCATATTTGCATTTGGAATGAAGATAGAATACCCACAGGATTTGAATAAAACTCAGTTGTCTTATAGGAAGCACAGTCTACCCTAGAAATACAGGGTTTACCTGAGAGAGGGTCGTAAGGGCAGATATTCTCTGAGCACCACCCGGGTCGCGCCACTGAAGGGGTGAAGTCATGGCGCGCGCCCCGCGCTTCCTTTCCGCACCTCTCTTAGCTTGACTGCAGTGACAGCCCTGCTGGTTTCTCGGTAGCCAGGCATTGTGGTGATGTTTAAGATTCGGGAATAAGGGACTTCCCTGGTGGCGCAGTGGTTAACAGTCCGCCTGCCGATGCAGGGGACATGGGTTCGAGCCCTGGTCCGGGAAGATCCCACATGCCGCGGAGCAACTGAGTCCGTGCGCCACGACTACTGAGCCTGCGCTCTAGAGCCCGTGCGCCACAGCTACAGAGCCCGCGTGCCACAACTACTGAAGCCCGCACGCCTAGAGCCCGTGCTCTGCAACAACAGAGGCCACTGAGGTGAGAGGCCCACGCACCGCAACGAAGAGCGGCCCCCGCTCGACGCAACTAGAGAAGGTCCGCGCGCAGCAACAAAGACCCAGTGCAGCCAAAAATAAATAAAAATTTTTTTGAAAAAAGATTCGGGAATAAATTCACTAAAAGACAGGGGAACTTTCTTAAGCAGTGTCTCCTGAGATTCCTCTCTAGATAGGGCCGGGCGTGTTTTAAGTACTTTAAGCTGGGAGCTCTCCATGCTTTCCACCATTGGAGTTGGACCAGTTTGGGAAAATATGTGCCATAAATAATGTTCAGAACATTTTAATATACTGCTGATAGTATTAAAAGTCAAAGCTTTCATAAAACTTAGTTTACTTCTCCCTGCAACTTAAATCTGGAGCAGTTTAAAAACGTTCATGGCTCCTGCTAAATTACGGGTTCCGCTTTAGCCTTCTGGGGCTGGGGGCTGCCCAGTCTGGGCCTGGAAGCGTGCTGGCTCCGGCCCCGTGGAGCTCTGTGGCCCACGCTGTACTGACACCTCCTCACAGGCCTGGCAGAGCCAGTGGCCCCCGGCCCCGCCCCTCACCACTTCCCGCTGCTGACCTTAGTGTTCTCTGTTTCTGAACTTGCATAAAGTGGGTTCTTAGGTCACTGATTTGAGACCTTTCTTCTTTTCTAACCTAAACACTTGATGCTGTGAATAGCTCTCTAAGCACTGATTTAGGTGCATCCCAGACTTTTGATATGTTGGGTTTTCATTTTCGTTCATGACAAAAGATTTCCTAATAGCCCTTGTAATTTCTCCTTTGCCCTGTGGGTGATTGATGTGCGTTGTTAAATTCCAACTGTTTGGAGCTTGTCCAGATTATCTTTCTGTTACTGATTTCTGATTTAATTCTGTTGTGGTCAGAGAACATACTTTGCATGATTTCAGTCCTTCTAAATTTATTGACATTTGTTTTATGGCCCACAGTATTTTGGCAAATGTTCTGTGTGCACTTGAAAAGACTTTCTATTTTGCTGTTGTTGTGTGGACTGTTCTATAAATATCAATTAGGTCAAGTAGGTTATAATGTTGTTGAAGTCTTCTGTATCTTTACCGCTTCTCTAACTTTTCTTTCAAAGAAATTTTTGTTTAATGAGAAACCAAAGTCTTTTCTATCTGCTCGCATTCTTACCGTCTGGGGGGCTCTTTATTCTCTTGTGTACGTCCGGCTTTCTGTCGGGCATCCTTTTCCTTCTGCCTGAGGCGTTGCTTTAGCCTTTCTGGTGGAGCTGGTCTGCTGGTGATAAGGTCCGTCCAGTGCCGGCTGTCATGGAGCACACACCCTTCCTGGCCTTGTGGGGCTCCTGGGGGTGCACTGCCTACTCCTTCCTCCAGCCCCACCCTGGCCTGGATGGTCTCCTTACCCGGACCACAGATGCACAGGCCGGCGCTCGGCAGAAGACGGGAGGGGACTCCCCTTCAGATCTCTGGACCTTGTGTCTGTGCTCTTACCTCCTCTCTGGGGTTCAGGCCCACAGGCTTTAGCCTCCTTGCCTCCCCAAAGTCTGGAGTCTGTCTTGCCAGCTCAGGAGACCCAAAGGGATGTGTTTGGGTCCTTCGCCCTGGGTTGGACGCTCCGGAGGCGGTGGAGCTGCGGCAGCCACACGCCGTCTCTCCCTCAGGGATCAGTGCTCTTTGCTGCCTGTGGGCCAACATCTGAAAATCATTGTTTCATGCATTTCATTTGGTTTTCTAGCTGTCTAAGGTGAGGAAATAAATTTGACCCCTCTTACTCCTTCACAGCTGAAAGCAAAAGTCCTTTCCATCTGCTTTTTCAATAAAAGAGCTTTAATTGTGGTAAAATAACACGTAACATAAAATTTACCATCTTAACCATTTTAAGTATACAGTTCAGCAGTGTTAACTACATTCACATTGCTCTGCGGCGATCACCACCCTCATCTCCAGAACTTTTTCATCTTCCCAAACTGAAACTCTGTCCCCGTTACACACTAACTCCCCATTCCCCCTCCCCCAGCCCCTGGCACCCACCCTTCTACTTTCTGTCTCTATGGATTTGATGACTTCTAGATCCCTCATATAAGTAGAATCGTATAATATGTGTCTGACTCGTTTTGCGCAGCATAATGTCCTGAAGGTTCATCCATGTTGTAGCATGTGTTAGATTTACCTTCCTTTTAAAGGGGCTAAATTTCCAGTGTATGGATGGACCGCATTTTGTTTATTCACTGATCTGTCAATAAACAATTGGGTTGCTTCCACCTTTGGACTCTTGTGGATAATGCTGCTATTCTCTAGGGACCTGTAATATGCCACAGGCTTGTTAAAACTCTTCGAATATTGATAGCCATCTCACCAGACTGCCCAGTTTGTTTTTATAGGTGCATGTGAGTGTGTATATTTTTTTATATAAAATTCTCATGGGAAAAAGAAGAGAGAAATGGATATAGTTCATTAGCCAACTTTGATCAAATTCCCTTTCCTTGCCATCTTCAGTTTCCTTTTTCTTTCATTTCCATTTTCTCTTTATCACCTTCTCCCCCTTTCTCCCTCCTTTTTCTCTTCTTCTTTTTCCCGCATTCTTGGGTTTTCCTTTCCTCTTCTGCTCTTCTTAGCCCATCTCTTTCGCCTCTCTTCCTTCGGTGGAGGCGCGGTAGTGGCTACATGAAGCCGCTCTGTGTGCAGAGACCGGTCAATGCAGTTGACAGGCCGACGGGGTGCTAACAGGAAGCAGCTCACGTTCCAGGAGGGAACAGGGGGCACGGACATCAGTGACTGCAGCCTGAAATGAGAAGAAGTACAGTTGTAGCACTTCAGTTATTCAGTGAGGGAGGTTGTTTTTGGCTTTCGATGGTCCAGGAAGGCTTCACTGAAGTACTGACCGTTGACTTGAGTCCTAAGAATTGGGTGCAGTTGGGCTTACCGATGGTGGCAAAGCTGTTCTACGTTGAAGAAATGATGTGAGCAAAAGCTAAAAACCTTCTGCCCTCTCGTACAATGTTCTTGTCATTATGTCGTCCGGCTCTCTTATCGCAAGAATTCTTTTCAGCTAACTCTTTGAATTTCAAAGCAATATATGGAAAATTATATATGTATGCGATAATTTAAATTGGACAATGAAAATTAAGTTGTTTCTTCTTCATGCACTTTGCCCATTTTTTTGAATGGTTTTAGATGTTGTGCATTGCAAATATTTGTTCAATTTTATCATTTGTCTTTTGCTTTTTACATCCTATTGTTCTTAACAAAATAATTGCTCCTGAAACAAAAGAGCAGCCTCGCAGTAATTCTGACTAATGATAAGTCATCTGAATTAGTAAAAAGCTAGAACGACTAATTTAGAGTTCTGGTTTTATTATTTTGAAGGCATTTTGTCACCCTTGGTTGTCAAACTAAGTCTTAGCAATTAGAGCTCTTTGGGAACATGTTTTAATAAATAGATGGTAATTTTATCACAGCGAACATCTTTCATTTGTAAGTGCAAAGAGGTTATTCCCGACATCTTGTTTATATTGTTGATTTGCTGAGAAGAAGTTTTATCTTTAAACAAGTGTCGATTTTTTAACCCAATCCCTACTCAATGAGTTATCATCAGTTCTGAATTAATGGTTTTCCAATAATATAGTGAGATAAAACAGCCCATATGTACCTCATTTTATTATTATGTCAGTATAGTTCTAGGTTTCTTTTTGATTTCAACTTTAATCATGAGACATTTATTAAAATATATTTCCTGCAATCCTCCCAGATTTACCGTCAATGTCAAGTGGGACAGTGTGTGAAAATTGTCTTGGAAAACAAAGACACTTACCTCCTTGGTCTGGTGTTGAGAGACCTCCAAACTAGCCTTGATTTTTTAACGGCTCACCCTCAGTTCCCCTACAGTGATATTCTGCTTTAAAACTTTCACAGGGCTGTTTCCGTGGCACATCTGTCCATGCCCTCCTCTGTTTAAGGTTCTCTCATAGCTCCCCATCACCTACAGGTTAACGTCTTTTTAAGAACAGAGCTCTGAAGTCAAAAAGCCCTGTGTGCAAATCCTGTGCCTACCCCGTACTGTGTGACTTACAGGAATGCTCGTCTTCTCGGAGCATCAGTTTCCTTGTCTGTAAAATGGGAGTCACTGAGGTTCCCGTAGAGGATCGCCGGGGAGGCTGAGTGAGAATGCAGGTGGAGCCCTCGGCTCCCCTGGTCCAGACGTGGTGTGGCTGCCTCCACACTCCCCGCCACCTCCCTCTCAGGCCGACCAGCAGCGTCCTCCCCTCTGCACCAGCACTTCCGTCACACTCAGCCGCGCCGTGGTCCAAACGCCCGGCCCCGTTGCATCTTTGTGTTTTTGCCACCCTGTTTCTCTGTCCTGGACACCCTTGTCGTCAATGTCAGTGTCTTCAGGTGGCAGTGCAGGCTGACACTCCCCCAGGGGAAGTTCCCTGACCCCGAGTGCCCCTGCTCCCAGGCCTTTGCCCATCTCAGCTGCAGGAGTTGTCACAGCAAGTCGCAGTTCCTCCCTTGACGTTTGGTTCCCTTACTCACGTGGTGCCTCACCGTATAAATGGTTACGTATTCCAATGGATTCTTTTCTCAACAAATTAACTGTAAATATCGCTCTCCCCGGCCCCTCTTCCTCTCTTTGCTGAGGGAACCATTAACTTGAACTTGGTGTTACTCCTTCTAATCCGTGTTTTCCTATTTTCTTACACATTTACTTCCCCCCAGATTCTATAGAATCTAGAATTTGTGTATTTTTAAATTCACATAAAGATTTCCATTTTATAGTGGTTACCCTCAAATATCTAACGGGCATAACTGACCTAACGGAGATCAGGCAGCATGTTCTGGACAGAAAGGGCCCGACTTCAGTACCGGCCAGCTTCTCCTCCACGTCGCACGTCTGTGTGGCCTCCTGTAGGGATTCCGTCTCGTTGCTAATCCCCGAGTAAGTTATAATAATGACACAAAACTCCTTTTCCCGGCTAGTGCTTACTTAGATTACGCATCATTTCTTCTGCCACGCCCCTCCTCCTGGGTTTGGTACCCTTCTTACACAAGTACTGTCTTCGGAAGTCATTTTCTACTGAAAGTCTGAAAATATCTTTATTTCACTTCACTCTTTGGTTCTCCCACTTTTATTTTGGAAAATTGTAACCTGCAGAAATGTAAGATGATAAAATGTGTATCTTACACCCTTCGCCTAGATTTACAGATTCTTAATGTTTTCCACTTATGCTTTCTCTCTCTCATACACACACACACACACACACACACACACACACGCACACACACTTATTTTAGACTAAAGCATCTGAAAATTTGTCACGCTATCCCCCGAAATACTCCGACACCTATCAACTGTAAGTAGGAGAATTCTCCTCCATAATCACAGTAGAAATATCGCTCTTTAAATTTTAACATTGATTTAGCACTGTTAGCTAGTATATAGTTCATATCCAAATGTCCCTTATTACAACAATAAAGAACTTCATAGCTTTCTTCTGTTCTGGCATCCAATTAACGAGTATTCACTGCATTAGTTCTCATGTCCTCTTCATCTCCTTATCCTTAATCTAAGAGTTCCTGGCCTTTTGTTCGACTTAACATTGACATTTTTGAAAACTCCAGACTAGCTGTTTTGTAGAATGTTCTTCAGTCTTGAGTTTATCTGATTGTTTTATCTTTATTAGGTTCAGGTTAAACATTTTGGTGATATTATGCCCTTCTCAGTGCACCACATCAGAGGCCACTGGATGTCTGTTTGTCTCATTATTGATGATTTTTGATGAAGGGATTATCTGGTTAAACGGAGGCCAACAGATTTTTCCACATGTAAAGATGCATTTTTTTGTCCTTTGTAATTAGTTAAAAATCTGTGTGGCAATACTTTGAAACTATGTGACTATGCTGTTTCCCAATGGTTTTAACATTTATTGATGACTCTTGCTTCAGTCAGATGCTAGTGATTTTTTAAACGTCTGCCATTCTATGTTTTTAAAGTTAGCATTCTTCTGTGAAAGACTGCTTTTCCTTCTCCATACCTCCGCCCTTTAAAAAAGTTTTTCGAACGGACTCATGTGCTCTCTGTATTAATTCAACATGTTATACTATAATCCTTCAGTGATTCATTCTGAGGCTCAAATTGTTCCACATTTGGCTGGCAAGGGTCCATTCAAAGTGCGTCCTGTATCCTTTCAACACGTTCTCATCTGATTTTGAGAATGTCTCACCTTCTGCACAACAAGGTGCTCACCTTGTATTTTCCCTGCCCACGGCCCTGGAGTCAGCCAAGGTTCCAAGAGGCCGTGGTTCCTTTAAGTAGAGTATGGTATTTAGGAACCAAGATCTGGGAACTGGGTGTGCTCATTACTACTGATGTATTATTGCTTTTAAGTTCTTTCAGTGGACAGAGCAAGGGGATATATAAGATATGTATATAATGAGATAATACAAGATATATAATAATATAAGACATATTATATAAGATATATATATATCCTTCCTCTATCCACTGAAAAAATATATTTATATTTTTATATATTTTATGTATAAGTTATATATAAAATCATATGCACTCCTACTGGCACTTCTGAATTTCAATTTAGTACTGATATCACAGGGTCCTTTCTCCCCTCCCCACATTACATATTTGTATCTCCCTTATTCCACGGTGAGAATGCCGATTTCCAACAAAATTAATATATTTATTTATTTTCTCAATTCTGTAGTTCACACTAAATTGTTTGCAATTGCTATACTAATACCACTACCTACTTTAAAGTCATTAAGTACAATTCAGGATTTCTTTCTAGGTTTTTTGTGTGTGTGTGTGCAGAAAAGATATCCCACTGAGGAGGGAGGGATAAATTGGGAGATTGGGATCGACATATACACACTACTGTATATAAAATAGATGACTAATAAGAACCTGCTGCCCAGCACAGGGAACTCCACTCAATACTCTGTAATGGCCTACATGGGAAAAGAATCTAAAAAAAAAAATAGAGTGAATATATGTATCTGTATAACTGATTCATTTTGCTCTACGCCTGAAGCTAGGGCGACATTGTAAATGAGCCACACTCCAATAAAAATTTAAAAAAAAATAAAAAGATATCCCATTGAGAGTTACAATCAGCTACTGGCTTCCAAACTTTCGTGGATTAATTCTTTTTTTTTCTTATGCATACTATAATTATCTAGTTGATGTAGAGTTAGGTTGATTAGTTTCTGCCTGAATCAACTGTAGGAAAATTTTCTATCTCTGTTGATTTAGTAATATATTTTTGGATGTGTAAATCATTAGCATAGTTCAGAAGTTAAAACTCCATGAAAAGATACACTCAGAGAAGCCCAACCCTGTTTCCTATCTCTACATCGTACTCCATTCTCAGCCATGCCCCATAAACAGCCATTTTTCTAAGTTTCTGTTATATCCTTTCTGTGTTTCTTTTTGCAATAATAAGCATGTACCACAGAATGGGAGAAAATATTTGCAAGTCATATATCTGGTAAAGTCTGTTGTCCAGAATAGGTAAAGAAGTCTTACAATTCAACAATAAAAATACAAATAACCTAATTTTAAAAGGGACCAAGTGTGTGTTTGCTTGTTTATATCAAAATATAATTGACCTGCAATGGTGTTAGCTCCAGGGGCCACAACATAGCGATTCGATGTTTCTGTATGTTACCAAAGGATCACCACCATAAGTCTAGTTACTGTGCATCACCATAAAATGTTCTTACAATATTATTGACTAGATTCCCCCTGCTGGACATTTCGTCCCCATGACACATGTATTTCGTAACTGGAAGTCTGTTCCCCTTAACCTCCCTCACCTATTGCACTCATGCCCCAAGCCCCTCCCTTCTGGCCACCACCTGTTTGTTCTCTGTATGGGTGAGTTTGTTTCTGTTTTGTTTATTTGTTTTATTTTTTTAATTTCACGTCTGAGTGAAATCATATGGTATTTGTCGTTCTCTGTCTGACTTATCTCACTCGGCATGATACCCTCTGAGTGCGTCCACATGGTGGCAGATGGCAGGATTTCACCCCTTTTATGACTAATATTCCTTTTTACATAAATAACACATCTTCTTTGTCCATTTGTCTATTAGTGGACGCTTAGGTTGCTTTCACATCTTGGCTATTGTAAATGATGTTGCAGTGAACATGGGTGTACATATATCTTTTCAAATTAGTGGCTTTTTTTCTTCAGAAAAGTACCCAGAAGTGGAATTGCTGGATCGTGTGGTAGCTGTATTTTTAATTTTTTGAGGAACCTCCATACCAGTTTCCACAGAGGCTGTGTACCACTTTATGTTCCCACCAGTAGTACATGACAGATCCCTTTTCTCCACACCCTCTACAACAATTATTATTTGTTGTCTTTTTGGTAATAGCCGTTCTGACAAGTGTGAGGTGATACCTCCTTGTGGGTTTTACTTGCATTTCCCTGATGACGAGGGATGTTGAGAATCTTTGCATGTGTCTGTTGGCCATCTGTATATCTTCTTTGGAAAAATGTCTATTCAGGTCCTCTGCCCATTTTTAAATTGGGTTACTTGTTATTTTGAAGTTGCATCCTCTGAGTTCTTTGCATATTTTGAATATTAACCCCTTATCAGATACATAGTTTGCATATACCTTCTCCTGTTCGGTAGGTGGCCTTTTCATTTTATTGATAGTTTTCTTCACTGTACAAAAGCTTTCTAGTAGTTTGATGTAGTCCCATTGGTTTATTTTTGCTTTTGTTTCCCTTGCCTGAGGAGATAAATGCAAAATAATATTGCTAAGACCAATGCTGAAGAGCTTACTGCCTATGTTTTCTTCTAGGAGTTTTGTGGTTTCTGGGATTAGGTGGTATTGATTGTTGCAGAACCTTGTGAGAATAAAAACCACTCAACTGTGCACTTTAAAATGGTGACTTCTATGGTATACGCATTATATCAATAAAAATCTAAACTTTTTTTATATATTAATGAGCACCTTGCTTTGTTTTCAGTTAATATCCTGGAAATCAATTCGTAAAAACCTTCACCATTCCTTTTTTACAGCTGCTACAAATTCATTGTACCATAGTTTATTCTACAGTCTCCTGGATATTGACATTTTCATTATTTTCATTATTTTTCCGTTATAAGTAATGCCACAATGAATATTTGTGCCTATGTTTGGGTATCGTTGGGGGTGATTTTCCCTTCAGTCTTGAATGAAGTCTGGATGTGTATAAAGTTCTAGGTTGATAGTTTATTTTCTTTCCACCCCTTGATGCTATTATTCCATTTTCTTCAGCCACCTTATTTTTCCGATAAGGAATCTCCTGCCAGTTCAATTATTCTTTTCTGGGTAATCTTTCTCTATGGTTGTTTTTAAGATTTTTCCCATCGACTTTGCTGTCTGCAGTTTCACTAGGTAGTTTATTTCCTCCTGCTTAAGATACACTACGTTTCTTAAGTCTGAAGAATCACGTCTTTTATCAATTCCAAAATTCTTAGGGTTTTTTTTCATGGACACTGTTTTTCTTCTTATTATTGTAGTCTCTCTTTCTAGAACTCCTATTTAAACATATATTGAACCTTCTTCTTTTACCTTACTTTCTCTTAAGCCTCATTTTCATAGTTTCTATGTCTTCTGTCTTTGCTATATTCTGGGAAATTTTCTTGACCTCTCTTCCATTTGATTATTTTCACTTTAGCTCTGTCTTACTGATATTTATCCTCACCTCTGACTTTTTAATTTCAATGACAGTATTTTTCATTTGGAGAAGTTCTATCTGCTACTTTTTAAATCTCCTTTTCTTCTCATAATATTTTATTATTTTGTTAGAATTTCCATTTCTTCTTTTATGTTTAATAATTTGAAACTTTCTTATTTCATAGGCTCTCTCAGATTACTCTCTTGCCGCACGTTCAGGGGGTGTAAAGCTTATTTTTGAATATACTGACTCTTCCTGGTGGTGGCTGTATTTTGTGTGCGTGAGAGCTCGTCTTCATTAGTACTGAATTCTCCCATTCATGAATTGTAGAAGTGTTGCTATGGCACGTTTTTGCATGTGTGTGTCATCGTCCCACTGGTTTCATTGTTCTGGAAATGGTTTAAATTAATGTTTCAGCTTAAGGAGTCCTACAAAACACGAGTAACATTTCTTTGTCTTTTTGATATTTCTTATTTTCTGGCATATACTAATTGTCTTCTTCTTTTCTATCAGGCTTAGCTCTGCATTTTAAGTTTCTTTCTTATATTTCACCTGGAACTTTATGTGCTTATAGCAGGCATGGCTCCATGATAGCTCTTTCTGCCAGGTAGCTAAAACCAGAAATCTTTCAATAGGTATTTTTTAATTGTTATTTTACATTGGAACATAGTCTGTTAACGATGTTGTGTTAGTTTCAGGTGTACAGCACAGTGATTCAGTTATACATATACATGTATCTATGCTTTTTCCAATTCTTTTCCCATTTAGATTATTACAAATACTGAGAAGAGTTCCCTGTGCTCTACAGTAGGACCTTGTCTGTTATCTATTTTCAAATTTATTTATTTATTTTTAGCCGCGTTGGGTCTTCGTTTCTGCGCGAGGGTTCTCTCCAGTTGCGGCGAGCGGGGGCCGCTCTTCATCGCGGTGCGCGGGCCTCTCACTATCACGGCCTCTCTTGTTGCGGAGCACAGGCTCCGGACGCGCAGGCTCGGTAGTTGTGGCTCACGGGCCCAGTCGCTCCGCGGCATGTGGGATCTTCCCAGACCAGGGCTTGAACCCGTGTCCCCTGCATTGGCAGGCAGATTCTCAACCACTGCGCCACCAGGGGAGCCCTGTTATCTATTTTAAATACAGCAGCGTGTGCACGTCAATCCCCAACTCCCAAGGTATCCCTCTCCCCAACCCTTTGCCCCAGTAACCATAACTTCAGTTCTCTAAGTCTGTGAGTCTGTTTCTGTTTTGTAAATAAGTTCATTTGTATCCTTTTTTTTAAGATTACGCATATAAGTGATATCGTGGTATTTGTCTTTCTCTGACTTCCTTCGCTTAGTATGATAATCTCCAGGTCCATCCATGTTGCTGCAAATGGCATTATTTCATCCTTTTTCATGGCTGAGTGGTATTCCATCGCATATCTGTGCCACATCTTCCTTATCCATTCCTCTGTTGATGGACCCTTAGGTGGCTTCCATGACTTGTCTGTTGTGAACAGTGCTGCAGTGAACATTGTGTGCGATGTATCCTTTGAAACCACGTTTTTCTCTGGATGTGTATGCCCAGGAGTGGGATTGCTGGGTCTTTAAAATAGATCTTAAACAAAACAGATCTTTAAAGAAAACTTTAGATTTTTTATTGTAGTAAAATATGTATAACATAAAACTTGCTATTTTAACCATTTTTACGTGTACAATTCAGTGGCATTAATTATCTTCACAGTGTTGTCCAGCCATCACCAATATCTATTTCCAAAATATTTTCATCACCCCAGACGGACACTTTACACCTATTAAGCATTAACTCTCCGTTCCCTCCTCCTCCACCACTCCTGGTAACCTCTAATCTACCTTCTATCTCAATGAATGTGCCTATTTTAGATATTTCGTCAAAGTGGAATCATACAATGTTTGTCATTTTGTATCTGGCTTATTTCACTTAGCATAATGTTTTCAAGGTTCATCCACATTGTAGCATATATCAGAACTTCATTCCTTTTCTTGGCTGCATACTATTCTATTGAATGACCGTCCCACAACTTGTTTATTCATTTACCTGTCAGTATGCTTTTGGGTTGTTTCCCCCTTTCTGCTGTTGGGAATGGTGCTACAGTGAACACTCACTGTATGTTTTAGTCCCTGTTTTCGATCCTTTGGGGTATAGACCTAGGAGTGGAAATGCTGCATCGTATGGTAATTTTATGTTTTTTAAATATATTCTTAGCAAAATAAAATAAATCACAAAAGATGTAGCACTCAAACAGCAGAGATAGTGAGGGTCTTCTATGAAGTCTCCTGTGCCGAGGTGAACATTTATGATATTCAGAGTTAAGACCAATACCTTTTAGCTCTGCAATTGCCCAATTATTGTTACATATTACCATGTGCATCCAACGTGATTTTCTCTGGAGCTACAATAATTTTATTCTTATTTCAGGAGGGGTGGTTTGTTTGTTTAGGGCTTGGGGTGATGCTGAATTAGTGCTATATTCATTCCTGCTTCACAATTATCCCCTGGCCTTTCTTATCACTTCTCTGCTGCTTCGCTTTCCTTTACTTAAACATGTACTGAGTGTCTACAAACACTCGATTCTGTGATATCAGTGAGGTAAGACGTGGGTCCTAGTGAGTGAAACAGAGACAGAGAGAGAAGATTATGGGGCAGTGTGGTGAAGGCTGTGATAGAAGAAGCATGGAATGTCCGTGGAACTGGATTTCTCACCCAGATGATGCCTGCTGTGTGTCTAACACGCTCCACACGTGGGGCTGCAGAAAACAAACACTCATTTGGCTTCCAGAGAGTGACAGAGAATTCACAGCTCAGGTATATGTGGAAATAGGGAAGGCAGGGTTTGAGGGAAGTCACCCAATCCAGATGAAGATCTTCCTGGTCTAGTTCCCCACCGTGACCTCGTGCCCAGGTGACACTGGCAGATCCCTCATAGACTGCTGGCCAGATGCCCACCCACGGCCCAGTCAGCTGTGAGCAGAAAGGGTGGATCACATGGGAACCACATCCTGACTTTGGGGGAGCGGCCCCTAAAGCGTGTGGTGGACGTGTCAGGCTGTCCTGACCCTTGGGCCGTCTGCTACAACTGGCCGTTAGCAACCCCTTCCTTCCTTTAAGTGCCCTGGCATCTGGTCATCTCAGCTGCTTCTCACCCCTAAGCTTATAGTGATAGCCGTCTTCTTCCTCCAGATCGCTTTTTTTTTTGCGGTACGCGGACCTCTCACTGCTGTGGCCTCTCCCGTCGCGGAGCACAGGCTCCGGACGCGCAGGCTCAGCGGCCACGGCTCACGGGCCCAGCCGCCCCGCGGCACGTGGGATCCTCCCGGACCGGGGCACGAACCCGCGTCCCCTGCATCGGCAGGCGGACTCTCAACCACTGCGCCACCAGGGAAGCCCCAGAGCGCCCTTATCTTATTTCCCCGCGCAAAATTGCGAGATAAATACGTATTGAGTAAATAAGGTGTATGTTTCAGATACACACAGTTTTAGAGAATGCTTACTTGTGTTAGGTCATGGGTCTTGTCATCTGTGTCAGGTGGTGCAGTCTGAACTCCTGCCTTGGCCCTGGGCCAGCGCTCCGTCTACTGTGTGGGGGGCGCTGTGGGCTGGTGTTAGGAGCAGCTGGTGGAGCGGGCCTGGGCCTTGACCCTCCTGTTGTGGCCTCTCCTTAGGGTGGCATGGCCACTGACAGCACGGATTGACCCTTAATACTTTAGTGTGTCCCTGGCCCTCCCAGAGGTGACAAGCCTGGGAAACGCCTGGAGGGCAGGGACCATCTGTGTGGTCCCCGCAGGGCCTGGTGCAGTGCCTTCCAGGCATCAGCGTGTGCAGATGGCTTTGTTCTACGTGCCCTACGCAATATGAGCTTTCAAACAAATACGCGCTTTCTGAGTACAAATATTTTAAAATTTACTACAGAGAAGCTCAATGATTAAAGAATCCTCTCTTAATTCACATGATCTTTGGCTTTATCTTTTTGTATACCTCACTTGCTTAAAGTAAAGTCCCTCTTAATACATAAATCAGCCTCTTTTGGATAAACGTTAAATGCAACAGGCTTGACACACAGCCTTGAAAACATAAATGAGCAGCAAGGATCATTATGTATCGACACCCCGGGGGAAGTAAATCTTTCATAGGAGAAGAAGTAGAGGCCGAGGGTAAGGTTCATTTAAAATGTATAAAAATAATAAAAGCGCCCATGGATTGAAAGGCCATCTGAAGGGACTGCTAGCTTTTTGGTGATGCCGATGTGGAAACATTGTGTTTCTTTGCAGGGAAGACAATGACACAGTGTACGATGCTTCCCCTCTTGCTGCATCAGCAGACAGTCGCATTATTTTCCGGTGGAATGTGCAGAGCTCGGTACCTCTGTTCTCTCTGCAGCTCACAGAGCCTCAGCAGAGAGACAATCGGAACATTTCCAAGAGAGACGAGACAAAAACAGATTATTCTGCTGTGCTGCCACATTGCCACAGCACAATACTCTGTTCAAAATTGTCTCTTGTGAGGCACATTTTAAAAGCCGTACTCTGTCTGTAAAGGCTCTCTGTGTTGGAGAATTCGCATGTGTAGGAAAAATAGCTGCATGTTGCAGAGTATTGCCTCAAGAGGCCAGATTCTTCTGGCCAGGGAATCTGTTGCCTTAGCATTCTGAAAGGTGCCTGAGCTTTCCAAGGTCACGAAAAAGTATTAACTGACGGCACTGTTCTGTCACACTGGTGCTACCATCCTGGTCTGAAGCCTCCCTGGGCCACTATGAAGGTCTGCTCCAACGGTGTTTTCTGCACGCGCGCGCGCACAGACACACACACACACACACACACACACACACACACACACACACACACACACACAGTGGGCTAGCACAAAGCTGTCAAAGGAAATTCATTTACCAGGCTCTATTTTTACTCTGTTGGTTGACTGTTTTGCCCTTTTTGGTTGTCTTTGCTATCTCCTGGGAGATCAGAAGACACGTGTGTTCTTTGAAATATTACTGCAAGCACGTTTCTCCTTCTCAATCACTGCTTGGCACTTGTACCAGCACGTATAGACCAGGCCATGCTTACCACCAAACTGGTGATGGCCTTTCCCTCTTCCTGCACTCAGGGTATACGGTCACCATTGGAAGATGAGAAGATTTAGGGCTCAGGGATTCTGAACAAAGTCTCAATAAATCAGAAACAGCTTCTTTTTTAATTCTAGTTTTCTGTTTCAGGGCCCAAGTAACTCAGTTTCATGGGCCTCCTAAGGAATCCACAGTCTTGTAGGAGTTCCCTTCTAGGCAGAGGTCACGGCAGTATTTTCCTTGACTGGGTCTCAGATCAGCTGCCCCAGGCACTGCCTTCCCAGCCCAAACTCAGGGGACGACTGGGAACCCCAGAAGTAGCGGGGGCCCCCGTGTCCCCCATCTCCACACCATGCTGTCTGGGAACACTCGGGAAGCATCTGTGGGTTACTCGAGTTTGTCTGTAGGAAAGGACATTGGATATCAGTTCTACCGAAAGCCTTCCTTTTTCAGCTGGCCCAATCTATCCTCTAATACTTTTCCACATACGTGGTTTCTCACACCCTTTTTCCCGTGAATACATCTGTACCACTTACAGTGTTATATTCTACTTCTTTTCAAATTGATCTGTTGGCATAGAATTATTCTTCTATCCATTATTATTACAACATTCAAGGCAATCATCGTTAGCGCATAAGTTCATAACTAGTACTATCAATGCTAGTATAATGACTATTAACTAGATATGAATAATTCAAGCTATCACTAATATAATTACTATTATTAACTCTATTCCACCTCGCACCATCTGTCTTTGGTGCCCCACCTCCCTCTACTCCCTGTTACCTTCTCCCTGCCTAACAAACCAAACAACCTAGGGTTCCTAGCAGGTCCTGAGAGTCAGCCTTCCCTCCCCGGGACATAGCGACGCGTGTCAGTGACCAGTGGACGGTTAGCCCGTCCGCAGAGAGGCAAGACCCGGGGTGAACGGCCGGGTGTGCGGCCGTAGGTGTGCACCAGTGCTGCCCTCGCCTTCACGTCGGGTTTTGTCTTTGCTGAGGCCAGGGGCCCCACCTGAAGTTGCAGGTCAAGAAGCAGAGACGGGTGGTCACGTGCCCCGCCCTCCCCACCCACCCAGTGAGGACAGAACGGAGGGCAGCTGGAGGGGGGGAGTGGGGGACAGAGGAGCTAGAGCGGCTTTCTCGCGCTTGCTGGTGAGCTGAGAGAGCGAGCAGAGGGCGCTGCTCACGTCAAGGCGTTGACCATCCCCGTGTGTCCTCGCCCGTGGAGGCGGCCTCGGAGCGCAGCATCGGCTTTCAGGGCACTTAAAGGTGCTGAGCGACCACCTGCCGGCGAGCGTGCTGTCGCGTTGGGCCCCGCGGGGTGGCTGGGGGCTGCTGATTGGACGGAACCTACGGTCCGGTCGAGGACCTCACGGCGTAATTCACCGGGACCCACTGCACGTCAGAGGCCGCACGCGACCCGGGCTGCGCGCACGCCTCACGTCCCAGACGCAGACTGGACCCCGGAGAGGCCTCAGTCGTCCCGGGAAGAGACCCAGCAGAACCACAGTTAGACAGGTGATCAGCGCTGCTGACCCCCAGAGTAAGCCCCAGGGGCTCTGCGGTCACGGGGGCCCCTAGTTAGCCTGGGGGGGTGCCCGTTCTGAGGACGCTTTCCCGAGGAGAGGACAGTTCGCGAGCCTTTCAGGGTGACAAGGAAGCAGTGGGGTCCCAGGACCAGGTGAAAGGACAGCGCTGGCAGGGAGCCGCCTGCGGAGGCAGCGAAGACACCCCGGGCACGGCGGTCGCTCCGCCGTGGCTGGCGGCCAGCCTGTGTTCAGGGAGCTGATGGAACGCGGGCCTGGGGCTCCATGTGGGAAGATCATGCTGTGCATACCGAGCCTTTTGGACTTTACTCCGTGGGTCATGGTAACTCATTCAGGGCTTCAGGCCTGCGAGCGTCTTGAGACCGTGCTGGCTGCAGCAGCCCTTGGGCAACCTGGAAGAAGGCTTTTGCAGTATGTCGGAGGAGGTAACACAAGGGCTTGAACTACAAGTGGCAAAGAGGGTACAGAGGGAAGGGATCGTGCCTGTGAGTCTGGGCGGGAACGTAGAGTCAGCAGAATTTGTCATGCACTAGTTTAGGGGGCTAAAGAGAGGGAAGTGTCTTGTATGACTTTCTAGCTCGATTTCTCATTATTATCAGTGTGTTATGGTGATCTGCGATCAGTGATTTTTGATGGTGCTGTTGCAATTGCTTGGGGGCACCACAAACCACACCCACATAAGACAACAAACTTAACTGATAAACGCTGTGTGTGTTCTCACTGTTCCACTGACCGGCTGTCCCCCCATCTCTCGCCCTCTCCTCGGGTTTCCCTGTTCCCCGAGACACAACAGTATTGAAATTAGGCCACTTAATAATCCTGCAGTCACTTCTAAGAGTTCAAGTGAAGGGAAGAGTGGCACTTCTGTCACTTGAAATCAAAAGCTGGACGTGATGAAGCTCGGTGAGGACGGCATGTCAAACACCGGGACAGGCCCAAAGCCGGGCCTCTGGCACCTCTTGCTTTAATTTTAAAGTCAATTCCAAGTGCTACTCCAGTGAACACACAAATGGTAAGGAAGCAAAACAGCCTGACTGCTGATATGGAGAAAGTTTCAGTGGTCTGGAGAGAAGATCACACCAGCCACGACATTCCCTTGATGCCAAAGCCAAATCCAGAGCAAGGCCCTAACTCTCTTCAGTTCCGTAAAGGCTGAGAGAGGTAAGGAAGCTGCAGAAGAAAAGTCTGAAAGTTTGGAAGCTGCAGAAGAAAAGTTCGAAGACAGCAGAGGTTGGTTTAGTGAGGTTTAAGGAAAGAAGCCGTCTCCATAACATAAAAGCGCAAGGTGAAGCGGCAGGTGCTGTCGTAGAAGCCGCAGCGAGTTATCCAGAAGATCCAGGTGAGATAATTCATGAAGGTGGCCACGGTAAACAACAGCTTTTCAATGTAGATGAAACAGCCTTATATTGGAAGTAGATGCCATCTAGGACTTCCACAGCAAGAGAGGAAAAGTCATTGCCTGGCTTCAAAGCTTAAAAGGACAGGCCGACTCTCTTGTTAGGGGCTAAAGCAGCTGGTGACTTTAAGCTGAAGACAGTTACCATCCGAAAGTCCTAGGGCCCTTAAGAACTATAATTAATCTACTCTGCACGTGCTCTGTAAGTGGAAGAACAAAGCTCGGATGATAGCACATCTGTTTACAATGTGATGTGCTGAATATCTCAAGCCCACCGTTGAGACCTACTGCTCAGAAAAAGAGAATCCTTTCAAAATATTACTGCTCAGACAAGGCACCTGGTCACCCAAGAGCTCTGATGGAGATGTGCGGTGAGATTAATGTTTTCATGCCAGTTTCATGCACAACATCCATTCTGCAGTCCATGGATCAAGGAGTAATTTCAAATTTCAAGTCTTATTATTTAAGAAATACATTTCATAAGGCTGTAGCCACCGTAGATAGTGATTCCTCTGATGGATCTGGGCAAAGTCAATTGAACACCTTCTGGAAAGGAGTCACCATTCTAAATTCCATTAAGAACATTCCCGGTTCATGGGACGATGTCAAGATATCGACGGTAACAAGAGTTTAGAAGAAATTGACACCAACCCTCACGAATGACATTGAGAGGTTCGAGATTACGGTGGAGGAAATAACCGCGGTTGTAGTGGAAACAACAAGAGGACCAGAATTAGAAGTGGAGGCTGAAGACGGGACTGAATTGCTGTAATCTCATGACAAAACTTTCACGGATAAGGAGGTGTTCCTTATGGATGAGCAAAGAAAGTGGTTTCTATCTACTCCTAGTGAAGATGCTGTGAAGATTGTTGCAGTGAAACAAAGGATTTAGAATAGTACACAATCTTAGTTGATAGAGGAGCAACAGGGTTTGAGAGGGTTGACTCCAATTTTGAAAGAAGTTCTGCTCTGAGTAAAATGCTGTCAAACAGCACTGCAGGCTACGGAGAAATCCTTCGTGAAGGGAAATCAATCAGCGCGGCAGACTTCTTGGCTGTCTCGTTTTGAGATCGCCACCCACCTGCCGCAGTCACCACCCTGATCAGTCAGCAGCCATGCACGTCGAGCCAGGACCTTCCACCGGCAAAAAGATTGCAACTTGCTGACGGCTCAGATGATGATTAGCATTTTTAAGCAATAAAGTATTTTCTTACTAAGGTATTACATTGTTTTTAAGACACAATGCTATTGCACACTTTTTAGACTGCAGCATAAACATAACTATGTTTCATATGCTCTGGGAAACCAGAAGATTCATGTGACTTGCTTTATATTGATATTCCCTTTATAGGGGTGGTCTGGAACCAAACCAGCAATATCTCCAAGGTCTGCCTGTATACGTTCCATACAAATAAAAAATAGACATTTTTAGCGAAATGAGATCATACCGTATGTACTGTTTTGTAAACTAGTTCACTTAATACCTTATTACGTATACAATATTAGCTATCTACCTTATCATTTTAAATAGCTGCCTAGTGTTCTTTTTTTAAGTAAGCATCATGATTCATCAACCTAATTCTCAATCGTTGGACGTTTAGACTGTTTCCAGATTTTCACCATTATAGACAGAATGATGGATAGCCTTTTAGCTACGTCTATGTGAATATCAAAATTATTTCTTCACACTAAATTCCTAGAAGTGGAGCTGTTATTTTAAGGGTGTTCTAGTAGAGCTTTTTAACTGCAAGAAATAGATACCCATAAAAACCTGCTGGCTCCAGTGTAAAAATGGGGTTCATACGAACAAAAGGAATGAGGGAATCTCATGGAGCTCAAGAACAAGATACCTGCAGGCCTCTCGAGAAACTGAAAGTACAAACTGCCTGGATCCAAAGCACTTTCCAGCTCGTCAGGAAGCGGGTGGCCTCATCTCTGTGCCCCTTGGCTGCCTCCTCTGCTTCAGCAGCCTGTTTCGCTTACTTCTTCGGCCACCAGCCTCAATTTTACATCATGACCACTCAGATTCAGTGGCTGACAGTCGTCTCTGTTTCTTTGCTAAGATTCCTGAGAAGGTGAGTCTGCTTGCCAGCTTCCTACCCGTTAGAGTCCTGGCCTGTTAACTCTGGGCAGCCTTGGGTTGGGGGCTTGAGGGTGGGGTTTCAGTCAGTCTTGTGCTGGGGAGTGCTGACTGTAGGCTTACTTGTAGCCTGAGGTGCGCCGGGGGGGAGTCATTGGCGAATACTGCAGATCGGGGCCGGCTGCTAAATGCTCATCGGAAAACCACTGGGTGTGACGTGGAGTAAAACTGTCAGATTCCTTGGGAAAGGTATGGCCCGTGACTGACGTCTTTAGGATATTTGCGATCCAGTTTAACTCCATGAAAACTCTGTAGATGTCACGTCATCCTCTTCTAGCATTTAATGTTGTAGAGAAGAAGTCTGGAGGTTTTTTGGTTTTCGTTTTTGTTTCCTTTGGGTTGAAACCTTGCCTTCTCTATCTTGACTCTTGTAAGTTTTATTTCTCCACGAAGCTCCAGCATTCTTCCGGGACATGACTGTAGTGGCTCTCTCTTTCCTGGTACTCCGGAAGCCCTTTTTTTTTTTTTTTTTTTTTTTTTTTTTTCCTTGCTGTCAGATTCCTTGGGAAAGGTATGGCCCGTGACTGACGTCTTTAGGATATTTGCGATCCAGTTTAACTCCATGAAAACTCTGTAGATGTCACGTCATCCTCTTCTAGCATTTAATGTTGTAGAGAAGAAGTCTGGAGGTTTTTTGGTTTTCGTTTTTGTTTCCTTTGGGTTGAAACCTTGCTTTATCTATCTTGACTCTTGTAAGTTTTATTTCTCCACGAAGCTCCAACATTCTTCCGGGACATGACTGTAGTGGCTCTCTCTTTCCTGGTACTCCGGAAGCCCTTTTTTTTTTTTTTTTCCTTGAAGAAGCAGATCTTCTGTGATCATGTCAGGGAATTTTTCCACATTGTTAATGTGATTAACATTTTTCTTTCACTGACTCTACTTCTCCCATCTGGAATTCCTGTTGTGCTTATAGTGGATCCCTTGGGTCAGTCTTCCACTTTGCTTATCTTCTCCTCCTAGCTCGTTTAATCTGTCTTCTCTGAATTCTAGGAAGAACTCTCAATCCCAGCCAAATTCACTGAGTTGATTTTATGCACTATTTTGATCTGTTCTTCTGGGCTTCTGTTGCATTTTTAATTTTGGCAATTGTATTCTCATCTAAAAACGATCTTTCCTGATCTCAGATTATTCCATTTTCAAATTTATAGTGTATCATTGACTCTTCTCAATGAGTTTTTCATTCGATTCAGATTTGCTGACTCATCTGAATCAGTGTGATCCAGAAATGTCCTGAAGTGCTCCGTTTCCTAAAGGAGATCTTCCTCCGCATGCTTTAAAATGAAGACTCTGCTCATTCTGACCCGGGCCACACTTACGCGGTTCTCCAGGGGCTGAGGTGGGACTCCCTTTGACTTCTCTTCTGCGGATGGGAATTCAGTTCAGTAAGCCTTTGCCCCCTGAGGGCTCATTCATACCACCTTGCAAAAACTCTCCTGTGGATGGAAGCAATCCTGATTTTCAGTATTGATACAGTTATCTCCCTACTTTGTTCCTTTGGAAATGTCTATAGGCATTTAAGAAGCACAAAGTGGGTGAGTTCAAATCACCTAGGGGCAGGAGTTTGATTTTTTTTAATGGCAGCATTCAGGGTGACCCAAGGGCGTGTAACCACAGAGACTCACAGGACCCGGGAAGCTGCCGTATCCGCCAGGTGGTCCGTGAGGCCGGCCTTTGCGGCCGCGAGTGATGCTGGTGGCGGAGAGAAGTTGGGCTCCCACGTGTTTCTGAGCAACAGTGGCTCAACTTGGTGGCAGTGGCCTGTGAGGAGCGTGAGAGAGGATGGAGCTGAGGACGGCTACGTGTGCTAGAAAGTGCAGTTTGGCTCCCGGGTGATTTCTTGGAAGACATCCAGTTGAACTTGGCTTGGACAGAATGACGCTCTGCATATGGGAACGGAAAAGGCGGCCCTTCCTGACCAGGGGTGCCGTAGCCGGGACAGCGGGATGGGCATCGCTGGGCGCGGTGACAGGGGCGCAGCCTCCCCGGCCGGTGGTGCGTCCCGGGCCACCCCGGCCACGTGCACAGTCGCTGACGTGGACAGCAGGCGGGATGCAAGCAGGACGCAGGCCGATGCCGGCGCGTCCCTTGCAGTTCTGGCACGTTCAGCCTGCTGCCGATGAGAAGAGTGCTCAGAACGTTTCTCCGGGGCGCTGAGAGATGAGCGAGGGGGGCGGCCCTTCTCCTTGGGCTCGCGGCCCCTCCACCCAGCTGACGAGTCTGCAGTGTCCCACCAGCCATCCCGCAGGGAGCGGCGGCGCGTTAAGCTTCAACTTTTCCGAGCGGCGCTAAAGATAGTGACGAATTTCTTCGCCCATCGCCCTCCTCCTGTCTGTCGTAACTCTCCGCACTCAGAGCGTGTGTTTTCTTGTTGCCGTGTTTGTGAACAGCCTTCACCGTAAACAGCCCCCTCGTCCGGGACCTCGGGTCCCGGGCTCTCGCTCCTCGTTACGGCCGTCGTCGTGTCCCCGCTGCTCTTGCGGGGACAGGAGCCGGAGCCCGTCCCTCGCTCCACGCCCTGCAGACCCTGCCTTCCAGACTGGCCCTCGAGGTCCGCCCTGTCGGCCGCCGTCCCCTTTCTCCCGGTCCCGCCGTGGCTCAGAGGCGGGCGCAGCCCAGGGGCGCGCGCGGGCCTGGGGGCCTCCGGACCCAGATGAGAGCGGGAGGCGCCGCCCTCTTGCCGTGGGCACGGTGACATCCCTGCAGCAGAGGACTGAGCCCTCGACCTCGGCTCGCGCTCCCTTAACGCGGCCGGCGCTAGGCCCGAGGACGCGCCCCGCGGGCCCTCGGAGCCCCGCTCGGCCGGGCGGGGTGGCGGCCAGCGATGCCTCGGCAGCGCTGCAGGGGTCGGCGTGTGTCCCGAGGAGAGGCCGCCGCGGTCCGAGCCCGGTCGCCGGGGCGGCGGCGCGGGGCGGGGGCGCGCGGTCCCGCCCCGCAGCGGCGGGAGGGGCGGCCCGCGCTCCTTGCGGGGGCTCTTGGGCACGAGCGCCTCGCTTCTGTCCTCGGCCCGGGCAGGGCGTCCTGAGGGCGGCGCCGGCTCGGAACAGAAGGAGACCGACGGGCGGAGCTGCCCCGCCTGCCCAGGGGACCCCCGCGCGGCCGCCCCGCGCGCGGACACGCCACCTGCGCTCCCTCTCTAGCGGGCCGTCATCGCGCCACCGCGTCCCATTCGTGACCTGGAAACTCTCCTTCAGGAATTGTGTTTTCAGCAGTCCTTTGCGTTTCCGCGGTTTGGGAGGTGTTTACGGTGGTACCCCTCTCGGCGTCCTCAGGTACGGGGGCCCGAGCCGAGCCTGTGACGGGTATTTGAGCTGCTGCAGGCGGAGGGGATCAGCTCTGCCCGCGCACAGTCACGGCGTCGTTTCTCACCCTCCAGCCCCCGAGTAGGCGCCTCTTGAAACGCACACGAGTGGAGGCCGCAGGAGCCCGAGTTACAGCGGGAGAGCACGGGCCGTGGGGCCGGGCAGGCCTGTAGACGGTACGCTCCTTGCGTGCCCGGAGACGACCCGCGGGGGCGGCGGAATGAGGTCGATGGGGACCCCACCAGCCTCAGGCGTGCTGTGGACAGTGACGGGGTGCCGTGTGGACAGACGCGCAGCCCAAGGCCTGGCAGAGAGCAGGTGCTGCGCAGACGATGCCCCGGGCTTGGTTCCGGGGAAATGGCACTCAGTTCTTTTGACCTCAGGCTCACCCCTTAGAGCACAGGCTGCCACGTACAAGCCGTGCGTGTCTCAGGGGCAGGGAGGCGTGGTGGTCAGGGACACGGGCTGGGGAGTCACCCGGGTCTGGCTTCACCTTCCGTGCCAGCCACCTCGTAACTCGGAGACCAGGCCAGCCTGCTTGACTTCTCCCCGTATGTCGAGCAGGAACGGTAATCCTTTCAGGACTGACCCGCCTAGGGAGAGAGCAGGCAGAAGCCCCGTTTCCCACAGGACGCGTGGGGGTCTGAACTGAAATAGAGGTCGGTCTCCATAGCCCGCTCATCCCCAGGACTTAGGCGGGGTCCGCGGTCCTGGGCTTCGGGCCTCAGACAGGCTCCTGAGCCGTCCAGCGACGGCTTTCCGTCGGCTCCCGTTCTGCGCGAGGGGCAGGTAGGGGCCGACACCGTGTTGTTCCTCAGATTTCGTAGTTTGGGTGTGGGAGGCTCAGAAACTGAGGTCTTAATGAACCAGGTCTGACTAAACCTTATGTGGAAAAGGTGATAAGCATGCCGGTATCTGAGAATCTTTTAAAAAATGTATGACGTTCTGAAGCAACCACGTGACTTGGCGGGAAGAACTTTTTCAATCCCGTAAATGTCGGGTTCCTGGGTTTCCCTGCTTTGTAGTTAAGGTGTCTGAGGCACGCGCTCCGCCGAGCGTGTTCCGCGGGCCGGCCGCGGTTGTGAGCGCCCACCTGCGTTCTTGCACTCAGTCCTCACGGCAGTGCAGCCCCCCTTCTCCTGCGGCAGCGGGAGCTGGAGGGGAGCGAGCTCGCCAGGGTCAGAGAGTGGGCAGCAAAGCCGGCACAAACCGCAGACCAGGCCCCTGGAGGCCAAGCGTGAGCTCCTTCCGTGACGCCGTCATCCGGCGGGCGTGCGGCGGCCCCGGGCTCAGGATGAAGCTCGGCCGCCGGCCGGCGCGGGAAGAGCCCCGTCTGCGCCACCTTCTGCTCTTCTGTCCAACTTGCGTGTCTGGACGTGCCTTAGGCCACTGTAGAGAGATCCGCTCGGCAGGAAAAACAATACCCTCTAATTTCATAAGTAGACGGGACTTTGAGGGGTATTTCTTTGCAGGAGTCTAGCTTCGTTTAACGTCTTTAGATGGTGGAAATCGTGGTTGTGGCTGAGGCTCTTACCTGAGTTAACAAGTGACTGTCCCTCACCGCAGAACTACAGCAGTGACCCTTCCGAACGAGCACGTGCTTTGTGTGTCCTCGACCGCTGACGGCAGCTGCTGTGAGTCCTGAGGAGACGCGTAGTTAGTGACAAAAGCCAGCCTAGTGTTGCAGCGGGGGGAAAAAATAGGAAGTTGATGAATTGTCTTTCTATTTGCACCTTCAGAAATAGGTTAATTGTTTCAGTGACCGGCTCTGTCTTGATTAGGAAGCATTACTAGCCATTAATGATGTAACTTCAAAAAAAGGCATAGGAAAATTAATAGAATTCTCAGCTAACATAAATTATAGTCATTATCTACTGTATCCAGAGCCATTAGGGCTGCTAGGCTAGTTGATTAAAGTGCAAGTGGATTTTTTTGGTCGAATCCTCTAGATAGTTGAACAGATCTTTTCTTTACTTTTTCAGTATAAAACTCCGTGTAGTGAGCTAATACTGTTACTTAGTTTAAGATGCCTCAATTCTGCGACTTAATTAAAAATCCTTCACAAGTTAATTTTATCGATATATGCGCATTTTATCTACATGTGCAAATATTATTTGATTATGATGATGAAACGTTTTTTTAGGAAAAAAAAGAAACTGCTCCAAAGTGGCAAAGAACAGTTCAGGTCCAAAAATATAAAAGCTGCAAGACGGTTTTATGTACCTTTGGTTCTACCCAGCAGCAGAAGTGGACACATTTTCTTCGGAAAGACCAATGATGCAGAGAATGACGGCAGCAGCTACAGCGGTGACAGAAGTGCAGAAACTAACACTGAAAACACCCTCACTCTGTACCTGGGACCGGATCCCATGCTTCACATGCCCTTTCATCTTCACATTTATAGCAACCTTTGAGGCAGGAGGTATGGTTCCACTTTACAGATGAGGAAACTAGGACTTGGAGACGGTCGGGAATGTGTGCACGTTCGCACAGCTGAGTGGGAAGCCGAGAGTTAGACTCAGGTGGGGTGTCCCCACCTCCCCCCGCATGCCCTCTCAGCCACTGGGCCAGACTGCCATGTGGAGGGTGACTTCTTTTTTTTTTTTTAAGTAATAATAAGTTTCTTGCTTTCTTTCCTTCTTTCTTTCCTTCTTTCTTTCCTTCTTTCTTTCCTTCTTTCTTTCCGGCTGCGTTGGGTCTTCGTTGCTGCGCGCGGGCTTTCTCTGGTTGCGGCGAGCGGGGGCTACTCTTTGTTGCGGTGCACGTGCTTCTCATCGCGGTGGCTTCTCTTTGTTGCGGAGCACGGGCTCTAGGCGCGCAGACTTCAGTAGTTGTGGCACGTGGGCTCAGCAGTTGTGGCGCGCTGGCTTGGTTGTCCCGCGGCACGTGGGATCTTCCCGGGACAGAGCTCAAACCCGTGTCCCCTGCGTCGGCAGATGGATTCTTCACCACGGCGCCACCAGGGAAGCCCTGACTTCTTTTAAGAAGGTAAAATTTGCCTTGCTGGACCCAACTCTCCATGCCGTCTGATGCTGTTTCTTAGTGTCACCAGGAGACATTAGCTATAGCTGTGCTTCCCCGTGTCAGCGCTAGACGTACAGGGTCTTCCTCGAAAGAGTCTAAGCTGCCTTCAAAGTTTATTATGGGCTAGGAACCACCATGTTTGTCTTCACTCTTGGTCAAACTATGATCTGGGCAGAGTTGGCCTCTCTTTGCCCTCTTGTTTGTCCTTGAAGTCCAGACTCGCCACTGAATGCTGTCACTCGTTACTGAGACCTGATGACGCCATCCCCGTTGATCTTGTACGCGGGCTTCAGGGTTTCATGGATGGTGACCATCTGCCGGATTGAGCGCAGTGCCCTTCCCGGGCCAGACAGCCCCGCCTGTGCCATCGCCCTGGCTGTTTTGTGTGGCCTTCTCAAACCTTTCTGCCCTTCTTTTCTGGAGACCAGCAACCAGAAGAGCATTCCAGATTTGTGCCTTAACCTGTAAGGAACATGCGAGCAGTGCCATGTTTCCCCCACTCCCAGGGATGTTTTGAAGGTTAATCTCAGGATTCTGTTGGCATTTTTAGACAAGGCAGCAGAACTGGTCTTCTAAATTCCTTTGAACAAAACGTTTATTGAAGCGTTACCTTGCGTAATGTGTTCTGTGAGGGTCTTATGGATTTGGAAGAAGGGGTCAGAGTGATTAGGGGAAATTTCAAGAGGTGGGGGAATTTGGTCTGGCCCTTGAAGGATGTCTGTGGAACTAGATGGCCTATGAGGTCATTCGTAGATCGGTTGGGAGGGGTGGAGGGTTGGATACGGGCCAGGAGCAGAGCGGCAGACATAGGCCAGGTGCGAGGAAACCAGCATGACCAGAGTTGAGGAGGGATGTTGGGGAGAAGTGGAGAATACAGCCGGATTATTTGGGGGGAATGGATTAGAGGGGTTCTTGGAAGCCAAGTGAATCCGTCAGGGTTGACAGAGGAACACTGCGATAAAGACAACCTGAAGGTCTCAGGGGCCCAAACAACACAGTTGATTTCTCACTTACGCTGCATGTGCAGCAGAGGCTCTGTGTGGGAGAGGAGTCTGCTCACTGCACGGTGCTCAGGCCCGGGCTGTCAGATGTGTCACTGTTCTAGGACGTGGCGTGTCCGCAGGTTCACTGCAAGGGCACAGGGGGTCGCACAGAGGCACTTGAATGCATCTGCTTGGAAATGACATAGATCCACTCACATTTCACGGGCCAAAACCAGTTATCGATACATGGCTAACTGGTACCTACACCTAACTCATTGGGAAAAGAGAAGGATCCTCCCCTTATATCTAGAAGGAGCAGAGAGCTCAACATATTGGGAACCACGATAATGTCTCCCACCCAAGGTAGGGGTGTGTAGACGCAAAGTGGCAGGTCCTGGAGCAGTTATCAGGGTCGGAGTGTGACGAG
The DNA here is from genome assembly GCF_002837175.3 of Physeter macrocephalus. Classification (NCBI taxonomy): domain Eukaryota; kingdom Metazoa; phylum Chordata; class Mammalia; order Artiodactyla; family Physeteridae; genus Physeter; species Physeter macrocephalus. Next base: position 78,539,937 of record NC_041227.1, on the reverse strand, counting down.
CCTGGGTTCTAGGAAGATTGGCCTGAGTTCAGCATTTGAAATGACCACTCTGGCTGCAGGATTTCTCAGCCTTCTCTCTATGGACTTTTATCTCTGCTCCTTGTGTGTGGCCGCACCTGGGACCTCCTCGTTGGGGTTAGGATGGGGTAGGAGTTAAGAGCACAGGTTCTAGTCATAAAGCCCTGGGTGTATATCCAGCTCTGTGCTGTGACATTGGGCAGGAAAGCCACCTTGTGAGTCTGTTTCCTTATCTGTCAAAAGGTGAACAGTAGAAATATACGTGATCATGGACACTCAGTGAGTAGCACAGTGAGTCAGGCCCACACTAAGCAGTTAATAGATGTGCTGTAACCCTTATAGTCTCTGAAAATGTTCTGCCTTTGGGATCTTTAATTCTGTTCACGGTCATCCTTCCCTTCCACTTTTCCTGCCCTTTGTCCTTGTGACTTCATCAATACCTAGCTCGTCTCTCCTGCCCAATTTGTTAGCCCTCTCCTAGCATCCTTTCCTTCCTCCACGCCACGGTGTCCGCATTTTAATCATTCCCTTGTGGTATCAGTCCTCTCTTGACCTTCCAGCATACCCAGCTTGCCGAGGCTCAGCCCACCGTCCGCCTGCTTCCTCCTCTGCAGGACTGAAGTTCCACCAGACTGGTAGCTTCTAGAATCTCTGGAGATGCCGGTGCCGCGCAGAAATCCTCAGACTCGCCCCAAGTTTCCTCCTGCCTCTTTTCCCCTGGTAGTTGTCCCAGGCCTTGCACCCTTCCAGCCCCAGCAGGACTACTTCCTGCTGAGTCACATTCATGAAGACAGAGTATTTTTATGTGTTTTCTTTTATGTAATTGATAAACATGTGAAAATAATCCTAATTGAAGAGTAAGATCACCTAGCACAGAGCTTCTCAAATTGAATGGGTTTAGCATTTAGGTCCTGATTCAGCAGGCCCAGGGTATGGCCCAAGACTCTGCCCCTCTAACCAGCTCCCGGAAGAGGTCTGTCCTGCAGGTCCCAGCTCCACTCTGAGGAGCAATGGGTTGGTTGATAGGTATTGAAAACTCACCGTGTGCTGAAAAGCATGATCTTTTCCTTCTAACTAGTGAGAGCTCTGCTGCCAGAGCATAGGCAGCAGGACGGGCTTCACCTGGGGGCTGAGTGACATGGAATCTAGCTCTAGCCAGACGTGCTGCTTTAGAATCTGCTTTTGAACAGGCTCCCCAGATGACATGTGTGCATATGAAGGTTTGAGAAGCACCATTTTGGAAGATATAAATAAAAAGGTCTTAAGAATGTTTGTAAAAGGATATGTGGTTTTTCAGTGTTTTGGAAACTGAAAATATTGATCTCAAATTAAGCTAATTAGTGAGTGGGTTGAAATTAATTAATCAGAAAAGACACTCTGAGGAAAATAAATTCTGTACCGTGTTTAGAAGAAGAAAAGTATGTTTATAAATATATTTGATTTGTATTTTTATCATCATTTAGAAGGTCTTATCTATAGCCATTTCTTAGAAAAGCCTAGTTGTAAAAGAAAAATGATTCCTGCATCTGTCTTACTGAATTATTTTTATTTTTATTCCATTATTTTCTTTATGTAAATCACAGCAAATATGCACGCATAGTCTTATTTCTTCCTTCTCTCCTACCGCAAAAGGAACATGTCATATTTGCTGTTCAGTACTTTGCTTTTTCATTTATCAGTACATCTTAGAGGTCTTTCTATATCAGTCTATAAAGAGCTTCCTCAGCGTTTTTTACTGCTGGGTAGCATCCAACAGTGTGGATGTACCACATTAACGTTTCGCTTTTCCAAATTATGTTTAAAGGGCCTTTCAGAACAATAACCAACACTGATAAGTGGGAGCATAATTACTAACCCTATGTTAAATTTCTACATCTTTCTAAAAACTGATTCCTTCCAGGTAACCACCACATGTTTCAACTGGGGTTATTTTAGGCTCATGTGTCTTTCCCAAGCAGTACTTAATTTTCAAAACAAAGAAATAAAGGGAGCGTTTGTCATCTGAGAGACTTTTAAAGGACTCAACCAAAGGCAGCTCCCACTTTGGGGGGAAGTAATTTGGGGGAAGATTCTTGCGTATATTCAGGCGTGTGGGGTGGATTCTAAGTTCCTTAAGCTCCCCTCTGCCTTCCTCCGTGCGTTCCACCCCACATCTGTGCGCTGATTGATCCCATGCTGGTTAAAGAGAGCACTGTGCTAGCTCCAGTTCCATTCTGTCTCCCCCTCTGTGCAAGCTTGTGGGGGCATTTCACTGCCAGTAAATGAGTAGTTGCATGGATTGAACAGACACTAAGGTAAAATTTTAAATAAATAGATGGATCCTCTTATTGGAAGCTTTGGGAGAGGTTTGGTGGAAGTGCCTGTTGTTTACAGATTTGCCATAATTACTTTTGGATTTCCGGTAAATCCTCTATAAATCTGTTATTCATGCTGTCACGCGGAAAGCTGAGTGCCCATGCTGCTTTAAAACTACAAGAGATTGCTAAGAGTGTGAAACACGCTTCGTGCTTATTTGTTTGAATTGATAGTTTGCACGGTCCAGATTTGCTGAGTAATCATCAACCTTCCCCGTTTTAAACAGGCCCACAATGACCAGCTTCTTTCTTAATATAGTCGAACGATCACATAAATGGGATTAGGAGTTTATATTTTATTCACCTGCCTTCCAGGTTATGTGAACAGACGTCTTATGTTTCTACCAGCAGCGCACTCCCCTCTCATAACACCTGCAATAATTAATTTTAAGTATATATCTTAAGCGGGATCTTAGCTGTGTTTTGTAGGCTTAATTCTTTATATACACAGCGTCTGCTCTTTATATACTCTACCTCCTTCTGTCGTCAGCCTTCGATTTATCGTTGGCGTTGATTTTAGACCAAAGTATAAATGAGATCGTGTTGGCACTTAAAAAAAAAAACAACACAAAACTTGCTTCCTAGCAGATTGAGTAGAGGAGCAGTTGGTTTCAATAGGTAACCTCTGGGTCATATCAGAAAATGTCTTGTTCTTGCTGAGGACTCTATTCTTGCACTGTGGGACTGACTTTATTCATTTAAAGGAAGCTAGGGCAGACAGGAAAAGAAATATTTTCTTCTCTTAAGATTTCCTGATTTGTTTGTACCTCTGTTGTGACACCCAAGGGTAGTTCTGATATAGCAACGCTAACAGAAAGAAAAGAGATGGGAAAACAGAAGGGGACATTCCTCCACTGTTATGAGCTCTCATCCGTCACTATGAAAGCCTCCCTGTGCCCCGGCTCATTCTGTGGTCTTGTTTGCTGTGCTCCCCATGAAGGGCAATGACCCACGTACTTGCCAGAGATCGGGGAGAGAGAGCGCGCACGTGAGCAGGAGGGAGAGGGGGAGAGAGTTAGACCAAGAAGCAAGCCGAGACCCCCACTCCCGTCTCACCTGCGCGCTCAGGTTGTGTGTGGCGCTGGCCTCTAGCCCAATGTCCCCAGCCTGATTATTTATTCTTCTTGGGGCCGGCGCTCTCTGCTCCGAATGATGAATCTCCGAATAGGCCGAGCCCAGGACCTGCGCTGGTGCGTGTTGGTGGGGATACAGCCCCGCCTGGCCCACCTAGAGATGAGCTGGGGTAAAGGCCTCACTCCATCCTCCAGGGGGAAATGCTCCTTGATCCTAACGTTCGGAAACAGAATACGCTTCTCTTCCTAGAATTAGCTTGGAATGAGTACGGTTGATGGACGTGGTTATCCATCAGGTTGTTCACGTACTGTTTATTGTTTTGGAACATGTAGTACTCTCAGTTGCTCGGTGCTGGTTAGGATACCTGCAAGATTTCCTGCCTCAGAGTTTGCTCTCTTCTAAGATGAAATAAATAAGAAATCGATTACCTAAAAACACAGCAGAGGAAGTGTTCATCAATATATTTGTATGACTATTTGCATTTAAGGTGGGAATACAGAAGAAAACACCACACGATCGATAAAATACTTCTTCAGTTCTGGGTATGACCACCTTTCGGCATTTCAGTTTTATGAAACACTAAATATGTAAGTGAGAGGTTTTATTGGCCTTGTATTTCTCATTTGAGAAGCTCTGCTTTTATTTAGGATATCAGTCTTATATGAAAAAAAAAAAGAAAAGAAGGGCATCTGTTGGTCTGCGGGGTGCCCCTTCTGGGAAGGAGCTTGAAACGTTGAGGAGCCTGTTTCTCAAAATACTGGCCCCTCAGCTCTTCGTGATTTCACGTGGCTGGGGGAGCTGTAAAATACAAAGCTTTCAATTTTATGTCGTTCCAGTCAAACAAAGTCTTCCAAAAGTAACAGCCCTGGGAGTGTTCACCTGCGGTGTGGCTTCCCGAGCAGGCATCTTTATAACTAGACCATGAATTTACCTTGAGCTTCGATCGCCATAATTTCTAGTCTGCGAGTTGAACAATGGTATCTGTAGCAAGGAAAATAACTTCAATTTAGTCTGGTTTTCTAAAGATCTTTATTGTATTTTAAGGAGCGGGCACAACTGTGGTTTTCCTGATATATTCTGCTTAACATACTGTGACCCCTTTCTCTCTTATTTATCTCCTTTTTTTCTTTTTTCTTTCTCTCATGTGCTCACAGCGTTTGTTAAGATAATTTTCTGTTTTCTCCAGGGACTCGGGATTGCATTTCTTTGTTCTTGGTTTTACCTGTGAGACACTTTTCTAGTTACAGATTCTGTTTGAGATTCATGCTATGTAAAGACAATCTGATTTTCAGCAGGATTTGAGCCTGACAGAGGGTCATAAACATGTCTCAGGAGCAGAGCTGTGCTACTCTCCAGAAACTTACATGCAAAACTCTTGTCTTGGGAAGAGATTTGATTATTTTAGGAACAGATATTGATGTCTATTTGGAAACTGTAAAGTTAGATTTATTCGATTTGGCGAGCATCTGTTAGGCACTGACTGTTTGCCAGAGCTCTGAAGACTAAGAATCACACACCCTAAGGGGTTTACAGTGGATGGGGAAGATACGTGCTTGCACAGGTGCCCTCGTCTGAAGGAGACCAAGGCTTGTCTCACTTTCCCCCAGAAGCAGAGCGTGTGAGTTCAGTGAAACTGTGGGTGCAGGCGTTTATTTAGAGGTGGTCCCAGGAAGTATGGGCGAAGGAGTGGGCCAAGGAGACAGAGAAGGGAAAGACACCAGTGCAGGTGCATCAGTGAGTGAGCCCATCCCCTCGGTGAACATCTGGCCTGGGTCCCCCAGGAGCCTCAGGGAGTCTGGATAGAAGCCACTGTAGTGTCGCTAACTGAGGGAGAAAGTGCAAGGATCCATTCATCAGCTCCCATGCTTTATTCCTTGAGAACGACTTCCAGGGACATTAACGTCCAGGCGTGCAGGCTTATCTCTCCACCTCACCCTTGTAGGCCAGTCATACCCCTGGCCAGAGAATGACCTCAGATAGGAACTGGCAGGTGTTTGCAGAAAGTCATGGGTTTGTAAGTAAGCGGCAAGTGACAGAGACCGTGGGCAGGGCGTGGGCAACACCAGCTCCGGAGCGACCCTACCCAAGCGTGCAAAGGGCGCCGCGTGCCTCACACCGCATACCCAGGTCCAGGGCCGGAGTGGGTCAGAGGACCTCCAGCTAAGACCTAGAACTGTCAAACTCCTTGAAGAAAACACAGGGGGGAAAGCTTGATGCCATTGGGTTTGTCAGTGATTTCTTCGACGTGACACCAAAATCACAGGCAAGGGAAAAATAGAAGAATGGGACTTCATCAAAATTAAACACTTCTGCGCGTCAAAGGACACCGTCCGCAGAGTGAAAAGGCCACCCATGGAATAGGAGGGAGTACTTGTAAATCCTACACCTGATAAGCGATTAATGCTCAGAAAATATAAAGAACTCCTGCAACTCAACAACCAGACAACCAACCTGATTTCAAAACTGAGCAGAGGACTGGAACAGATGTTTCTCCGAAGATGATATACAAATGGCTAACTAAGCACATGGGAAAACGCTCTACTTCACTAATCAGTAGGGAAATCAAACCAAATGATACACCACTCCCACCCATTAGGACGGCTACTTTGAAAAAAAATCTAAACAGAGAGAAAACGACGAGTGTTGGTGAGGATGTGGAGAAATTGGAACTCTTTTCTGCCTTGCTGGTGGGAATGTATAATTGCACAGCCCTTGTGGAAAATGGTATGATGTGTCCTTAAAAACTTAAACGCAGGGCTTCCCTGGTGGCGCAGCGGTTGCGCGTCCGCCTGCCGATGCAGGGGAACCGGGTT
>NC_041227.1:78487393-78533518 GCF_002837175.3 Physeter macrocephalus | reverse complement strand
CAGCAGAGGGAGGCCCGCATACCACAAAAAAAAAAAAAAAAAAAAAAAAAAAAAAAAACTTAAACGCAGAATTACCATATGATTCAGCGGTTCTGCTTCTGGATATATACCCAGAAGGACTGAAAACAGAGACTTGAACAGATGCTCACACACCCACGTTCATAACAGCATTATTCACAACAGCCAAAAGGCGGAAGCAACAACCTAAGTGTCTATCAGCAGATGAATGGATAAACGAAATGTGGTCCACCCATACAATGGACTGTTATTCAGCCTTAAAAAAGAATGAAATTCTGATCCATGTTACCACACATATGAACCTTGAAGGCATTATGCTCCGTGAAATAAGCCAGTCATGAAAGAACAAATACTGTACGATTCCATTTACGTGAGGTACCTGGAGTCAAACTCACAGAGACAGAAAGCGGGCGGGGGGGGGAGGGGGCTGGGGAGAAAGGAATGAGGGGCAGGTGTCTAATGGGGACAGAGTCTCAGTTTGGGGAGATGAAGTTCTGGAAAGGGATACTGGTGATGGTTGCACAACTGTGTAAATTGATGCCACAGTACTGTGCACTTAAAAATGGTTAAAATGGTAAATTTCGTGTTATGTATATTTAGCCACAATCTTTAAAAAGCACGCAGCAGGTACCGAGAGGGAAGGGCTCTTTAACTGAGGGCCTGGGAAGCCTTCCTGGAGGAGGTGGCATGCTCCCTGGCCCCGATGGATGGGTGGACTTCAGCAGGCGGCAGTGCGGGCGGCGGGTAGGAATGGGGAAAGTTGTCGCAGGCGGAGGCGCTCGGGTCAGAGGAGGGCGGCTGGATGTTTCGGAGAGCGCCTGCCACGCGGCGGGTGAAGCACAGGAACCCCAGCCCTTCTCTCCGCCTTCAGTCAACAGATACTTGCTGGAAACCTGCTGTGCACGAGGCACCGTTGTAGGCCTCGAGAGAATGGCTAAAACAGCACGGACGAAAGTGCCTGTGCTCCTGGCCTTCCTCCCGCAGGGAGAGACAGACACAAACCAGACAAGCATAGTGAGTGGAGGGTCCCGTGGAGCTCGGAGCGAGGGGGAGAGCACGGCTGGGAGGGATGGGCTCGCCTTTGTCAGAGGGGCCCCCAGCCTGCGGAGGCAGAGGCCCCCGTCAGTGTCGCTCCGGTCCTCCAAATAATGGCTTTACGGTCACTAAAGAAACCAGATGTGGTTTTGATTTCTCTGCTCGAGGTTGCTCAAGGCCATGGTGTTCCTCCTGCAAATCTACCAACCTCTAAATACCTTGTGTCTCATGGGAACTTTGAGAAAAACTTTTTCCTTGGAACTCCTCCAGCTGCGGACGCAAGGGACCAAGGCTTCAGAGGCCCCTGCCAAGGGGTCCTGCAGTTCCCCATTGTCCTTGCTAATAGCCTCAGACGGGCATCAATCGCCCCGGTGGGCTTGGGCTCCACGCCCAGGTTGGCATGTTTGGCAAAATTATTCAAGGGCATTTCTCACTGAAGCTAAAAGTGGTCTGCTATTGTGCCTAGGTACCTTCTCAATAATTTCCGAATGCCACTTGGAAAACTGACCCAATTTCCTGAAGAATACCCTCTTGCTTCTCTATCGCACCCAAACTACATATGGTCCCAGGTTCTCTGTTGCTTGTGGTTCTTTTGCATTAAACGGTAGGTTATGCATTTATATGCTTAAATGGAAAGCTGTTGTCTCTGTATATTTGGATCACTCCAGGGTCCAACCATGCAGTTCCTAAATCCACACTCCTGTTCTGTGTTTTACCAATTTGGGCCCATCCCCGAAATAAATAAATAAACAAATAAGCCTGCTGCAGAGTTGCCTCTTATCACCTTCCTTTTTCTCTGCCGATGAAAAGACATTCTTTGTAACATTCCGTTGATTTCAAAATGTGCACGTTTTCAAACACGTTATAAATGAGAAGAAAAGAAACTGCTGGATCGTTTGTCAAGCTGTCACATTATTTTATGTATCCTCTCTTGTCAATAGAAAAGTCCAGAAGTGTATCGAGATACAAATGGAAGTGCACGTAAAGATAAAATTGTAAATGGGATATATGGCTGTATTCCCTCCATTTTTCTTTCCCTCCCGCTGTTGTACAGTAAACAGGAAGTGAGTCGGCCGGTGCAGACTCTCTTGCGGAGGGAGCAGGAGGGCTTCTGTAACTGGGCTTGTCCAGCGGCACCGCCCGCAGCCCCGCGCGCCTCCTGCCGCACCGCCCAGCGCCTTCGCGGCTGTGAGCGGCTTCTCGCTAACGAGCGATTAAGGACACGGCATTTAGCAGGACAGGAGAGTCTTCTTCGGCAGCTCCACACACAACGGATCATTAAGGCAGAAATCTACACGCCTGCTTCACCTGTTCAGGAGCTGGGTGGGCAGAAACTAAAAAGTGAGTTTGGGGAGAGTGCGAGGTGGGAGACGCTTTCTATTTAGCGAGCAAGAGTTTTCCAATCAGGAGAAAATTCATGCTGTTTATTTCAGTTTTCACAATAAAGTGCGTCTTAAAAATTGCCCGGGTTCTGCCTTGAGAAACTCACCTCCTGGAGTCTGAGGGAATGACCTGGTTTGCCTGTTGCCTGTACACCTTTTACTGTAGCACATGTTAACGACAACAAAAATAATAATAATTTCTAGGCGTTCTTGGAGATTACATATATAATATATATACGCGCACACACACATATCTCCTAGTCTCTCTTCAAACGCATGTGCCCTGGAGGGTTCAGCTCTACAGGATTTGCGCTGTCGAGACGCCGGCTCCCATGGTGGCAAGCGATCAGAAGACACACCCGTTGAGATGCTTGTGCAGGCAGGCGCGCCCTTCATCCCTTTGCCAGGCCGTCTTAATAATGCCGAGAAACATGACAGACTCCGAAGGGTTGCAAAAGCAACTGCTGGGTGGAAAAGTCGCTTGAGCCCGACCACCACCCGCCCCCTCCCCCCCGCCCCCCGCCCCCCAGCGAAAGCCGGGCTCCCAAGGCGCGCGCTCGCCCTCCTTGCGCCACGGGCTCGGTGGAGGGCGGTGCCGGGGGGCCGAGCCGAAAACACGTTCTTGCTGCCGCTTCCGGCTGCCGCGAGGGTCGCCCGTCCGACGTCTGAGCGGGAAGCGCTCCTGGGGACCCGGTCCAGCCGCCGCAGACAAGACGAAGGGCCTTGTTTTAGGAATCTGTGGCAAAGAAAAAGAAGATGATGTGCCCCAGTTCACAAGCGCAGGAGAGAATTTTAATCAGTTGGTGTCTGGAAAGCCGAGAGAAATCTTGAGCATATCTGGACCGCCCCTGAAGGCAGGCAAAGCCCAAACCTTGTATGGTCTGCACGAGGACTTCCCCCGCGCGGTGGCGCTGGGCCTCGGCAAAAAGACGGCCAGAGCTGATGAACAGGAAACTGGCACGAAGGCAAAGCAAACATCAGAGCCGCTGTTGCAGCGGGGTGCAGACAGGTTCAGGACCCGGAGATCCGGTCCGCGGAGGTGGACCCCAGCGGAGACGGCCACGCGCAAGGAGTGCTGCTTGGGCTCTGTGAGTATGACGGCCTGAAGCAGAAAAGCAAGGTGGCCGTGTCAGTGAAGCTCCATGGAAGGGGGGGTATCAGGAGGCCTGGCAAAGGGGAGTCCCCTTTGCTTCTGGGCAGAACCTGGCGTGCCACCTGATGGAGACGCCCGCCAATGAGATGACGCCGACCGGATTTTCCGGAATTACTGAGAAGAATCCCAAAAGTGCTAGTAGTAACACAGGCGTCCAGGGGCTTCCCTGGCGGCGCAGCGGTTGGGAGCCCGCCTGCCGATGCAGCGGACGCGGGTTCGCGCCCCGGTCCGGGAGGATCCCACGTGCCGCGGAGCGGCTGGGCCCGTGAGCCGTGGCCGCTGAGCCTGCGCGTCCGGAGCCTGCGCTCCGCCACGGGAGAGGCCACGGCGGTGAGAGGCCCGCGTACCGCAAAAAAAAAAAAAAAAAAAGCTACCTAATCGCTTTTCAGAGTATTTGTCTGTAATTGAGGAGCAAAATTGTATTTCAGATTTGTGATGCTGGTAACAACGAACAAACTAAGAGTCGCTCTGCAGTTTGTCAGAAACAATAAATCTAACTTTTTGTGCTCCCTGGTGTGGCTCTGATATTTACTTATATATTATTATAAACCCAGTGATGCTATAATATAACTTGTCTCTTCTGGCTGTGTTCTGTGAAGTAAGTAATTAAGTTGGGTCTCAATGTTAATAATCACTTTGGGGCACTCAGCGATGCGCTTGGGTAGGTGAGGCGGTACTGTTTATCCCCACATTACAGATGAGGAAAATGAGGCACAAGAGAGGGTTAGTAACATGCCCGCGATGTCACCAAGCTAATAAGTGGGAGAGCAGAAAGCAGTAGAGCTTTCTTCTTCTTTTTTTTTTTAAATAAATTTATTTATTTATTAAAAAAAAAAAGAAAGAAAAGAAAAGCCACTTGATTTTCTTTAAGTAAAATGTCTTGGAGCTGGTTTCACCCATCCCCCAAAAGGGCACGAATGTACCTTGCTGTGCATGGAAGAAGGTCAAGAATCATAAGAGACTGACCGATGAAGTTGTGGTTTTCATTGCCAGAAAGCGGTTGAGCATGGCCCTAGGCAGCCTGCTTGCAGAAGCTGAGCTATAGAACTGAACAGAAGAGCGGCTCGAGCTCTGCAGTGTCTGCTCGTGTGCTCCCTGGCACAAGGAAACGCTTCTTGGGGAAGGTCAGGACTCTTACTTATATATAGCTCCGCCTTCCTTAGAAATCGTCCTACGGGGCAAACTCAGAGATTCATCTTCAGAACCTGAACAGGAGCAGCCTTGATCGTCCGTGTGAGAACTCCTGTTCGTTCGGAAGAGACAGCAGCCTCTCTTTCCTCAGCGTCATCACGTCTCTCTCCTCCTGCTTCTACTGTCCCGACCGCCAGGTATCCCAGTCCACGTGCACTTCGTGTGCCTGCCCTTTAAGACTCCAGCCGCCTGGGGCTCCTCCAAGCCCTGTCTTCCGTGCTCATCCCCGAGCTCTCGGGCCGCTGACCAGCCAGCGCCCCTGCCCACGTGGACACCCCCGGGCCTCCTTGTCCTCCAGCTTCACACGCCCACATCATCACCCCAACCCGTTCTTGCTCCTGAGCTTTCACTGTTACGAGCCGCTCCGCCATCCACCCAGACCCCTCAAGCCAGAAGCCGGGAGAGCTTCCGCGCACACACCCAGCTGCCGCCGGCTCCTCTTCTTCCCCCGACGCCCGCGACAGCCCCGCACGGTCTCCGTCACTGCTTTCCTCCTCAAGGGCCCTCAGTGGCTCTCCATTCCCTACTGGATAAAGTCCAAACTTGGTAGCATGGCCCCCCTCCCCTGACAGCCTCCTCTGGGGTCGCCACCAGGCCCCACTTTCCCCTCAACCTTCAACCACCCCTTGACAGTTTTCCAAACAAGCCAGCCCGGTTTCCACTTTCTTTCTTCCTGTTCCTGGAATGCCTTTCCTTCCCTCCTCTGCCTGGTGAGTACTGTCCATCTTCCGAGGGCCGGGCTCAAGCCCTTCCTAACTCCCCTGGAAGAATCCATCTCGCAGCGCTCCGGACCCCGCGTCGCGCCGCGTCCCTCCCCTCGGCTCTCCTGACCCCACCACCAGCTGCTTGTTCTTCCGACGTGACTCTCTTCCTCTGCTAAACCCAGACCTCCCTGACGTCGCTGACCTCTGACCCCGTGCAGGTAACTCTCATATTCCCCACGCTTGCGCAGTGCCTGGAGATAAGAGGCACTTGCTACTGTCATCATCCTGTAGCAATAAAGAGCTGATAATAATAACCGGCCGTGCTCTGTTTGGACAAGACTCAATTCTTCCTTCAACAAGCGCTCACAGAAGGGCTCTTACAGCCCAGGCGCTTTGCTTCGTGCAAAGATGAATAACACATCCGCCCCTCCTTATTCCAGAAGGTGGACCGATCTCCCCACAAATCGGGACACTGCAGTGAGGTGAGAGCTGGCACCCGTGGCCCTGGCTCGAGACGGCTCACTTCTTGCTCTGCCCAGATAGCCAGTTGCCTGAATTTTAAAATATGTCTATAATTGTTATGTCATCTGGTCAACACAACCAATAAATATTGTCATTATTGGATGTTGAAAAAAGCTTTCAAAAAACACCGAGGAACCTGTAGCTCAGCACTGAGAGCTCTCCTAAGGCCTTTTACTCCGGTGTGTGTTCTCAACCTTATTTTTCTCTTTTGTTCCTACAAATTTTAGACCACTTGTTTTGGAGCAGGAAGATTTGGAGGTTTCGAAAGGTCCTGTAGGCCCCATCAGCTGCTGCTTCTGGAGGGGATCCTCTTTTGACCTAAGTGAGAACCCTGTAGATCTGGACCCACTAGGAACTGGAGAGCCGAGGTTCTTTGGAGTCTTGGGGGCCGTGGCCTTTGTCGTCGCCCTGTCTTTCCCGGGACGGGGTCGCCTCTGGTTGAATACCTGTGCCTGTGCGGTTGGCTCATCTTGCACGTTTGTGTGTCTCCGGGCAGATGTGCCCCCGCATCTCCCGGTGGAGGTTGGCCTTTGAGCTCGTTATTTTCCGGGCGGCCAGGGCGACACCCAGCTCCGCGGAGGGAACGGAGGGCAGAGCCGCAGCCTCGCCAGTTTGGCAGCGAAGATCCCCCGAGGCGCGTGGCCGGTAGCGCTCGCCTAGGAAGCTGGACGGGCAAGATGACGGTTCGGACAGAGGAAGCCCAAACGAGGGATTTGCTTTCTCAGATGTTCTGGAAAATTCCACTTTGCGGGCACAGGCTCTTCTTCTGAAAGAAAGAGGCTGTGTTTTGAGTGAGCTGTGGAGACCCTCTTGAGGAGGCGTGTGGGGACGGGTGGGCCCCACGCCTGCAGGCGGGCTCGCGCCTCCCGGGCCGCGGCGAGCAGGGCTGCGGGCCTTCCCTCGAGGTCCAGCCCCGCGCAGCCTCACGTCCAGGGCGCGCAGGCCTTCAGAGCGTCGGCGGGGAGGCCGACCTGGCAGAGACACGGGAAACCCTGGGGCAGAGCAGACGCTGAGGGCCTCGGTGCCCCCTCACCGTGGCGCTGCGGCCCCGAGTTCCGTAGCGCGTCCTGCGTGCCGCACGCTGTCCGATGTGTGTCGTGTACACATACAAACGGACGTCGAAAGTGAGACTGTCAAACGTATGCTCCTGTTTTCAATGGCCCCGTGAAACGGGCATCATCTTACAGATTCGCAAGATAAGGCTCGGAGAAGCTGAGTCACTTGCTTCGCGTTGGGAGCCAGGGTATTTCCGGTGGATTCTAAGTTCAGTTCTCTTCCTGCCGTCACTTGGCTGAGCTCCCGTGTCCTCCTTTGCCCACCTCCGTCTCCAGAGTCTGGCTCTCTGACTCTGCACCCAGATGTCCGCGGGGCTGGCTCCTTCCTTCCGGGTCTCGGTCCCCACCTCCCGCCTCTCCTGTGCTCCTGACCCTGGGTCCAGGGGACTTGCCCTTATCCTTACGCTGTTCTCCCACCACAGGCGCTGTCTTGGTTGCAGGGAAGCAGGCTGTGTGCCATTCATCCTACTTTACCTGCAGTAATTCCACAGCTTAGCAGTTCTGGTAGACTTTGAACTTTTTTTTTTTTTTTCTTTTTTCCTGTCTGAGAGATTTGATATTCTTTAAATGTACTTTTTAATTAAATGCAACCTGGACAGCTCCTCTCCACTCAGCCTCTCCAGTGATCAAGGGGTTCGTGTGGAGAAACTGACTAGGAGTAGGCCCCATTTCCCTCTGCCAGGAGCCTTTCTTCCCATAACTACAAAGCATCCGCCTTTCTGCCTTTGAAGCCACCCAGCACCCAGTGCTGCTGACCTCTGCAGAAATCCTCTTTTGCTTGGATGCCTTCGCCGCCCAGCCACCGGCACCAACCTGGGAAATGCTCAGTTGAAAACGCTACAGTAAAGTCTCCATTAAGGACGTGCTGGGGGGAAGGAGTGTTCTAGTTAATTTAATCTTTGGTTAACTGAGCACAACCAAAGTTTTTATTAGGAGGAAACATCGTTATATAAAAGAAAGATTATGAACTTTGGATGAAGACATTTCCTCTCTTTAAAACCCATTCTCTACCATGTTTAGTCATGTGACTTTGGGGCTCAGTTTTCTCATCCGTGAAAGGGGGATGCTAATAGCTATGTTAATAGCTTGTTGGTAGATTAAATTGGGCAACATTTGTAAATGTAAACACGTAACGGAACGTTGAGCGGCTGTGTGCGAACTTGGTGAAGTACAGTTTCCCTCCTGCTTCCCATTTTGTTTTCGTTCTTCTTGGAAATAATTCTTAATACATTGGCATATGGTATTTTAAAAATGTTTTTTAATGCGGAACCCTGAAGGAGAGGGTAATTTTCCTGGTGGTGGTGGTAGTAGTGGCTCATTATTGTAGAATATTTATGAAAAATTAACCAATCATTGAGTATTTGTTGAGCGCTTATTATATCCTAAGACACTGTGGGAGTACCAGGAATGAAGAGGTCGTTTTATTCTTTTTAAAATGCCCAGATAGTCTTCTTTGCATTTTTCTTCTAAAAATTGAACGTGGGGAAAAAATTGGTAGAGAAGTCAGCTTGGCAGTTTACAAGTGTACATCCATGACCTCCTCTCACTTAAAAAAGAAGTAAAACCCCACTAAAATGCAGTACAGGAAGAAGAGACTGAGGTCCACAGGACAAGAAGGCGCTGTTAGTGACTGAGAGATGAAACAAGGGTCTGGATGGAGGAATGCTGACCATGGGGGTGGGCGGAGGATGTCTCGGCTTGGGGAGCGGACTTGGCCACCGTGGGACTAGTTATGACCCAGAGCTAGAGCCGGGGTAGTTAATGGTTTGTGTCTGGGACAGTCTGCTTCCTACCTCCCACTGTAGAGTACTCGGCAGCTAAGGCGAGGAGACAGACAGACGGACAGACAGGTAGGGACCCCGCCCCCGTCTGAGAATGAATGGCCCCACAGGAAAGAGCTCTGCACTCTGGGGTTCAGGGTCCCTTCGGGACAACACTGAGCTTCCCGCCTGATTGAAGCAAAGGTGCCCGTTGACAGGTTAAAAGTCACATTTGGGGGAGGGGGCGGGTTGTCACATTTCCTTTTAAGCCTCTCTTTGCTGTTCTTTTTCATCCACCTGCTCATACGAATTTGACGGAAGTTTTAAAACTTTTTTTTTTTAATGAAGAAAGTGTGCCAGCATCGTGTGCTACAACGAACACTATCCTTGCTACCGAGAGATGCGGGTTCTGGGAGCTTACGTACAAGTTTACTGAAACGTTAAGTTTCAGTAGAAAACGCACAGACTCCTCCATCACAAGACCTTGCTTTGATCTTACTGTTGTAGTTTCCGTAGGTCAAGGTCACTCTGCCGGCGTGTGTGTACCTTGTGTGTGTGTGTGTGTGTTAGAAATGCACTTTTTAGGAACCGTCACATTTTATCTGCATCTCTGGGACCTACTTCTCCAAGCGTCACGTGTGATTCACGCATCACCAGAAAGAACAAAGCAGTCGGGTTTGAGGGCAGGCTGACGTTTACCAGCCCCCAGTGGAGCTGCTCGCTGCACTTGTCCTGTCGACCCCATGGGCGAGGGTCCTTGAAATCATGTAATGCTTTGGGCCACCAGAGCAATGCAGACAGAAGTTGCTGTTCCGTGTGAATCACATTTACGAACGACTTCCTCCCTCCTCGGGGCGGCTGGAGTCACCGCGGAGCAGCACGTGCATAGCCTCCCATTCGCTCGTCCCCGTCCCCGGGGCTGTGAACTCGGGCCTGGCGCTGACCTGGCTGTCGCGTGCGGGTCTCTCGGGGTCAGCGCGCAGGCGAGGCTGAGCCGCCCGCCGCGGGGACTCTGCCCTCCGGGCGGCGACAAGCGCTGAGCCCGGGCTTCCTCCCCGGCGCCAGGCGGAGCGCTGATTCATATGCCAGATTAGCCCCTGGCTCGGCGACCTCCGCACGCCCCGCTGCTTTCCTTCACTTCACGTGACTGTTTGCAAATATTAGCTGCTCGGGTCATTTCCCCTCATCAGCGACTTTCACGGACGGCAGGCGGGCATTCAGCCTTTGTCACGAACGTGTCTGGACTCCGGCATCCTCGGGGGTCCGATAACCAGCCCCACGGTCCCCCGTCTCACGAGCCGAGGGTGCCGGGCGTTGGGAAGGTCCCCGGGAGGCCCTGCCGGGCGTGGGGAGGGGAAGGCTGCCCGGCGCTTGCCAGGAGCCCCGAGGGCCTGAAACAAACGGCCTCGCAGTAACTAGTCGATACATAGGGTTAAAAAATTGATCTGCTGGCTCTGCCCGCCTCAAGCTTTTTTTTTTTTTTTTTTAATTCACATGAACCTTTAATTCCAGAATCTCATACTGCTTAGGCAGTGAAAGCAGGACTCAGAGCTGTGGGAAACTGACTAGAGGCCAGTCCTCTTTTCTCCCCCTGTTCTCACTCGATGCCCGGACCGCATTGCCAGCAGCTGGAACCTTCCACGGTTCTCCTCAGCTGCTCTCAGGGGTGGTGGGTCTCTGCAGCATGAGGTCCTCCAGGAAGCATTGGGCATTTGCTGTGATGTCCATTTATTTTTATTTCCAGCCTCTTCCATCTCCACCCTTTGTTGAAAGTCCTGTTCTCGAAACGTGTGATCACTCTTCATTTTCCCTGAATAAACAGTAGTAATGCGCACGTAGTTTAATTGTGATGTCACTTGCATTTGAGAGAAAAGTGGCAACAACATCTCGTGTTTTTTCTCCTCCCTCGTCACCAGAGGTAGGAGCTAAATTATTTATAGTTTGATACTCACACAACAGAGATGGAGTCGGCATATTTACTTTGCAGAGAGAAGGGATTAAACACGCACGCACGGAACCGAGCACTTGGTTCGTGGGACGTCCTGGCTCCGGGGACCATGTTCGGACCCAAGTCAGAGAGCAGCCGCTTTCCAAACACACACGTGCCCAGCGGAGGGCCCGACGCGTGAAATATTTGTGGAAGTGAACGGATTTGAAAGTAGTGGGTAGACCAGGTAGCTCAATCAGCAAAGTCTAAAATTGATAAATAAAGTCAGCAAGCATTTTGGAAAATGCACAACAGTCTAAAGCCCTTTATGGGCACGATGTGTGGAGAAGCCTCAGGGGCTCTCTGTTCCCGTGGTTCCCGGGCGGGACATGTGTTTATGGACCAGGACCACACCGAGTGCTCCTCCTCGAGGGCTGGGGTCGGGTCCCGAGGTGCTGGGTGTCCTGTCGAAGCAGCTTGACAAGACTCCCGTGTCACGTTGCAATCCGCACACCTCCTGTACTTCAGAGAGTTCCACGGGCTTCTGCTTTCTCTGCCACAGGAGATGTTGGCACGCCTGAGGCCGTGGCCCCCGTCATCGTGATCCCCCCGAGTAACCGGAGCGTGGTGGCCGGGTCCAGTGAGACCACCTTGGAATGCGTGGCCAATGCCAGGTGCGTGCCAGGCCCCCACGCGCGGAGTGACCACCCGCGACAACACCTCCTGCCCGTGCCCGGCTCTCCAGCAATGGTGGTCTGGTTCATTCCAGCTGGGCTGTGGGCACAGGGCGTATGGGAAGATAGGACGTGGGTGTGCCGGCCTTTCCCGGGCCTTGTTCTGCAGTGTTTATGCTGAACGTAATATTTATATTGGAAAGCAGCGCTTTTCACTTTAGCTCTGGGTCATGGTAGAGGGTCTCTCCTTAGATTCTGGCTGAGGAGCAGAGAGGAGCTTTGCCCTCCTTTGGGTGCAAAGGAAAGAGTTAATTCTCTTCTCCTCTGTCGTCGCAGGTGTTCTCGGTCCCATTAGTGGTCACTCCAGAACGGAGTCCCCGTGATCACGCCTCCCGTGTAGCGTGTCCCCCAGCAGCATTTGTTTTAAACATTCTTTTCCTGAGCAAATGGAACCATTGGCGCTTATGGTCCATTTGCTGCTGCAATTAGCTCTCCCCGCTCAACAGCCCTTGAGCAGCCTGTGTCGCTGACACGTGCCTTAAGGGAGGAGAGTAATACCTGGATTGAGTTTTGAATGTCCACTGTTCAACCCACCATGGTTCCTGGTAGAACGATTGTTATTGCCATCTACGTGATCCACAGTTATTGTCACTAAAGCCCTTCGTTCTCACAGGCCCGTCGAGGAGCTGAGTGTGACCTGGAAGAGAAACGGGGTGAGAGTCACCCGTGGGCTCCACAGCTTCGGGAGACGCCTCACCATCAGCGCCCCGACCTCCTCGGACATCGGGGAGTACTCCTGCGAGGCAGCGCTGCCAGGGAGCGCTTTCGAGCCCGCCAGAGCCAAAGCCTTCCTTTCTATCATAGGTAAGGCTCAGACCGGGAGGCGGTGGCGTCCGCGTCCTCGGAGAGCGGCGGCGCACCCCAGGCCGTGGAAACAACGTAGCTAACTCCTGTGTTCCACCGACTGTTTTTAAGTCAGCACGTGGAAGTGAAGTTGAGTCTATCTCCCAGATTCAGCCTATCCTTCTTTCCCAAGAATATCAATGCGTTGAGTCCAAAGAGTTGATGTTCTGAATACTCCCAAGAAATGTCCTTCTGAAAACTTCCAATCGTAAAGCTTGGGAAATAGAGTGTCGAAATCCTTGGCATGTTTATCACCTCCCTGCGCTGACCTTTCTGCCATGAGGCTTTTCTATAACTCTTATTTGGCCGTTACGATCAATGTTCAGAGATTAATCTATGACCGTTATTTTTTATTTTTTGACCCAGAGAAAGTCAGAAAGTCTTGGGTGTTACCTTTTGTTAAATTAGAAGGTGAGAAGAGAGAGACTTCCTAGAATCATGTGTTATTCTTAAACCAGGGAGAAGGGAGACAAAATTAGGCACCTTTGAGCTGCTCTAAACGCTGGGAAATCTCGATGTTTAGGAAGGTGCGTTGTACACAGACTAAGGGAATCCTCAGCCTGTTTTCAGATTATGATAAGATTACATTAAATTGTGAGGCAAAGGCCTTTATTTCTCTCGTCTCCTGAGCTCCTGTAATACGTTGAGGCCTCTGCAGGGGCTGTGGTCGCTTGTCGCAGGGACCCGTCTAGTGGCCACTGCTGATAAGAGGTGCCTTCAGGGTCCACTCCAGGTGGGAGAATCTCTGCTTCTCTCCTCCCAATCCAGACAAGGCAGATTGAGAACAGGAAGGGCCACATAAGCAGAAAGCCCTTTGAGAGCAATCGCCCCTCACGTAACGTATTTTGCAGTTTGCCGCTTTGCAAAGTAAGGAAAAATAAAAGCTTGTGTTTTCGTAAAAAAATTAGCAAGAGTATGAAGAAATGCTGCATAAAAGGCAGTTTGCCTTGAGTGTGTCACATTCCTTTAAATCATTAGGAAATGGCTCTGTGGCCTGAAAATGACTGCCAGACTCCTGTGATGCAGACCTGTCAGCCCCTCGGAAAGCAGTGCATGAATTTTAAGAGCACCAGAGAAGGCAGGTTTTGAGTCACAAATCATTGCTGATTCTCCACTAGGGAGCTGAGCTGGTTCTCTGCTCCCTTTCTCATCCACACTTTAGAGATGTCAATACCCCATCCCCATTCCCGGCGGGGACCTTTCCGTTGGGGGTGATCTACAGCTACATGAGCACGGCGCATTATAGATTGAACCCAAATTAAAATTGTAAACGTGTAAATCTCCAGCAGACGGGACTATATCGTGTTAAAACATTTCAAGGTAATTTAAGCAAGAGAAGAAATTTATCTCCCTGTAAACTAGAACGTTTGTTTCCCTCATAATTCCCTTTTTAAAATATTTAAGGGCTTCCCTGGTGGCGCAGTGGTTAAGAATCCAGCTGCCAATGCAGGGGACACGGGTTCGAGCCCTGGTCCGGGAAGACCGCACAGGCCGCGGAGCGACTGAGCCCGTGCGCCACAACTGCTGAGCCTGCGCTCTAGAGCCCGCGAGCCACAACTCCTGAGGCCTGTGCGCCTAGAGCCCGTGCTCTGCGAGCCCCCGCAATGAGAAGTCCTGTGCACCGCAACGAAGAGCAGCCCCCGCTCGCCACAACTAGAGAAAAGCCCACGTGCAGCAACGAAGACCCAACACAGCCAAAAATAAATACATAAATTTATTGAAAAAAAAATTTTTTTAATCTGTCACGTGAACTTGGGTTTTGCACTTCCACCTGGATTCCAGAGCAGATTGTTTCTGTATTCTCCTGAGTTGCCATCTCTCCGTGTTCTGGCTTTTAAAGGTACACGGACACACTCGTGTACCTCTATGATGTTCATTTAAATCCCCTTTATTCAGAAGAATTTGCTGTGACAGGTCGGATTTTGCGGTTGAATCACCCTGGGAAAGCCCTCAGGAGCCTCTGTCAATTCAGAGTGATTGGGGAGATTATAGCCCCGAGCCCGGCGATCGTGCAGGGAGGGATCCCCAGGAAACCCCGGTCCCAGTGGAACCGTGCGGCGAACTTTCGATATGGACATGCAGATGAAAAGAAAGCAGACACACATTGGCTTCCATTTACTCCTGTTTCTTACTGATGAGACAAGACAGGCTGTACAGCCCACCTGTCAACTCCGCTGCTGCATTGCTTAATTTCTGAGGTTTAAACAGGAACTCGGGTCTGGCTGCAGACGGCGTCACGCCCGCGACTCTCCGCACGGCGGGGAAAGCGGCCTCCTGGGTTTGGCGCTCCGTGGTCTCCCCCGCCTGCCCCGCGGTGAGTTTGCGGCTGTTGCCTCACCGCTCGTTTCCTTACCTGCCCACACACCGCGCACCCACGCGATGAGACAGGCGCCCCGGGGCCCGTTTCCTGACCGCGTTCTCTGGCCCCTGGAGCCGGGGCTGCCCCTGGGTGAGGCCAGGGCACCCGCCGTGGGACAGGTTGGAAGCGCGCGCATCCACCCCGCCGGCGCGCCTTAGTCCAGCGCCGCGCGGACCGGAGGATCATCGGCGAGGCTTCCCCACCCCGAGGTGGGGACGTAATTTGGAGGTGGTGGTCTTCACTGGCCTCCAGCGTTTCCCAGCGGGGCAGGCGCAGTCACCTAGAGCGGGAGCTGCCTTGGTTAACGTGCTCTTTTTCAGCCGGCCCCCCGCCCTCCCGACGGTGTTCCCATCACCTCCCGAATAAACCACTGGCAGGGAACCCTGTCTCGGGTCCGCTTCTCTGGGAGGCCAACCCAAGACTTGGACCGTCGCCCTTCAGCCCCCCGAGCACCTGTGCTCAGGAAGAATGGCCTTTCCCGCCGGGTCCCACCTTACCTGCCTGTGGGTCTGCATGTCCCTCGGGACTCCCTCAGTCGCCACCACTTGCCTCTGTGGCCTCTCAGGCTTTCACCAGGCAGGGGAGTGCCGCTGTCCCAGCTGTTGTCCTGCAGAGAGTGGACACTCCAGTGGGTCACTGATGCGCCATGCAGGGTGGAACAGGCTCTGGAGACGGGACTGGGCCCAGGTTCTCACCGCACCACTTGCTCGCCTCTGTGGGCCCCAGCGTCCGTGTCTGTGAAATGTGGGTGCTGCAGAAGTGATTCCGGCTCGTATTGTGAGGACCATATGAAGTAACGGGCACGGAAGGACTGAAATGGCAGCTTTGGGAGCTGTTGGTAGGACTCTGCGGTGACACACGTCACCCTTAGCGCTTCACCTACAGCGGTGACGTGACACACCTTCCACGCTTGCAGCCTCTGAAGTCAGCATGTGTCTCACAACCCACGGAAGCATTTCTTCTTTCTTGGGTGGGTGTAAACAAAACCATGATGCCTCTTAACCGATGCTGCAACGTCTCAACCTCAGTGAAACACGGCGGGTCCATCTCCCGTCCAGACTGACGGATCTGGTCCCATGCAGGGCGCGGCCGTGCGTATGCATGTCCTGCCCGAGGCGCGATGCCTCCTTCACCCCCCGCTCAGAAACTCGGGTGGCGGGGCATGACAGTTGTACAGAGCTTTCTCTGTATACCTCAGGTCTATTCTGATTTTTTATACATACACCATGCAGAAACTCCAATATCTGAACTACTGTTAAAATCACAAGTTACCTGTAACACCTCTCTGCTGATAGCAGCGCCGCCACTGAGAAGTTGTCCTCCTAGAGCTGAGACTGGGCATCTCTTAGATGTTTGTCTGCAACACAGATTCCTTCCTTCCATCCTTCCTTCCTTGTTCTCTTCCTTCCTTCCCTCCACTCGATACAGAGGTCTTTACTGAGCCGGCCTCCCCGATGCTGTGCTGGTCCCGGCGTCCAGGGTCTTATGCAGCAGCCAGTCCCTTCACGCGGCACTTACGGTTCCACACAGTGAGTGCTAAGACCCTCAGCGAGGCGGGGAGGTGAGGGGGCTCCCCTGGGACTGGCAGGAGAGGGGCTTTCACAGCAATTGGGGCCAGAAGAGAATCTTGCAGGGAGCACAGCCCTCTCCTCGTGGAGATTTACAGAGCAGCTGCCTGGTAACTCGTTCACACCGGTTTAAGAAAAGCCTGAGATGTCTTTGTTTATAGTTTTCACATACGACCCATAGTAGAAGCACCAAATTAATTATCGGCATCCTGTCACCAACTGCAGAACTTATCTGTATGGCGTCTTATCACTGATTAGAGCTCAGAGAAGAGCTATTACAGAACTGCTCCTTAAACAAAAGGAAGAGTCGTGTGAGACAAACCTCAAGCGATGCTGGGGGACTTGCTCCTGGTGCCCCGAGATGAGCAGGGATGCTGTCTGGGGAGCAGGTGTGAACTCTTTCGCACGCCGTCCAATTCCAGGCGCCCCCCCCGCCCCGCCCCGCCATCCTCTGCTTCTCCGCTCGCCCGCCTGTCATTCACCGGCGCCGAGCGTGTGCCAGGCACCCAGCGGGAGCCCCAGCCTGGGTAGGATGAAGACGAGTGCAGTGCATCTCCTCCCGTGAAGGAGTTTCAGGGTCCTAAAGTCTGTGGGCGTCTCCTCCCTCTCTTCTCCAGTGGGCGGCTTCTAAGTGCCTTCTGAGAAATGGTGGCAGGTGCTAAAACACAGAGATGACTAAGACACGCCCTGCCCTGAAGCAGCCTCCAGCGTGGTGGGCGCATCACCCAGATGTGGGGCGTCGGTCCCAAGGGGTACGTGGGCGGGGCAGGCCCAGCCCGAGGAGGGCAGGGAGCCTCTGCGGGAGAAGAAACACGGGGACTGGCCTTGAAGATCCGTCTGAATTTGCCAGCGAGGCCACTTGAGAAAGGCTGGTCCACGGAGAGGAGCCAGGACCAGCCACGGCCTTTGTGTCGCTCTTGTGAGAAAGGACCGCAAACTCAACAGCTTAAAATAATACAGATGTGTCGCCTCACTGGTGGCGCAGTGGTTAAGAATCCAGCTGCCAATGCAGGGGACACGGGTTCGAGCCCTGGTCCGGGAAGACCGCACAGGCCGCGGAGCGACTGAGCCCGTGCGCCACAACTGCTGAGCCTGCGCTCTAGAGCCCGCGAGCCACAACTCCTGAGGCCTGTGCGCCTAGAGCCCGTGCTCTGCGAGCCCCCGCAATGAGAAGTCCTGTGCACCGCAACGAAGAGCAGCCCCCGCTCGCCACAACTAGAGAAAAGCCCACGTGCAGCAACGAAGACCCAACACAGCCAAAAATAAATACATAAATTTATTGAAAAAAAAATTTTTTTAATCTGTCACGTGAACTTGGGTTTTGCACTTCCACCTGGATTCCAGAGCAGATTGTTTCTGTATTCTCCTGAGTTGCCATCTCTCCGTGTTCTGGCTTTTAAAGGTACACGGACACACTCGTGTACCTCTATGATGTTCATTTAAATCCCCTTTATTCAGAAGAATTTGCTGTGACAGGTCGGATTTTGCGGTTGAATCACCCTGGGAAAGCCCTCAGGAGCCTCTGTCAATTCAGAGTGATTGGGGAGATTATAGCCCCGAGCCCGGCGATCGTGCAGGGAGGGATCCCCAGGAAACCCCGGTCCCAGTGGAACCGTGCGGCGAACTTTCGATATGGACATGCAGATGAAAAGAAAGCAGACACACATTGGCTTCCATTTACTCCTGTTTCTTACTGATGAGACAAGACAGGCTGTACAGCCCACCTGTCAACTCCGCTGCTGCATTGCTTAATTTCTGAGGTTTAAACAGGAACTCGGGTCTGGCTGCAGACGGCGTCACGCCCGCGACTCTCCGCACGGCGGGGAAAGCGGCCTCCTGGGTTTGGCGCTCCGTGGTCTCCCCCGCCTGCCCCGCGGTGAGTTTGCGGCTGTTGCCTCACCGCTCGTTTCCTTACCTGCCCACACACCGCGCACCCACGCGATGAGACAGGCGCCCCGGGGCCCGTTTCCTGACCGCGTTCTCTGGCCCCTGGAGCCGGGGCTGCCCCTGGGTGAGGCCAGGGCACCCGCCGTGGGACAGGTTGGAAGCGCGCGCATCCACCCCGCCGGCGCGCCTTAGTCCAGCGCCGCGCGGACCGGAGGATCATCGGCGAGGCTTCCCCACCCCGAGGTGGGGACGTAATTTGGAGGTGGTGGTCTTCACTGGCCTCCAGCGTTTCCGAGCTCGGGGCCACCGAGGACACGGAGCCGTGAGCCCGTGCCGGGCGCCCCGGGGAACCGGCCGGGCGGGGGTGAGGGCGCTCGCAGAGGAGCCGCCCCGAGCAGGCCCGGGGGTCCCTAAGGCACCTGCAGTCCCAGAGCCAGGCCTTCAGTCAGCTCGGTCCGGCCTCAGGTCCCCACGTGAGGAGGGCCCGTGGTCTCTGACCCTGGGGGCCTGCCCCCCAGCACCTGGGGAAGACCTGGGCACCGCAGGGCAAGGGAGAGCAGCGCCGGGGCGTCGGCCGGGGCGCCAGGCAGCATCCTGACCGGTGCCTCGGGAAGCGTCCGGTCCTGTAGATGCTGAGCATCCGTAGGTATGGGATCTTCCCACCAAAGCGACACTCCTCTAGGAAGACACACGAGGGACGGATGCTGAGTGGAATAAGCCAGTTGCGAAGGCTACGTACTGTGTCATCCCATTTGTGTAACGTTCTCGAAAGGACAGAATTACAGAGATGGAGAGCAGACGCGTGGTTGCCAGAGGTTCACGATGGGACCTTGGGGCGGGCATGGTTACGGAGGGGCGGCGTGGGGCACCCCGGTGGTGGTGGTCCCGTTCTGCATCTCGACCGTGCTGTGCGCTTGCACAGAGCTGCACGAGTCGTACACCGAGGGCAACCAGGGCTGGGGGGCGGGGGGGGGCGGGGAACGTTGACTACAACAGGCTCAGCGTCTCCCCACCTTACCTGCCTGTGGGTCTGCATGTCCCTCGGGACTCCCTCAGTCGCCACCACTTGCCTCTGTGGCCTCTCAGGCTTTCACCAGGCAGGGGAGTGCCGCTGTCCCAGCTGTTGTCCTGCAGAGAGTGGACACTCCAGTGGGTCACTGATGCGCCATGCAGGGTGGAACAGGCTCTGGAGACGGGACTGGGCCCAGGTTCTCACCGCACCACTTGCTCGCCTCTGTGGGCCCCAGCGTCCGTGTCTGTGAAATGTGGGTGCTGCAGAAGTGATTCCGGCTCGTATTGTGAGGACCATATGAAGTAACGGGCACGGAAGGACTGAAATGGCAGCTTTGGGAGCTGTTGGTAGGACTCTGCGGTGACACACGTCACCCTTAGCGCTTCACCTACAGCGGTGACGTGACACACCTTCCACGCTTGCAGCCTCTGAAGTCAGCATGTGTCTCACAACCCACGGAAGCATTTCTTCTTTCTTGGGTGGGTGTAAACAAAACCATGATGCCTCTTAACCGATGCTGCAACGTCTCAACCTCAGTGAAACACGGCGGGTCCATCTCCCGTCCAGACTGACGGATCTGGTCCCATGCAGGGCGCGGCCGTGCGTATGCATGTCCTGCCCGAGGCGCGATGCCTCCTTCACCCCCCGCTCAGAAACTCGGGTGGCGGGGCATGACAGTTGTACAGAGCTTTCTCTGTATACCTCAGGTCTATTCTGATTTTTTATACATACACCATGCAGAAACTCCAATATCTGAACTACTGTTAAAATCACAAGTTACCTGTAACACCTCTCTGCTGATAGCAGCGCCGCCACTGAGAAGTTGTCCTCCTAGAGCTGAGACTGGGCATCTCTTAGATGTTTGTCTGCAACACAGATTCCTTCCTTCCATCCTTCCTTCCTTGTTCTCTTCCTTCCTTCCCTCCACTCGATACAGAGGTCTTTACTGAGCCGGCCTCCCCGATGCTGTGCTGGTCCCGGCGTCCAGGGTCTTATGCAGCAGCCAGTCCCTTCACGCGGCACTTACGGTTCCACACAGTGAGTGCTAAGACCCTCAGCGAGGCGGGGAGGTGAGGGGGCTCCCCTGGGACTGGCAGGAGAGGGGCTTTCACAGCAATTGGGGCCAGAAGAGAATCTTGCAGGGAGCACAGCCCTCTCCTCGTGGAGATTTACAGAGCAGCTGCCTGGTAACTCGTTCACACCGGTTTAAGAAAAGCCTGAGATGTCTTTGTTTATAGTTTTCACATACGACCCATAGTAGAAGCACCAAATTAATTATCGGCATCCTGTCACCAACTGCAGAACTTATCTGTATGGCGTCTTATCACTGATTAGAGCTCAGAGAAGAGCTATTACAGAACTGCTCCTTAAACAAAAGGAAGAGTCGTGTGAGACAAACCTCAAGCGATGCTGGGGGACTTGCTCCTGGTGCCCCGAGATGAGCAGGGATGCTGTCTGGGGAGCAGGTGTGAACTCTTTCGCACGCCGTCCAATTCCAGGCGCCCCCCCCGCCCCGCCCCGCCATCCTCTGCTTCTCCGCTCGCCCGCCTGTCATTCACCGGCGCCGAGCGTGTGCCAGGCACCCAGCGGGAGCCCCAGCCTGGGTAGGATGAAGACGAGTGCAGTGCATCTCCTCCCGTGAAGGAGTTTCAGGGTCCTAAAGTCTGTGGGCGTCTCCTCCCTCTCTTCTCCAGTGGGCGGCTTCTAAGTGCCTTCTGAGAAATGGTGGCAGGTGCTAAAACACAGAGATGACTAAGACACGCCCTGCCCTGAAGCAGCCTCCAGCGTGGTGGGCGCATCACCCAGATGTGGGGCGTCGGTCCCAAGGGGTACGTGGGCGGGGCAGGCCCAGCCCGAGGAGGGCAGGGAGCCTCTGCGGGAGAAGAAACACGGGGACTGGCCTTGAAGATCCGTCTGAATTTGCCAGCGAGGCCACTTGAGAAAGGCTGGTCCACGGAGAGGAGCCAGGACCAGCCACGGCCTTTGTGTCGCTCTTGTGAGAAAGGACCGCAAACTCAACAGCTTAAAATAATACAGATGTGTCGCCTCACGGTTCGGGGCCTCCCGAGGCTGCAACCGAGGCTGTGGCTGGGCTGGGTCCTTCTCCCGGGGCCCCGGGAGGATCCACTTGCCGGCTCACCCGGGGGCTGCGGAACTCAGTTCGTGCGCTTGTGGGACTGGGCCTGTTTCCTTTCTGGCTGTTGGTGGGTCTTTCTCAGGGTCTGGAGACACCTGGCCTCCCTGGCTGCGGCCGCCTTCGTCCTCAGGCCAGCCGCAGGCCGAGCCCTCACTCCGCGGATCTCTGGCCTCCCCTCCTGCCGTCGTTCCGCTGCCACAGCTGGAGCGGGTTCTCTGCTTTTAGGGGTCCCTGTGATGAGATCGGGCCCGCCCAGCTGCTCTGAAATCATCTCCCCGTGTTTAGATCGATGACCTCAGTCCCGTCAGCAGAGCCCCCGCGCCGCGGGGCGTAGCACGTTCACAGGCCCCGGCGACTGGGCTGGACCTCTCCTGGGGGCGTTCCGCCCACCCCAGCGGACAGAGGCGCGCAAGCGTGGGCGCCGGTGGCGAGTCCAGGGCACCCCACGGGCCCTGCCGCTGCCCGAGACGGTGGCTCTGGGAGAAGGGCAGACGGCAGAGGGGGCATCCCCGGGCTGTGCCGGGGGCGGGGGCTGGGGCTGGGGGCTGGGGGCTGCAGGAGCCCGAGCCCGGCACCACGGGCGGGAGAGCCTGAGGGATCCTAATGTGGGGGCTGCCTGGGAGGTATCCCTGCCTCGGGCTCTGAGGTCGGGCGACTGGAGGCTTGCTGTGCTGACTGGAGGAGCTGCCCGTGGCCCCCGGCGCGTGTGGAGGACAGACGGCTTGGCTGGCCCGCTCTGAACACGCCAGCGCCCCGCGGGATGAGGACGTTTTCCTGACGGCTTCATACTGTTTCAAAAGAGGGGAGGGTGTTAGTCTCAGCCCCCCGTGTTATCGGCTGCAACCGCGCGCGATCTTTAAAGCCTAGCGCGCGCCTGCGTTGGCGGGGCGCCCTTTCTAGCCAGAGCAGTTGCTGATCACGGAGGCGCGCGCTTGCCCCTTGAAGGCTCGGCGGTGGAGAAGCGCCCGGGGGGAAGCCTCGTTCACAGCCGGGTTTCCCCACCAGTCGCCCCAGCCTTTCTTGGCTGGTCCGCCCGGGGCGTGCCCCCACGGTTCTCCTTACAGACAGCCACGCGCGGACGTAGCCGAGGGCGCTGCCGGGCCGGGCCGGAGTACGGGGTCAGCGGGGAGGGAAGCGGCGACGTGCCCATGTGGGAGAGATGGCGTGACCGTCGGAAGCGCGTGCGTCCGCGAGGGCTTCGGCAGCCCCGCGGCCGCTCTGAGTGCTCAGCGCCTGCAAGACTTTCTGGAAGAGGCAGGAGGATCAGTAAGTGAGTGAGCAGACCTGGCCGCCGAAGCTTGCCCGGGCGTCGGCGCGGAGGAGACGGGCAGCGCTCGGCCAGCTCTGGCAGGCCGCCCGGCGGGACGCGCCCGGGGAGCCTGGCGGCTCCGAGCTCGGGGCCACCGAGGACACGGAGCCGTGAGCCCGTGCCGGGCGCCCCGGGGAACCGGCCGGGCGGGGGTGAGGGCGCTCGCAGAGGAGCCGCCCCGAGCAGGCCCGGGGGTCCCTAAGGCACCTGCAGTCCCAGAGCCAGGCCTTCAGTCAGCTCGGTCCGGCCTCAGGTCCCCACGTGAGGAGGGCCCGTGGTCTCTGACCCTGGGGGCCTGCCCCCCAGCACCTGGGGAAGACCTGGGCACCGCAGGGCAAGGGAGAGCAGCGCCGGGGCGTCGGCCGGGGCGCCAGACAGCATCCTGACCGGTGCCTCGGGAAGCGTCCGGTCCTGTAGATGCTGAGCATCCGTAGGTATGGGTTCTTCCCACCAAAGCGTCACTCCTCTAGGAAGACTCTCGAGGGACGGATGCTGAGTGGAATAAGCCAGTTGCGAAGGCTACGTACTGTGTCATCCCATTTGTGTAACGTTCTCGAAAGGACAGAATTACAGAGATGGAGAGCAGACGCGTGGTTGCCAGAGGTTCACGATGGGACCTTGGGGCGGGCATGGTTACGGAGGGGCGGCGTGGGGCACCCCGGTGGTGGTGGTCCCGTTCTGCATCTCGACCGTGCTGTGCGCTTGCACAGAGCTGCACGAGTCGTACACCGAGGGCAACCAGGGCTGGGGGGCGGGGGGGGGCGGGGAACGTTGACTACAACAGGCTCCGCGTCTCACTGTCAGTATCCTGGTGGGACTGTAGTTTCTGCGAGATGGCCCCGCTGGGGGGACACGAGGCATCCTTGCTATTTATTACAAATGCGTGGGACTCTCCAGTGATCCCAAAATAAAACGTCTAAGTTAAGGAAGGAAAACTGTAATCCGTCCCAGCAGGTGCTGATGTTCTAACTTAGTCCTTCTCCTTTCCAGCCCCTCACATCCCTTTAACCAGAGCACAGGGGTAGCCATCAACTTCAGCATTTGCTGATGAAAATGGGGCGCGACCTGCACACCGGGGCCGTGGCAGGGCGCGGCTGGCGTGTAGTTAGAGCGTAAGCAACGCTGTTGCCGGTGTTGCGGATGAAGGCGACGCGGCCGAATGCGCCTGCGTGAGTGCGCGCGCAGGCGCGTGCAGTGAGGCCCAGCCTGGAAGAGACGTGGGATCCCTGCAGTATTTCTCGAGGCCTGGTCTCTACACACACACAACTAAGTGGAGAATCTGCCTCCGTCTAGTGAATGTGCAGCCACGGCCTCGGCCAGACCGCTTCCTTCAGCAGCTCGTTTCTGCCTGAGCGGTGCGGTTCCATCGCAGGGTTGATACCTGACTGCTTCCAGTGAGGAACCTGCAGCCTCGTCTCCGTAATCATCTCCTTGAAACGCTAAGTTTTCGTTTCTCGTCTTCGTCTTTTAGGTCCCACCCTGTTTTAAAGATATAGTCAATACAAGAGGCAGGCCAGACTATAGTATCCACAGTCAACACAGTTACAGTGGAAATAAACCACTCTGGAAGACAGCGCCCAGAAATTATCACGCAGAACGTGAATACAACGGCCCTTTGTTACCATGATCATGAAATCGCTACTACCTTAATACTCCTCGAACTTGGCCGTGCCACCGTCGAATTCCTGCCGAATAAACTGAGAAAAATATTGCGGTTTAGTCTCCCAGGAAATTCATTGTTTAATACAACCACTGCTTTTTTTTTTTTGCCGTTGAACAGGTGGGCGAGCCGGGCGTCTGGAGATATGCAAGTGGCTGGGTTTCCTTTGCTACTGAAGATGGATGAGAGGCCCACTTTCTTTCTTCTCTTAGCTATTATTTTGCATTCCACTGAAGTATTAAATCTATATTTTGGAGAAGAACCGCTAAGACTTTAAAAAATGTGTTAATAGGCTGCCTTGCTCCCTGAAACAGGCCGGGTGCCTGTCGGTGGTGCTTTATTTGACATGCTTCATGAGTTGTTGTTTAGTTTAGATACTGAAGCAAACTAGACTATAAAATACTGTGCTGTAAATATGAACCTTTATGAACCTCACGGGATAGTCCTTCTAAAATGTGAATTAAGATATTCCATTATTCAAGGCCATAAACTGAAAAGTAGCCATTGCCTGAGAAGTAATTTGCTCTCCAAAACCTTAGACTATAAATTGCCTTTGGCCTCTGCGCACCGAATTCTGAGTCTGTGTGCACGACGGTAACTAATGAAGTTTTCAAAAATAGTTTTTAAAAGGAGATCAGACTCTTGTAGGCCGTAAGGGTCTTCTGAAATATACGTCTTTGGCTTACGGGCGGTTTTGGATTTTTCTCGTTTAAAGAGCCACCGTATTTTACCGCGGAACCTGAGAGTCGGATTTTCGTGGAAGTAGAAGAAACCGTGGACATCGCGTGTGGAGCCATGGGTGAGCGCGGGAGCCACGGGGCACGCGGCGACGTGGCGGAGGAGCGGAAATGGCCCCTGCAGGGCAGAGCCGTCCTCTGGGTAGCGACGGGCGGACTGTGGCGGTTAGAAGCGGGGCCGTGGGCGTGCAGTGGAGCTCAGCTGCTGGGCACGTGACCTGCAAAGCAGGGGTAATAGCATTTGCCCCAGGGAACAGCAGGGAAGCCTTAACCCTGTCCATCCCAGCAGAGAGAGGGGAATTCTAATGGATCAAAACTCGGTCTCTGGCTTACGTCCCCAGTATCATTTCTGCTGCTTGAAGTGATCCTTGGGGGTGGGGGGGACCGGGTGGGGGGAGGGGGCCCACCTCTCCACCCTGGTGACCCTTCCCCGAGCCCAAGCGGCAGAGGCAAAGCCCTTCCTCCCAACCCTGCCCGAGGTCAGTCGCAGCCAGAACCGCCTGGACAAGAGCACGGGCCGCGGGAAGGGCCGGAAGGGTGTGGGGCTGCTCCCTTCGGGCCTCTCCCTCCGCATCTTCACCTGCGATGAGAAGAGTGCCGCCTCCCAGGGTGCTTGCAGGGGCGACCGGATGAGAAAACGCCCGTTGGAATGCTGCCATGTAGTCCTCACCGACTAAAGGACTTTTGTTTCACTCCCGCACAGGGACCCCTCTTCCCACCCTCCGGTGGTTCAAGGACGCGGTCTCCATCAACAAGCTCCAGAACCCTCGATACCAAGTGCTGTCAAGTGGAGGCCTGCGCGTCCAGAGGCTGCGTCCGGAGGACTCAGGAATCTTCCAGTGCTTCGCCAGTAACGAGGGCGGGGAGGTCCAGACCTACACCCACCTGGACGTCACCAGTGAGTACTGCCCCCTGCCGAGCCGGCCTTCCCAGCCCTCGCCCCGTGGACGTGTCAGAAGACGCTAGTGTCCGCTCAGCCCGAGCACCCCCGTCCCGGGCGCTCTCCCTGTCCCTCTGGAGCCTCGATTCTCCCAGCACTTGAACACCCTGCTTTATTGAGACATAGGAACAAACTCCCCACTTTTCTGGACAGAACTGGAAAGGCTGTTGAGTGAACAGCTCATCCCTAGTCTTTTTCTTTCGAGCTTTTTTCCATTTTTTATATTCATTCTCTATTTTAGTTTTACTGAACAATTATAGTTCTTTTGTGACTTTCTTTTATTGTCCCAGTAACGGAAATACTTTGGCACTCTGAAAAATAAAGTGAAGGTAAAGGTTTTTATTATATTTGTGGGTTTTCTCTTGAATCTCCCATAGTCGGAATGTTGTTCTTCTAAAACGGAGTAGAATTGAGTGATCAGGGAGCGCTACCTTTCGCGTCTGCCCTTTTGGAAGCAAAATGCCGAGAGCCATCGGAGAAAGCAAACTGGTCAGCGTGTGCGTGGCCAGTGGCTCTCGTCAGCCAGAACTAGGAAGGGACCGAGGCAATCCTGAGATAGTCACGCGTATGTTTTGGTAAACTAGGGGTCATTTCCTCCGGTCTTGGCCGGGGGTCAAATCTCCCCTCCGTTGTGGAGCACAGGAAACCAGTATCCCTTCAAGCAGCAGAAACAATACCGGCGACTTAGGCCAGAAACTGAGCTTTGATCACTTAGAATGATCTACGCCTGATTGGAAGAGCGGGCCAGGACGTTGTAGGGAGGGCGGGGCGAGCTTTTTCTGCAAAAAGCCAGATGGTGCCCGTCTTCGCCTGTGAAGGACGTGGTCTCTGTCGCTACCCCTCACCTTGCTGTCGTAGCCTGCAGGCAGCACAGACGATTCTGAGCAAACGTGGCTATTCCTCAGGACTCCATTTACGAAAGCCGGGACGGGCTGGATTCGGCCCAGGCCGGTGGTTTGCAGACCCCGCTCTCGGGAGAGACCCAGCGCAGATCACCTGATTTCTCTCAGCCTCAGTTGTCTTTTCAAAATGGAACCGACCAGCCCAGTTCACGGGGTTCTTTAGGAGGATCGGTTTGGAAATTTAAATGAAAGTGCTACTTAACCTGGTTACCATGACAGCTGGAGAGTGAACAAATAAATACGTGATACTGATAATGCTGCATATCTGTTTTGTAAGTACAGGGTTTGGCAAAATGGATTTTTTTTTTAATTAACGTACTATTAATGAAAGAAAAATAGTGTGTATAACAATATTTATTCGTTCACTCAACAAACATTTATCGAGCATCTGTGTCAGTCACTCTGGGCCCGTGAGGCCCAGGGACAGAGCTAAGAGGGTGCTGTGAAGAAGAGGTTCTCGGGCTTCCAGGACGGAGGGTCCCGGGGGAGGGGAGAGATGGCAGAGGGCGGCGAGGGCCCTACAGAGGAAGGCCAGGCGAGGCCCAGAGCCGCCAGGGAAGCCCCGTTAGAGGGCGGGCGCAGCGGGGTGGGTCCTCTGGGCTGAGAGGGTTCTCGCTGGAGCTGAGGCCCGCCGGTGGGCAGGAGGCTGCCCTGCAGAGCCTCGGAGAGGTGCGTGCCGTGGTGGAGATGGGAGCTGCAGGCGCCCGACGCACGCGTGGGGGGACGAGCCGGCCCAGGTGTGCGCGGGCCCCAAGGGGGCTGGCGATGCGCGCGGGGCCGGCGGGGCCTTCGCGGCTCTGAGCTGGGCACTGGCCGGGCGTCGTCTGAAGCCTTCAGAGGGCCTCCGCGCCCGGTGTAGGGGGGCCCCCACGTCGTCCAGGGGTTCGCACCAGAGGCGGACGCCCAGCGGGGAGGGAGGCCAGAGGCGGGCGGCTGCCCCGGGGTCCGCCGGGCCTGCCCGCCTCTGCCCCGGGGGCATTGGCCCCGGCACCCCGGGGACCCCTGCCCGGGATGTGGGCGACGCAGGTCACGGCTGGGACCCAGGGGCTCCGGCTTCATCTTTCGCAGAGCAGTGCAGCGTCAGCGGAGCCTCCCCGAAGCCGGCCCGAGCTGCCTCTGCCTTCCTGGGTGCGACTCGGGGCTGCCGGAAGCTGGAGGCCCGGGCGGTCCCCCGTGAACAGGAGGACCCAGCGCCGCCCCCAGGACTTCTTCTCTGAAGCCCCTGGAATCTGGTGCTTTTAACTTTCAGAACGGATCCTAGGAAGTGTCAAAGTGTCATCTCCGGGACGATGTAGGGTGCTCAGAAATTAGCTTTTCCTTTTTTCTGTACATAATGAAAGCAGCTTGTTTGATTTATCTAAACAAACATCTCTCTCCTCTTCAACGTTGGTCAAAAACAGTTCTTCCTGCTCTACCCCACTTGTGCGTCCATGACGTCACGAGACCGCATTTCTCTTCAGGCTGTAAACAAAGATAGGTGATTCCTGGGAGACGGGTAGTGGAGGGTCGTAGTCTTCCCGAAGGGTGTTCCGTTTTTATCGCTCAGTTATCTCTGGGATGAGCTCTGTAAAAGCCCAGGTGGGTGACTCCGCCAGGCTGGCTTGAGCGTTTCCGAGGGACGACGCACTGAGCGTTTCGCTGTTCCCCTGCTCTGCCTAGACGTGGCCCCAGCCTTCACCCAGCTTCCGGCGGACGCCACGGTCACCGACGGGACGACCGCCGTCCTGAGCTGTGACGTGTCCGGGGCTCCCAGGCCGGCCATCGCGTGGAGGAGAGGTAGGCGCTCGCACCTGCCGCAGGGCCCGGCCGCCCCGCGTCGTGTCTCTTAATCTCCCTCGCCCGTTCGGTAAAGAGGAGGAAACCCCTGACTGAGCACCCACCGGGGGCCGATGCTAGGGGCACGGGGAGGGGTCCGACGAGCAAGACGCCTTAAGCTCTGTGCAGCTCACAGCCTAGAAGAGGAAGCACGTTTCTGTACGTTGTGCGAATGGCGCTTTCCTCCGTCAAGCCCTTCACCGGGTGCCCCGGGCCTGGCGGGCTCCGGATGTCAGCTGCAGCTTCCCCTTTGTGAATGAAGGAGGGCTTCCTCGGTAATATTCACGGTCAAGACCACATCCGCCTTCATTTCTAAGAAAGCTGCTCTAGCGCAGGGTCGCTTGCTTCCTCCGCAGTTGGACGTGTGTGGCGCTCTAAATCCGACCGTAGTTTCAGTTCCCGTGAAGAGCGGTGTCACATCTTGGGCTCTTTGCAGCTCCCTGCAGCCCTGTCTACACGTTCAGCACACCTGCCACTAAATGAACAACAGCACACATGGTCTGTCCTTAACAAACCCCGGCTGAGTTGGGTTCATCCTCGTAGATTAGCTGGTCATGCTTAGTGGACTGTATCTGGGTGAGACTTCAAAACTTACACCTTTTTTCACTCCCAGAAAACCACTCGGTGGCTTCCCAACTCTCAAAGGTATGACTCGTGCACTGGGGCCATGGCTTACAGACATAAAGATCTGGGAAGCTACAGATTAATCAGAAAGAAGGGTTCTTTCATTTTATATGTTTTCTTTTTGTCTTTCCTGATTTAGAATGTAATAATGGCTTTATAGAGAAATTTTTCAAATGCATACACATGTAAAGAAAACTCAGAATCAGTCACCCAAAGGAAACAGCCACATAGATGGATCATAATTTGTCTAAGCAAATCTCTCAATATTGGACGATTAGGATGTTCTTGGTTTCTGTCATTCTAATTAGCGCTACGGCAAACTGCTTTGGTTACTTCTGTGCATAAAGTTTCCACCTTCTTCTGATTATCTCCTCACGTTATTTTCTTGGGTGCGGCCGAGCATTACCTTCTCTCCAACGTTGCAGTCCTCACATTGCTGTTTTGCCTGTCGTCCTCAGGAAACCACATTCTGGCCAGCGGCTCTGTGCGGATTCCCAGGTTCATGCTCCTTGAGTCTGGGGGTCTGCGGATCACCCCTGTCTTAATCCAGGATGCTGGCAACTACACCTGCAGCGCGGCCAACTCCGAGGGCTCCCTGGACGCGTCGGCCACGCTCACCGTGTGGAGTAAGGACCACAGCCCGCGCGCGCGGGGC
Source organism: Physeter macrocephalus (assembly GCF_002837175.3). NCBI lineage: Eukaryota > Metazoa > Chordata > Mammalia > Artiodactyla > Physeteridae > Physeter > Physeter macrocephalus. Next base: position 78,503,589 of record NC_041227.1, on the reverse strand, counting down.
TTTCTGTTAATAATGGCTTAATCAGCCTGTCATCTGTGCCTGGGGCTGTCAATATGCCCTCGGACTCGCTAATCCAATCAGAGGAGAATCATTATTTCTACAACTAATTTGGAGAGATCTGTTGAGTAATTAATTTTTCAGCTTCTAAAAGAATAATTAGAAAATGTATTCAAAGATTGAATGGGGGCGTTTCAGGAGAGATGAAAGATTCACTCTTTAACCTCACTAGAGTAGGGATATTACCCCCAAAACTAGCTCAAATTAAAAAAAACTGATAGGTTGGCTAATCTTATAAGCATCACGTAAGAAAAGCAGACCAAGAATGAAAATCCCAGAGAAAGCGTTTTTTCTCTGCTATCATTATAGCCACAACTAAAACATTCCTCGTATCTTAAGTATGGCTCTTTCCTATATGTTAGGGGCAAACTGAAGGATCTTTGTGCTTCCTCCAGCTTTTGCTTCTCTTCATTTTATCTATAACACAGGTTTCTGAAATGCAGAATAAATTGTTTTCCAGAACATAAGGATTGGATTACCAAGTATTTAGCTTCACTGGCTGATAAACTTTTCTCTCTCTGCTTCATCCATATCTATATTACTAAAAAATTTTTGTTCACAAAAGCAAGAGACAGTCAGTGCTCACTAACAGATTTTTGTAAAGCCATCTACACGAGGAGAGAAATTTTTAACTTGCCTGAGTGAATAATTTGTTAAAATACCATCCTTGAGGAAAAACTAGATTGTTGTGCTTTATTTCATATCTGCTTAGCGTTTCCTGTGATACAGTCGGTGTCCGTTTTGATAAACGACCCTTCCTCATTTATTAGGTGTTCTAAAAATATCACAAGTTTGAAGGGAGTGAATCCACATCCTCCCAATACTGTTAAGCACTGAAAAAGAGGTCTTGTTCCCTTTGGTGGGTCTATTCTATCAGCCACATCTGATTCATCCAGTGTCCCCCAAAATTAACCATAAACTTAAAAGCTTGTGGAAAACTGATGTCTGCATCTCCGTAGGTCACTCACCGGAAAATTTTGTGGATCTGCTGAGATTCAAAACTGTAATAGCACTAGACTGGTTGGTGCAGCGCTGTGTGGCCTGCAGGGGTCTTCCCAGGCATCACCTACTCTGTTCTGTCCCAGCGTGAGTGAGAGCAGCACCCACTTTCAGAGACAAGAAAACTAATAAGCTCAGAGGCGTTTCTCTGGGTGCCCGCCTGGTAAGCCGTCGGGCTGGGCCCTGAGCCCAGTCCCATGGCTCCAAGTTCCGTCTCCCTTCCCGGTGCCAGGGCAGCGCCCTCCCGAGAGGTGTGCGGCGTGGGGACACACGCCACAGGGCCGTCTCCAGGGCCTTGGCTCTGGCAGCTGCGGAGTGTCGGGCAGCCGCAGGTCTGGACCATCTTGCAGGCCTGCACGTAGCACCAGGCCCCGCTCCTTGCTGGCCCCGCGGCATCAGGCAAGACCCTGTACTTCTGAGTATCAGTTTTCCTTCCTGATCACTGGGAGAAGGATTATCACAAGCCTCACAAGATTGTTGTGAGGATTAAGTAAAACAGTATAAATGAAGGCGCTTTGCAAAGTCATGACGTACTGTGTAGGTGGTAGAAATTACCAGAATGTTGATAATCTCGGGAAGGAATCCAGGGTGTAGAACCTGGTAACCATCTGCAGACGATCTTCCTTCTTGTTTCCTTCCGGAGCGTCCGAGGTCCGGGGGCGACCTGAGACGGGCTGGGGGAGGCCTGTCTCCCTTAGCTGGGAGGCAGACAGGCTTGCTTTCAATTCCCTGAACGTTTCTGTGTGCTTCCACGTGCACTGGGTTTTGCCGAGCTAAGAGAGAACTAGGAGGTTTTGATGTCAGAGGACCAATTCGTCACCCCCTGAGGGAGGAAACGCTCAGGCACGTAATCTTGTCTGAGTCGCGACTTGTGTCTTTCCAGATCGAACGTCCATCGTGAACCCTCCGGAGGACCGCGTGGTGATTAAGGGGACCACGGCCACGCTGCACTGTGGGACCACCCACGACCCCCGCACTTCTCTCCGGTCAGCTCGGTCATTTACGACGTTTGGGGCTCATTAGTATTCTGGGCGCTGGGGACCTGAAGTAGAGATGAGAAGGGAGAATTTCAGGAACTTTGATTCCAGCCACAGATCCCTGATTACAGCATCTTACAGTTCGGGGCTCCGTCATTAATCACACAAATCCCATTTTCCACTCCAGCCTTATGTATTATTTACAGTGAGCTATGTTCCACTTCATGACTTCAATACAGCTTTTCATGATTTTTCTGCCAAGGTTAATACTCTATCTGTAAAACGTACTTGTCAGAGGCTGATACTTAATGAGAGAAAAATCCAGAGGGATTGAATGGGATTTCAGCAGTGTTTGCGCTGGGGCTGTGCTAGACTCGAGGGGTTTTCCCTGCTCCAAGGATGGCTCCACTGTGTCATGGGGAAAGGGAGCTCCGCGTGGAAGAAAGGCATCCGCGGTTATCTAACACATTTAGAGGAAACTGCGGGGCGCCAAGGGACCCAGGGGACGTGAGGGTCCACGAAGTGGGTGGTGACACCTGTCTTTGTTTGACTCAGACGGGGACGGTCGTGACGAAGAATGTGACAGCGCAGGTTAGACATGCAGCAGCAGACACAGCTGGCTGTCGGTGGTGAGCTGCTTCCCAAAGGGCTGCCACTTTCAGAATAGTTTTTAATTTTCAGAACCAGCCTTGAAAATGAATCTAGAAAGAAAGATGCAGTCATCCTAGTATTTTCACTCTGGCCTTAGCCCCAAAGGCATGCAGTTAGCCAAACGATAGAATCAAGATGCCCTCCTTCTCGCTGGAGCATTTCACGCCGATCAGGCAGAGGTGGCTGTCAACGCACACGCACATTACTAACCGGGTTCGGAGACTAGGCTGTTTCCTCACTCTCCTTGGGCAGCTGTTTGACAAATCGTGAATTTCCACATCTCTACCTGTCTCTCTGGAGTTTCCCCAGAGCTCAGAAACCAGGTTTGCTTTCGTTACAAGAATGCTGAATGCAAGACAAAGAGACGAAAGCCAGCAAGTTAGAGATTACCTGGAGAATTCTAGGATTCTAGGAGAGAATTCATTCGTTTCTAAAGGACTAGGGAGTGTCACCGAACAAAGGACAAGTGAGCCAGTTTTCTGCCACCCGAAGGGCACACCAGAAACCCCCCTCAGATCGTTGTGGTTTTCCTGTAGCTTCTTTGGTGTGATTAAACAGACAAAATCGGAGCTTCCTTCCTGAGAAGGAATTCGGCAGCTCACTCTGGGGCACCCCTTGTCCTGGGTTCCTTTGCCCCGAGGAGCACCTGGCCCTAAGGGACACTGGCCGCCAAGTGCTGCTCCCCCAGTGAGCAGCTGATTCACTTCCTTCTGGTGGAGACGGTCCTGCTCTGTCTGGGGGCAATTCCAGACGAGCAGTCTGTAAACGTCTGCGCTCTGTGTGCATTCTGGAAATCCAATCCAGTACTTTGGAAAGGAAAGCCAGCTCTTTGACCTCATCCAGCCGTGACTAGTGAGGGGCTGGGCAGGCTCTTGGTGGAGTCTACATTTGAAAAGAAAAATGTGCTGAAATGTCCTAAAGAATTAAAAGAGAAAGAAATGCAGTTTTAAGGACAGTCTGCCAGAATGGTTGGATTTTTTAAAAACGTTTATATTTATATTATATTATATTATATTATATTATATTATATTATATTATATTATATTATATTATATTATATTATATTATATTATATTATATTATATTATATTATATTATATTATATTATATTATATTATATTATATTATATTATATTATATTATATTATATTATATTATATTATATTATATTATATTATATTATATTATATTATATTATATTATATTATATTATATTATATTATATTATATTATATTATATTATATTATATTATATTATATTATATTATATTATATTATATTATATTATATTATATTATATTATATTATATTATATTATATTATATTATATTATTTATGGTTGCACCAGCTCTTAGTTGCAGCATGTGTACTCCTCAGTTGCGGCCGGCAGGCTCCTTAGTTGTGGCATGCAAACTCTTAGTTGCGGCATGTGGGATCTAGTTCCCTGATCAGGGATCGAACTCACGTCCTCTGCATTGGAAGGCGGATTCTTAACCACTCTGCGATCAGGGAAGTCCCCAGAATGGTTGCATTTTAAGAAAACCTGTACGGGGACACCCGGGGAACCTTTGCCCGCTGCCCAGGCTACACTCTTGTCCCCCGGGGACCTTCCTGCAGGAGCGGGAGGTACGGTTGCAGTGGTGACACGGGTGGTCAGGACCCCTCAGACTCCCCGTCCTGAACCCAAAGACAGACGAATGTCTGCGCTTGTCTTTTTGTCCTGTGTTAACTTCAGCATCTATCTTTGTATTGTGACCAAGACATCTGGTCGCTTTCCTTTTCTTTTTTAAGATGTAATTCACATAGTATTAAATATCACCTTTTAAGAGCACAGTTCAGCGGTTTTTACCGTACTCACAAGGTCATCAGTTGCTTGCTTTTTGTTTTTTAAATAAATTTATTTATTTATGGCTGCGTTGGCTCTTCGTTGCTGCACGAGGGCTTCCTCTAGTTGCGGCGAGCGGGGGCTACTCTTCCTTGTGGTGTGCGGGCTTCTCACTGCGGTGGCTTCTCTTGTTGCGGAGCGTGGGCGCTTTCCTTTTCTTTTTTAAGATGTAATTCACATAGTATTAAATATCACCTTTTAAGAGCACAGTTCAGCGGTTTTTACCGTACTCACAAGGTCATCGGTTGCTTGCTTTTTGTTTTATAAATAAATTTATTTATTTATGGCTGCGTTGGCTCTTCGTTGCTGCACGAGGGCTTTCTCTAGTTGCGGCGAGCGGGGGCTACTCTTCCTTGTGGTGTGCAGGCTTCTCACTGCGGTGGCTTCTCTTGTTGCGGAGCGTGGGCTCGAGGCGCGCGGGCTTCAGTAGTCGTGGCACACGGGCTCAGTGGTTGTGGCCCACGGGCTTAGTTGCTCCGCGGCGTGTGGGATCTTCCCGGACCAGGGCTCGAACCCGTGTCCCCTGCATTGGCAGGCGGATTCTTAACCACTGCGCCACCAGGGATGTCCCAGTTGCTTGCTTTTTAACAGACGGGGAAGGATCAGCGACCGGGGTCCTAACTCGGGACTCTCTGCTTGACCCACAGCTACGTGTGGAAGAAGGACAACGTGATCATCACCCCATCTGGCAGCTCCAGGATTGCGGTGGAGAAGGACGGGTCCCTCCTCATCAGCCAGACGTGGTCGGGCGACATTGGAGACTACACCTGTGGCGTCATCTCTGAGGGCGGGAACGACTCCAGGACAGCCCGCCTGGAGGTGATGTGAGTATCGCGGCTGCTCCGTGTTCGGCGTCAGCCCTGCCCCACGTGACCATCACGTAACACGCGTGGTGGGTCGCAAGCCAGCAGTCAGAGACCACCGCCCTGGGCCTCAGGCACGCACACTCGCAGGGTTGGGCTCTTTTGGTAACCTTAAAATTATACTGTGTTCGGCCTCGCTTTGGATGGTTCAATTATTGGTTTTCCTCCCATTGCTCCCTTTTATCACATTCTCCCCATCGAGCCCGTACCGTGACGGACTGTCTCCCACACCGTGTGTACGTAACAGTAGGTCCACTTGTCCAAGCGGTGCCCGTCGGCGCCGGCTTGGCCCAGCTCCCAGGAAAGCCAGTGCCTCTCTGTGGGCAAACGCGCGCTTCCTGTCGTGTCTGCTGGCCTCCCGGGGGTGGTGAGCAGCCGCCCGTTCCCTCTGCCCGGGCCTTCCTGGGGGTGGGGGCCGTGGGAGCCCCGGCGGCGTCCGCCTCCGCGCCTCGAGCTCATCCTCCCACAGCTCCCTCTCCTCACGGGCAGGAGGCTGAAAAGCCTGCTGACCCAGTGTGTTTTTCCGACGTGAATTTATCTGCTCTTGAAAAACGGTGCCCCCCCCAGATGTTCCCCCAGCCCATACGCACAGAAGTAACCCCCGAACCTAGAGAAGCAGGGCAGGGCCGGCCGGGCAGCTGCAGCCAGCTCTGGTCGACAGGGGCACGCTGGCCATCGGGAAAGGCCTTTGAGAGGACCGGGAGGTCTTCCTCACCGGGCTCTGCCCGCTGCGATCCAGGAAGGCTTCTGTAGGCAAAAATCGGTCCCTGAAATAGGCTGGGAGCGCTCTGAGGGCAGGGCCGTGTCTCGTCTGCCTTGGAAGCCCCAGGCCCTGGCCGGGGGGATGAAGAAGGAGAAAGAAAAGCGCTTGCTCGGTGCTGCAGCCAGGGCCCCCCGTGTTTGTCGCACACATACCTGAACAAGCAGCTCTCCGCCAGCGCGTGTGTGGCATTTCACGGGTTAATGACGGGCTGCTGCTAGTCCAGAAAGGCTGGCTGTTGGATCTGCGGAACCTGGGAAAGCGCCGTTCTTCCGCCAGGCTGGCCTCTCCCCAGGATGACCTTGTTCTCCGCAGAGGTTAGTCACCTGTTGTGATCAAAGGTCACCCAGTTGCCTTTCAGCCCTAGAGGATCAGTGGGGGGTCTCCCCACCCTGCCTCTCGCCACTGGACCCGCTGACCCTGGGCTCTTCCTTAGAGGAACAGTGGGGAGTCTCCCCACCCTGCCTCTCGCCACTGGACCCGCTGACCCTGGGCTCTTCCTGCCCTCCTGGGCCCCCGGGCCCCCATCCAGGGCACCTCAGCCTCTGCTGCCTCCACGGCTGGGCCTGGCTCTTCTGCCACCTCCCCCTGGAGGGTGCGCCCCTCCTCTGGGAATCAGCGCGGGATCCCTTCCTGCCCCCGGGATGCAGGCCGTCTCTCCCGTGCTTCCCAGCACCTGCTCCACCCTCGTCAGCACCGATCACGCGGGCGGCTTCTTCCCTCTTGAAGTAGAAGGATGGCACAGCTCTGCATTTTGAGCGCCTGGCGGTGTTTGGCATACCTTAGGCGTTCAGTAAATACACGTTGGCTGGTTGAATGAATGTGTGTTCGTTGCAGGCCCCCGGCGATCCTACTGGACATTCCACCCACACCCCTCACCTTCCCTTAGATGCTCACGTGCCCTGGGCTCCCCCAACCGTCGAGAGCCGGACGGCCAACCCTTGCTCAGCTCTGGTCGGCTGGCTTTCCTGCTCCATCCATAGGTCACCTGGAGATCTTTTTAAAAATTGTTGATGATGTTGGCATCCATGACCAGTGAAGTCACATAATGCACTGTGCTATTCACAGTTTTTAAACTACCTTTGAGAACTCTTAGATCGTCCATCATCGGTACCACATAAATAAGTGTGAGCATTTCATAAAGGCTCTGTCAGCAGAAGCCAAACTGTGTGCTTCCAATGTAGTGAACTCTTTCTGTTCTGCACAATGTTTGTGTTCTACTGATTTGCACATCTCCCCTAGTATTTGCTTATTTGATTTCCTCTAAGTAAAATACATTTTTCAGCAAATGTTGCTGTATCTATAAAATAATAGGCTTTGTGTAGTGGTAAAACACCTCATCTCTAAATATAGAAATACTTGCAGATTCGTGATTCAAACCAATTTAGGTACAGCTGGTTACAGAGCTGATTTGGAAGACAGTGGTTCCTTGTGAATTGTTGGTGTAATAAGCCCTCCACTCTTCCAAACCGGAATGAATGGGGAAGGTTGTAGGTTAGAGCGCGGTGTATCTTTACATCCAGTAAGGTCTTAACTCTGAGACATCAGTGATGGCGATATAGCAATAAGGACAATCACAGCTCAGGATCGTAGGGTGTTTTGTGCTTCTCGGAGGACTTACAAACCCAGCCCAGTAGCATTTCCCTGACTCACTCAGATGACAACAACAAAAAATCTCCCGTTGCAGGAGTGACTGAGAGGTACTTACGGCTAAATAGTGTCCTTCCGAAGAGCCTGAAAGCCTGCCTCCCCAGCCTCCCCACTTGAGTTAAAAGCTACTTTGTTAAATGTAGAAATTGGGAGTATCACAAGTGGGCTTTTCAGAAGCAGGCCGCCTGCTGGCAGCTCTCCTGTTGGTTTGCTCGGAAGTTGGTGCTGTGCCAGCCGGGGGCGGGGGGGCACCGTGCGGGCAGAAGCCACAGTGCCCCCAGGGTCACCGGCTCTCGGGAGCGAGGCCGGCCTGGAGACCCCTCCCCAGTTCTCACTGACTGTGTGACTTCGGGCAGGTCACCTCACACCTCAGTCTCAGTTTTCTCACCTGTAAACTGGGCACGTTGCCATTTACCTGAAAGGGTGGCGGTGAGGTTTGGGTGGACCGCTGTGTGTAAATCCTGGCCGGGAGCCTAGCTTAGGGCAGACACTCAGTCACCGTTCCTCACCACCTTATAAAAAATGCTCCTCTTTTCATCCGCGGCGCCCTCCCCGTCACCCAGGGCCAGGAAGTTTCTCTCTTTCATCCTCTGACACGCTGGGCGTGTCTGTCCGCTGCGGAGCCAGCCCCCCGTGCGTGAATGGCACCAGGTGCCCGGCAGGTGCCCCATCAGTGTCTGAGGAAGCCCCGCTCCACTCACCAGGCTGAAATGGGTTTGGGGTTTGACCGCCGAGGAGGACTAACTTCTGGGGGGTCTGCCTCGTGCCCCCCCGGGAGGAGAGGCGTCTGCACTCCCAGAGGGTCTCCTTCTGCGTCCGGTAAATTAACAACACACGGTCCTCGTTAACGCCGGTCACCAGTTGTGTCAGCTGTGTCTCTCCTACGGCCTCACAGGAAGGAGCTGGTTCTGGGGTGACTGCGGACCCCCAAAGCTTCTTGCTGTGAGGGACCAGGCGCGAAGGCTTTTTGAATCGATTGTTAACCGTTTAAAGACCCAGTTAGCATTGCATCTTTCCGTCTGAGATCAGAGGCTGATTCTTCGGAGCCCGGAGTACAGAGGAAAAACCTGATTTCACTGGAAGACTCGGACCCCGAGGCAGTGGGAGAGGTTTCTTTCAATAAAGCCACTTCCGACAAAGCCATAATTAGGAGCGAACAACTTAATACCGTCTCTCGAGAGTTATCAGGCCCCATCGCCTTCGTCCTCAGAGTGAAGTCCGAGAGGATGGGTTTGACCAAGGTGTCATTTGTGCGTTAGCGGGACAGCGCTTTACGTAGGAAATACTTACCGGGTCCTCGCCCACCGGAGCAGCTCCTCACGGCCGCGCCTGGCCCAGCCGCCTTCTCTCGAGCCTCTCCCCGAGCCGCGCCTCTCAGACACACCTCGCTTCATCGCCGTCCCCTACAGCCCAGGTTTTGTTGTTGTTAATTCCTGATATTATGGCGGTGCCATTTTCCTGAAGGTGATTTCTCTTTGAATCACGAAGTGACTCAGTGACTCAGCACCGGCCTCGTGTCCCTCCCCCGCTCACCCCCCCCCCCTCCCCGCCGTCGTATCTGTTGTTCTCAGAGCCTTTCAGCCGTCGCCCTGTCTGCAAATCACTGTCTGTGAGTCACTGGCCGATCATTTATCTCCTTCCAGACTTGGCGGAGAAGGTGCCAGGACACAATCTCCCGCTATTAGATGAGCTTCTCTGAGATGGATTCAGAATATATTAAAGCCTCATTTATCGGCTATTGATGGGTTAGTCGAGCATCTCACAAAGCTTAATTTTCCAGACAACCGAAACATCATTTAAAGAAATAGTGTACGCTTCCGATGCATATTTAAAAGTTCTTTGCGTTGTGAAGCAGGTGATACTGGACACGAGGTACGCTAGAGGGAATTTCCATGGAGGGGAGAGGCTGGAACTGGGGAAGAAACATCTAAATTTCCTTCCAACTCTGAGTCCTGTGATGGCTGTAAAGAGCACACTTTGCGTGGGCCATCCTCCCGGGGCGACCGTGGACTCTTTGGGGCAGCAGTGGACGAGGGCTCGTTATTTCTAGCCGCACCACGGACACAGATGTCCCTGGGCACCACCGGGCTTTAGATCTCGGTTCCTGTTCTAAATGTCTCAAGGCCACTTCGCCTTTTAAGTTCCTAAGTCTCGTCAATCTTCTTAACAGTCTTTTCTCACGCTCACAGCAAGCTCAGGGCCGCCATTGCTGCCGTCCAGAGTGCCTACTTCTGGCATGTCCTGTGGCGTCCTCCTTGGTGGCTTTTCAGTGCTGGGGGGCGGGGAACGTCAGAAACCACTCTTCCCAGACTCACACCCTGGCTGAGCATCAAGCTCTGAGGGCTGGACCGAGGGCCTTGCCTAAGCTGGGGCCCAAGGACTTCCTGAGCTCAGGCCTGGACGGGAGGCTGCCGCAGAGCGAGCTGTAGCTATGGATCAGTGAGCAGCCCACCGTCTACTAAGCTCTCCAGCCCCAGGGAAAGAGCTGTCCCCTCGCCTGTCGGATCGGTCATCGCTAAGCGAGCGTGCCCTCACGTAGGCTGAGAAGCATGGTCCGAAATCGAGCGTAGACCCTGGGTTTTCCTGGCTGTGGGAATTTGACCACTGGTTCCCGCGGAGCCCCAGGACAGAGACGTGCGCGGAGGTGCAGAGACGCGCTGGTTGCTCCGGGCCGCAGGTTGACGCTCTTCCTGTCCAGGAGGAGCCTGTCCCTTCCCGCCCGCCTCCCGTCCAGTCCACCCGTCCTCCAGGACAAGAAGGCCGCTCTGCAAGGCCTGTCCCGAGCCAGCTGCGTGCCCCACCTGTGGCTGCGCGTGTGCCCCGCGGGCCCCGGCTGCGCCAGCCGTGGCCACCTGTCTCCTCTAACCTCTAACCAGCTCCCGTTCGTGGTCTGTCCTCCCTCCCGACTGTTACAGAGGCCATCACCCGACATTTTATCTCCAGGACACTTCCTGAGGAGCTGCCCTTGGCGTCCCAGCTCCAGCCCCGGAAAGTGAGCGTCACACAGATAAGCCAGACATTTCTAACCCAGGCGCCTCCTCCCTGCCTTCCTCCATGACCCAGTGCAAGCCCTGCGCTCCCGCCGGTGGCCCCAGAGCTCCCCCTGGCCCTACCTGGGCCCTCAGCGGGCCACTCCCCACCCTTACCCTCCCTCTTCACCCCAGACCCTCCCAGTCGCTAGCCCTGACCTCCTCCCCGAGGCGGCCCCGCTGCAGGCCGGCTCCGCGTGCAGCCCGGCAGGTCCCAAGCCGCCCTGTGGCGCTCGCTCTCGGCCGCCCCGTGCCGTCCCGCCGGGCACGGGCCTCGCCCTCCTGGCTGTGAGCTCCGGGCGGCCAGGGCTGCGGCCCCCAGCCCGAGTCCCCGGCCCGCGGCGGCTGGGGGAGGGCTGTTTGCTCTCCCGCCCTCCCCCGTGTGGGTCAGTGTGTCCGCTCTCCCCACGCTGCACAGCGCGAGGCTCCGGGCCCGGCGGGGTGATGCGGGGGTGCGGGGAGGAAAAGAGGCCGCACGAGGAGGGGGCAGGCCCCCATCAGACACGCGCCTGGGCCCCGCGCTGTCGGCTTCGCCATGTTTCTTCAACCGAAAAAGCCACGAACTGCAGAGGGTCAGGGGTAGGCGTGACTAGTCAGGGCAGAGGGGGGCCCGGGCAGCCTGCACAGAGGCGAGGCTGAGCCTCGGGGCTTTGGAGGCTGAGCTGGGCTTTCCGGCACAGGTGGGGACGGCCTGGCTCAGGGAGCTGTGAGTCCTTGGCGATGGCCTTGCTCACGGCCGGGCAGTTCCACGCAGCGGTGTGGGGACGGGGCTCATGGGCGTGGAGGGGGAGCTGCAGAGGCTGCAGGGCTGTGGCGTGACCCCCGGCAGTGCAGAGGGTTCCAAGCGGCCCGAGTGTGACGGCTCTGGGAGGGCTGGTGGCGCGTGGGCCTTTCTAGGGTCCAGCAGGTAGGACTCGGTGACTCATGAGATGCCCGTGTGCAGGGTGGACGGTGGGTGGAGTGGAGATCCTGGGGGGTTAGCACCGACGGGAAGGAGGGACGGGCAGAGAAGGTCTCTAGTTCGGGCAGGAGGAAAGATTCGTGACCCGCTGGCAACCCGGAGGCAACCCTCTGGAATGTTTTATTGGAATCTCCTCCTGGCTGCTGTAAGGTGCCACTCAGGACCCCCCAGCGTCTCATCCGCGTCACGCAGGGCTTTTCAGGCTCCTGGGTTCTGCAGCTGCTTCCGAGGCCTCAGGTCACCTGCACGTCTCTCCTCCTGACTTAGAGGTGAGACCGTGGTGGCCCTCAGGGGGCCTCTTTGAGCGCGGCCAGTGTCCGCACGTAGAAAACGGCCCGGCCCCCAGCCACCCTTGTCAGCCTGCTAAGTTAACCTTCCTCATGTCAGAAAATCTTCCATCTCAGGGCAAGTCCTTACAGCGCAGTTCTGACACTGCCTGCCTGGAGCTAGCAGAGACCCCACAGGTGAAGGGCACTGTCCCCAGCAAGACTGTCCTCACTCCAACGCCAGCCGCTTGCTCCAGGGCTCACAGACCCCCGTGCTCCTGACAGACTCACTCCCCTGTCAGCTCAGTGATTCCCTAGAGCAACCCCCAGAGCTCAGCTAAATGCTTATTTAGTATCTCAGTTTTATCATAAAGAGTAAAAATCAGGACCAGACAAATGGGGAGAGGCACAGGGCATGGAACGGGAGGGTCCCAAGCTCAAAGCTCGTGTCCTCAGGACGCGTCACCCTCCCGGCGCATACATGTCTGATCACCGACCAGGACGCTCAGCTGAGCTTGGTGTCCAGTTCTTATGGGGTTTTATTACGTGCTCACGACTGAATCCTTGGCCATGTGATTGAACTCCGTCTCCAGCGCCCACCCCTCCACTTCCCAGGGGATCAGAAGGTCAGGCTGATGTCACTGTCTCAGAGCCCCAGCCCTCTGATACGTGGTTGGTCTCTCCAGTGTGTATACCCCCCTCCTGGAACTATGCAGGGGCCCCCCCACGAGCGACCTTTAGCACAAACTCAGGTGTGGCCTGAGGGGCCCGCCATGAATAGCAAAGACACTCCTGTCACTCAGGAAATTCCAAAGGTTTACTTCCGTCCCGGCACAAAGAACAAACTCGTCTTATTTGGAAATATTTATCCAAGTTGATTCTTAGTTTGTTTTCAGGTGGGACTGTTTCAACAACTTTAGTTTGGTTTGGTTTCAGAACAAACCAATTCCAGCAGGAAATGGGGAGAAGCAGAAAAGATGTTTTCATCCTGGCATTTTCTTCATATTGGCCTTCGTTGGAAATCCAAGGGAGGTTCCATTATTGGAAAACTCAGATAGAAATAACAGCTCAGGACTTCCCTGGTGGCGCAGTGGTTAAGAATCCGCCTGCCAATGCAGGGGTCACGGGTTCGAGCCCTGGTCCGGGATGATCCCACATGCTGCAGAGCAACTAAGCCCGTGTGCCACAACTACTGAGCCTGCATGCTACAGCTACTGAAGCCTGTGCCTAGAAGCCCATGCTCTGCAACAAGAGAAGCCACCGCAATGAGAAGCCGGCACACCACAACGAAGAGTAGCCCCCACTCGCCGCAACTAGAGAAAGCCCGCACACAGCAACGAAGACCCAACACAGCCAATAAATAAATAAATATTTTAAAAAGTAAATACAGTAAACTGATTTTTTTTAAAGGCACTAAAAAAAAGAAAGAAAGAAAAGCTCCTTTTCTGATTTAAAGCTTAATTCACAAAGAGAAAACAAGACAACATTTCAAGCTCAAGTTTATTCTTTATTGTACTGATTTATGATTTAAAGTTGCAGTCTGGCTGAATGCATACAAAAACAAGACCCATATATATGCTGCGTACAAGAGACCCACTTCAGACCTAGGGACACATACAGACTGAAAGTGAGGGGATGGAAAAAGATATTCCGTGCAAATAGAAATCAAAAGAAAGCCGGAGTAGCAATTCTCGTATCAGGGCAAAATAGACTTTAAAATAAAGACTATTACAAGAGACAAAGAAGGAAGGACACTGCACAATAATCAAGCGATCAATCCAAGAAGAAAATATAACAATTGTAAATATTACACACCCAACACAGTAGCACATCAATATATAAGGCAAATGCTAACAGCCATAAAAGGGGAAATCGACAGTAACACAATCATAGTAGGGGACTTTAACACCCGAAGCCTGTGCCTAGAAGCCCATGCTCTGCAACAAGAGAAGCCACCGCAATGAGAAGCCGGCACACCACAACGAAGAGTAGCCCCCACTCGCCGCAACTAGAGAAAGCCCGCACACAGCAACGAAGACCCAACACAGCCAATAAATAAATAAATATTTTAAAAAGTAAATACAGTAAACTGATTTTTTTTAAAGGCACTAAAAAAAAGAAAGAAAGAAAAGCTCCTTTTCTGATTTAAAGCTTAATTCACAAAGAGAAAACAAGACAACATTTCAAGCTCAAGTTTATTCTTTATTGTACTGATTTATGATTTAAAGTTGCAGTCTGGCTGAATGCATACAAAAACAAGACCCATATATATGCTGCGTACAAGAGACCCACTTCAGACCTAGGGACACATACAGACTGAAAGTGAGGGGATGGAAAAAGATATTCCGTGCAAATAGAAATCAAAAGAAAGCCGGAGTAGCAATTCTCGTATCAGGGCAAAATAGACTTTAAAATAAAGACTATTACAAGAGACAAAGAAGGAAGGACACTGCACAATAATCAAGCGATCAATCCAAGAAGAAAATATAACAATTGTAAATATTTATGTACCAACACAGGAGCACCTCAATACATAAGGCCAATGCTAACAGCCATAAAAGGGGAAACCGACAGTAACACAATCATAGTAGGGGACTTTAACACCCTACTTTCACCAAGGGACAGATCAACCAAAATGAAAATAAAAAGGAAACACAAGCTTTAAATGACACATTAAACAAGATGGACTTGATGGATATTTATAGGACATTCCATCCAAAAACAACAGAATACACTTTCTTCTCAAGTGCTCATGGAACATTCTCCAGGATACATCATATCCTGGGTCACAAATCAAGCCTTGGTGAATTTAAGAAAATTGAAATTGTATCATGTATCTTTTCCGACCACGACACTATGAGACTAGATATCAATTACAGGAAAAAAGAAACTGTAAAAATATACAAACACATGGAGGCTAAACAATACGCTACTAAATAACCAAGTGCCTCAAGAAAGAAGAAAAATCTCAAGCAACCTAATCTTACACCTAAAGCCATTAGAGAAAGAACAACAACAACAAAAACACCCAAAGTTAGCAGAAGGAAAGAAATCATAAAGATCAGATCAGAAATAAATGAAAAAGAAATGAAGGAAACAATAGCAAAGATCAATAAAACTGAAAGCTTGTTCTTTGAGAAGATAAACAAAATTGATAAACCTTTAGCCAGACTCATCAAGAAAAAAAGGGAGAAGACTCAAATCAATGGAATTAGAAATGAAAAAGGAGAAGTAACAACCGACACTGAAGAAATACAAAGGAGAGAATACTACAGGCAACTATATGCCAATGAAATGGACAACCTGGAAGAAATGGACAAAATCTTAGAAAAGCACAACCTTCTAAGACTGAACCAGGAAGAAATAGAAAATATAAACAGACCAATCACAAGTGCTGAAATTGAAACTGTGATTAAAACTCTTCAGACTTCCCTGGTGGCGCAGTGGTTGAGAGTCCGCCTGCCGATGTAGGGGACGCGGGTTCGTGCCCCGGTCCGGGAAGATCCCACATGCCGCAGAGTGGCTAGGCCCGTGAGCCATGGCCGCTGAGCCTGCGCGTCCGGAGCCTGTGCTCCGCAACGGGAGAGGCCACAACAGTGAGAGGCCCACGTACTGCCAAAAAATAAATAAATAAATCTTCCAAAAAACAAAAGCCCAGGACCAGATGGCTTCACAGGAAAATTCTATCAAACAGGTAGAGAAGAGCTAACACCCGTCCTTCTCAAACTCTTCCATAATATAGCAGAGGGAGGAGCACTGCCAAACTCATTCTACGAGGCCACCATCACCCTGATACCAAAACCAGACAAAGATGTCACAAAAAAACAAAACTACAGGCCAGTATCACTGATGAACATAGATGCAAGAATCCTCAACAGAATACTAGCAGACAGAATCCAGCAGCACATTAAAAGAATCATGCACCATGATCGAGTGGGGTTTATCCCAGGAATGCAAGGATTCTTCAATATACACAAATCAATCAATGTGATACACCATATTAACAAACTGAAGGATAAAAACCATGTGATAATCTCAATAGATGCAGAAAAAGCTTTCAACAAAATTCAACACCCATTTATGATAAAAACTCTCTGG
>NC_041227.1:78486261-78487263 GCF_002837175.3 Physeter macrocephalus | reverse complement strand
GAAAAGAAGAAGTAAAGCTGTCACTGTTTGCAGATGACATGATACTATACCTAGAGAATCCTAAAGATTCTACCAGAAAACTGCTAGGTCTAATCAATGAATTTGGTGAAGTAGCAGTATACAAAATTAAATGCACAGAAATCTATTGCATTCCTACACACTAATGATGAAAAATCTGAAAGAGAAATTAAGGAAACACTCCCATTTACCATTGCAACTAAAAGAATAAAATACCTAGCAATAAACCCACCTAAGGAGACAAAAGACCTGTATACAGAAAACTTTATGACACTGATGAAAGAAATTAAAGATGATACAAACAGATGGAGAGAAATACCGTGTTCTTGGATTGGAAGAATCAAGATTGTGAAAATGACTATACTACCCAAAGGAATCTACAGATTCAGTGCAATCCCTATCAAACTACCAATGGCATTTTACACAGAACTAGAACAAACAATTTCACAATTTGTATGGAGACACAAAAGGCCCTGAATAGCCAAAGCAATCTTGAGAAAGAAAAATGGAGGTGGAGGAAATCAGGCTCCCAGACTTCAGACTCTACTACAAGGCTACAGTCATCAAGACAGTATGGTACTGGCACAGAAACAGACATATAGATCAATGGAACAGGATAGAAAGCCCAGAGATAAACCCACGCACATATGGTCACCTTATCTTTGATAAAGGAGGCGAGAATATACAATTGAGAAAAGACACCCTCTTCAATAAGTGGTGCTGGGAAAACTGGACAGCTACATGTAAAAGAATGAAATTAGAACACCCCCTAACATGATACTCAAAAATAAAACTCAAAATGGATTAAAGACCTAAATGGAAGGCCAGACACTATCAAACTCTTAGAGGAAAACATAGGAAGCACACTCTATGACATAAATCACAGCAAGATCCTTTTCGACCCACCTCCTAGAGAAATGGAAATAAAAACAAAAATAAACAAATAGGACCTAATGAAACTTAAAAGCTTTTGCACAGCAAAGG
>NC_041227.1:78464845-78486075 GCF_002837175.3 Physeter macrocephalus | reverse complement strand
ATCGACAGATGAATGGATAAAGAAGATGTGGCACATACATACAATGGAATATTACTCAGCCATAAAAAGAAACAAAACTGAATCATTTGTAGTGAGGTGGATGGACCTAGAGTCTGTCATACAGAGTGAAGTAAGTCAGAAAGAGAAAAACAAATACCGTATGCTAACACATATTCATGGAATCTAAAGAAAAAAAAAAAGTGGTTCTGATGAACCTAGTGGCAGGACAGGAATAAACACACAGACGTAGAGAATGCACTTGAGGACACGGGGAGGGGGAAGGGTAAGGTGGGACGGAGTGAGAGAGTGGCATGGACACATATACACTACCAAACGTAAGATAGATAGCTAGTGGGAAGCAGCCGCATAGCACAGGGAGATCAGCTCCGTGCTTTGTGTCCACCTAGAGGGGTGGGATAGGGAGGGTGGGAGGGAGACGCAAGATGGAGGGGATATGGGGATATACGTATACATATAGCTGATTCACTTTGTTATACAGCAGAAACTAACACACCATTGTAAAGCGAGTATACTCCAATAAAGATGTTAAATTAAATAAATAAGGTCACAGTCTATGTTAGAAATATTAGTTTGTTTATAAACGGTGTGGTGAGTTAGAGAGAGCTGTGTTTCTTAGGTAGCTGCAAGCACATAACAGCTTAATAAATTTCAAAGCGTAATATTTGAAGAGTCATGTACCACAAGGTTCATTGCAACACTATTTACAGTAGCCAGGACATGGAAGCAACCTAAGTGTCCATCGACAGATGAATGGATAAAGAAGATGTGGCACATACATACAATGGAATATTACTCAGCCATAAAAAGAAACAAAACTGAATCATTTGTAGTGAGGTGGATGGACCTAGAGTCTGTCATACAGAGTGAAGTAAGTCAGAAAGAGAAAAACAAATACCGTATGCTAACACATATTCATGGAATCTAAAGAAAAAAAAAAAGTGGTTCTGATGAACCTAGTGGCAGGACAGGAATAAACACACAGACGTAGAGAATGCACTTGAGGACACGGGGAGGGGGAAGGGTAAGGTGGGACGGAGTGAGAGAGTGGCATGGACACATATACACTACCAAACGTAAGATAGATAGCTAGTGGGAAGCAGCCGCATAGCACAGGGAGATCAGCTCCGTGCTTTGTGTCCACCTAGAGGGGTGGGATAGGGAGGGTGGGAGGGAGACGCAAGATGGAGGGGATATGCGGATATACGTATACATATAGCTGATTCACTTTGTTATACAGCAGAAACTAACACACCATTGTAAAGCGAGTATACTCCAATAAAGATGTTAAATTAAATAAATAAGGTCACAGTCTATGTTAGAAATATTAGTTTGTTTATAAACGGTGTGGTGAGTTAGAGAGAGCTGTGTTTCTTAGGTAGCTGCAAGCACATAACAGCTTAATAAATTTCAAAGCGTAATGAGTACATTTTTTAAATTAAAAATATCAAGGATAATTATGGCTTTTTGTGCTGACCTATGTGGGTTAGCAATAATTGATGTCTAAGAGAGACCAGAAGCTAGTTAGTGGGTGAAGCGGGTGATACCCGGCCTCCCCTTTCCCAGCACTCCTTGTAGGAGAAGAAGCCATTCTTAATGGCCACAGAACAGGGTCCTGCTCCCAGAGCGTGAGATGTAAAGGTTAAATATGGGCTGGGCAGTTCATGATTGCAAGGTTGCTGACCCGTCGGTGGTAGAAACCATGCAGTTGGATTTTGATGCTTTGTCACCAGGAAATCCCAATGAAGACCCTTTCTGTTAGTAACTTCTTTCCAGAATTTATTTGCTTTGTGTTTCCATTTTATAGCCTTGCTGATGCATTGTTTACTATTTCCATGGGGTTCCAGTTAGTGTTTTTACCACGTTTCCCTTCCAGTGCTTTTCCCAAATCTCCATTATCCAACAGAAGACAGAACAACAATATAACCTCGCAAGCTCAGTAATGAGGCTGCTCCGTTGTCCGAGAATACATATGGGCATTTTGGCTGGTAACTCCAAATGGCTGGTGTCGGAAACTTCCACAGCAAATTATATTTCCCAGGCCTTTTCTTTCCTAGTCTGTGGCTTGCTGCCTTCCCACTAACAGCCTCTAGCTGTAAAAGCCAACTGTTCACCAAGTTTTCTCAATTAAATAGTCTACTGTATAAAATCGGTGCTCCCCACTCGATTTAAGCGAGAGTCGGTAGTTGTTTAATCCCTACCAGAGGGGTTAAATCAAATTATGTTTGGAAAATAAAACACATTGTGAACGCTGAAGGGTTTTCTGGGGGCGGGGAGTAGTTAGTGTTTGTGTTCGGGGCGTGTTTGATGTTCTCCATTTCCAAAACATTGCCCACAAGGACCGGGCAACTAAGAACCGGGAGGCTAACCCACAATCCTGACGTGCGTTTTCTCTTCTTTTCTTTTCTCTTCTTTTCTTTGCTCTTTTGTATCCCAGTGAACTGCCTCATTCACCCCAGAACCTCCTGGCCAGCCTGAATTCTTCCCACAGCCACACCGTGATGCTCTCCTGGGTCCGACCCTTTGATGGAAACAGCCCCGTTCTTTATTACATCGTGGAGCTGTCTGAAAACAGTAAGTAACGAAGCAACATTGTCGCCACGGACAACAATCAGATTTCTCCCTGTGCTCTTAATGTCCTTAACCTTTACATCTGGCTCAGACCCAGAACAACTAGTAAAACGTTACGATGCTTTACGGAGTTTCCAGTGAAAACCACAGCTCGGGCTCTGGGAGGATTACAGGGCGGCGTGCGAGCCTAGGCGGGCAGCGGGCGGAGTGGCTGGTGGGCCTCCTGTGGGAGCCTGGCTTTGGGCCGAGGCCCCGGACGGCTGTGCCCACGGGGCCGCCCTGAGCAAGGGACCCAGGTCAGCATGGGACGAACTTGGAAATGCATGAACAGTGCCTCCACCGGGGCTGGTCTGGGGGTCAGCAACAGTGAGGGGCAGCCCGCTTTGGCGGTTTGGGTGCAGACATCGTGCTAAGGGCTCAGTGGGCGCTCTCCTTCCCCGGCCCCCCAGCAGCGGCCGGCCCCGCCCTTCACCAGACAGTCTCCTCCTTCACTGGCCTTGCCTCCAGCCCCGCTGGCCACCTCCCCTCCTCTCTTCTGCTGGCCTCTCCCCTCTGCTCTCCCGGAACCGCGTCCTAGGACATCTCGTGCATCCCTGTGACTTCCAGTGGCGCCTTTTCCTGATCTTTGACCTCCGGGACCGCAGATGGAGCCCACATAAGCAGTTGGCAGCTCTAATCTGGTTGTCTCACGGATGCCTCCACCTGGGGTTCTTCAAACTGTGTCTTCTGACATTTTAACCCTAACTGTTCCGCCTCATCACTGCAGCCACTCTAATCTCAGTGTCTGCCCCCTTGGTGCCTCCTGTATCACTCAAGCCAGCAGCCCAGGAATAGTCCTGGGTTTCTTTTTCCCTCTCCCGACCCCACGCCTACCCCAGTGCATCAGCAGTCCTGCCCGTCTGTGCTCTAGGACGTAGCACGAACCTGCTCTCCTCTCTCTGTCTCTCCAGGGCATGGCGCCCTCTCACCAGGACAAGTGCCACAGCCTCTAACTGGTCCCCTCCTGCCACGTTTCTTCTCTTCCAAGCCGTTCTCACGCAGGCCGAAACATCGACCTTCCTAAAATATAACTGCGCTGTATCCTCCCTCCCCCGTACGAATTCAGCAGGGCCTGGAGCGGAACCCACCCCGCCTCGGCCCCCGGGCAGCCCCCCAGGCCCCTGCTTCTTGCTCTGTGCCACCCACCGTGTTTCACGATGTCTCCCTAAGGGCCAGGCTTCCCCCGTGTCCTGGCCCCTTGCCTGGGCGCTCCACACACGAGCTCCGCGGAACCGCTTACTGCCGAAGCTGGCTTCCTGCCTTTGTCGTTTCACTGTTACTCCAGGCTCCTCCCTGGGCCCTCCCCCAGGGAGGAGCTGGCCACACCACAGGTCGCCGGGCCCCTGTGATATCAGGTCGGCCTCCCTGGGCTGGCAGCTGGTCTCATGGTGACGTTACTGTAAGTGGGTCTCTGTCTCAGGCCCGCTGGGAGCGGTGCTCTCCCACGGCCCTCCAGCCAAAACGGGCTGCCCTGCTGAGACCCCGCCGGGGCTTGGCACTGCTCGCTTCCTCGGGCAGCACGGCCTGCGGTTCTGCCGCGGCGCTTCCCGAGCTCGCTCGACCTGCACACCCTCCCTCTGGCTACTGACCGAACTCACGTGTTTCTCCTAATTACCTTTCGTTCTTCCACCTCCTCTCGCATGATGGAGAACCCCCTTCTCCTCATCACATGCTCAGACCACAGCAGGCCCTGTCACTCAGTGGCGCGCGGAGTGTAGGCCCCTGGCCCGAGGTCGCAGGTAGTAATGGGTGGGGAGGGGACTCCGCCCAGCTGTCAGCCTCTGGAGCCCCTGCTCTTGCTGATGGCCAGGCCACTGCAGAGAAGTTTCAGGGGGCAGAGACCCCTCCCTCTTGTGCTTTAGCAGCGACTTTGTGGTGAAAGTGGACCCAGGATGGCACTTTGGTGTCCGTCTCTGCGGGGGTTAAAGGAAGCCGCTCCGTGGACCTGCCTTTATTTGAGTTGGGCTCCCCCAACCCCTTCAGCATTCTACTTCCGTGTCCTGGCTTTCTAAATGTTCACCCTTGACTCCAGTGGCTTCGGTTCCAAGCATCTCCTAGGCTGAGGTGCCTGGGGCCCAGGCCCTCGCTCCCTCTCCGGGGTCCTCTGCGTGGCCTGATGTGGTCTCTTTCCTCAAGGAGAGCGTAGGGTGTGAGTGGAAATCAGCCAACACCCATCTTAGTTTTAGTTCGACAGCTCTGATCAAAGAGGGGAGGGATTGGCAGTATTTATTGATGTAACTTTTCTGGGCGGCTAAGGTTTTCCCGAGGATGTCAGGGCCACGTGGCCTGTAAGCCAAACGGGGCCTGACGGTGATCTGTGCGGAGAGAATTGCCAGGAGCCGGCTCTCCATCGGGGCTCTGGCAGAGGTGGCCCCCGCTGGCTGTCGTCTCCTTGAGATCGGGACTGTGTTTTACTCGTCCGTCTTTGTGCCCTCCAGAGGCGCTCACCAGATGAACTGGGTCAGTCCCTGGTGGGGTCCCCCGTGACGGACTCAAGTTATAATCACAGACCATCCGCCAAAAGGGAAGTGCTCTGTGGCACCCAGGTTACATAAAAGGCATTGTTTCAAAATGCCACACCAACTATTTTCTTAACAGCGTGCATGATCGGCTGGTTCTTTGTCAGACATCCTGCCTAGATAAGAAGCAGGTCTTACGTGCAATCATTTATTCCATCCGTCCGTTCAGCACCAAGTCCTGATTGGGCGTCTGCTCTGCACCAGGCACTCTGCTGGGTGCTGGGGCGCAGAGCTGAAGCGGTCAGTCTCGACCCACCGACGGCAGGGACCTGGTCAGACGCGTCGACACATCCTGCCACGAACGGCGCTCCCGCCGAGCTCCGTCCCGAGTTCCGTAGGGGGACGGCGCGTGGAGGCCCCAGCTGGGAGGTGGACGGTGCCCTCAGAGGGGCAGGCATGCCAGGAGAGCGGGGCCAGCAGACGACAAGGGGCAGCGTCAGCAAAGGCCCCAGAGCGTAAGCCTCGAGGTGTTTAGAAACAGCCGGCTTTCAAGGTGCCGCCAATGTGGGGAGCCAGGCCAGGATGCTGAGAAAGTGACCGAGGGCGTCATTAGTCCCTCATCAGCCTCTGGCTCTCCTGCTGGACCCACCTGGAGCTGGCTGATGCCCGGATGCTTTTCCTTCAGAGGAAAAGTAGTGTAGAAGAATCCGGAGTACTCTACGCTATTGTTATGATCGTTGCACCAAGTGTGATTATTACACAAAGAATCTAAAGTGGATAAGATGCTTATCTCCGGGCTGATACCGATTTCAATTGTATAAAACACGCCTGCGGCCTCGGCTGAACATCCCCTCGTGTTGCTCTCAGTGGATTAGCCGCACGTCTCCCTGATGTGCGGACAGCAAGACCATCACTGTCTTCTGGGCCAGTGATCAGGTTTTTATTTTTATTAGGAACCAGTGCCCTTAAGAAGCAGCTGAACATGCTGGCTAATTACGGTCAGAAAAAACAGCTTAGCTGCAAGCACACTAAAACGGAGATGGTATTTGGCCTACACTCCGTGGTGTGCAAGTGGACAGTTCTAAATAGCTCCGTCCAGCAGCCCACTCATCCAGCTACTCAGGGTACCCGCCGCCGCCCGCGCCTCCTGGCAGGCTGAGTAGGATGCCTTTCTCCTGGAAACCGTGGATCCGGCAGGGACCAGACCGGCGGGGTTTAGTGGCGGAGGCAGGCGCTTTGTAACACCTGCCCTCACAACATGCCAGCCATTACGAAAGGGCTGCTTCAGAGCTTTTATGGAGCAGAACTCTGGAGCTTGTGCCGAGTGTTTGTCCGTGCACTGGACTGGGGCCGAAGCTCTTTATGGAGAGTACGGGCCCCTGCAGGCGCCCTGTGGTTCCTCTCCGTGGAGCCGGTAGTTCTCTGGTCCCAGGCGTCTCTGTGGGAGGCCAGGGGCTGGAGAGGGCAGCGTTGTCCCAAGGCCTGGCCCGAGGTACAAGCCTGCTGGGCTGAGAGCAGGGGTCAGGCCCAGTGGTGGCCAGAGGCGCCTTGGGGCATCCCTGTGTTAAGAGAGAGCAGGGATTCTTGACATCTTCATGGCAGGGACCCTGTAAACAGGCCGAAAACTCTGTTGCGTAGCAAAAGGATTTGGCCCATTCTCTAAAATATTTGTTGAGTTTAATTAAGAATAAACTTTCTTGAAGATTACTATGATCACGAGGGGGAGATTGCCAGAAAAAACTTGTGATGGACTCTGAAGTGGACCCAAAAGCAGGTCACTGGGTGTCTCATCGAGCAGCCTTCAGGGTTACCTGATGCTTTGGGGGCCTGCACTTTGCATTGTTTTTGAGCTGTTTTTACAACCCTAGATTATAGAAAACTTGTAGTGCTGCGTATAATTCTTGTCCATAGAAATGCAAATGAGTTGTGTCCTGGTTATAAGTGGCTACTGCAGTAGTTAGTTATTGCTCGGTAGCTATTGGTCAGTTTTGCATCTGTTTGTAAATTCATTTTAGCATTCCTCACTGTCGGTATGTGTGTGTGTTGTTCAAATGCTCTTCTGATACATTGTAACGTCTTACTGGTTCCCTCATTAATTAATGACAACTAAAATCTTTGACACATGCTCATTTTATATTTGGATGAGAACCATGATTTTCCCTTTTTAAAAATGTGTCCTTTAACACGAGTGCATGGGCATCCTGTAGTGTTAGAAACGCACAGACTCATCGAAGGCAGCACGTGCCACAAGCTTCCACGATAACTGACATTTGGGAAAGGCCATCTCTGTGTCTCAGACTAATTCTCAAACCGAGCCCTTCCCAGTTTTCATGAGTTTAACTAAGGCATTTTACTGCTAAAACAGAATAAGCTTGGTCTTTGACCACTCAGAAAAAGTAAGTCTTTTCCCCATTAATTTATTCAAATCTTAGCACGTGACTCCTGTTATTAGGTCATTGCAGGTAACAAGCATACTTACGTGAGAATTTCAGAATATTTCATCTTGTTTAGTTCTACTGTTAGTTTTTAACAGATAGGAGTGTTCATAGCTTTATACCTCATAATAGTTAAATTTAATTAAAATATTAAAAATACCTTTGTAATTTGTTATTAAAGTTATATATGCTCATTAATAAAAACTTTAGAAGTTACTTACAGCACAAAGAATAAAGATAATCCCGATGACCCCACACGTGTGGAAAGCAACCCGCCGCCCGTGTGCTTGGTCCCTCCGCCGCCACGTCCTCCAGGACTTCGCTCCGTCGCTGAATCCCTCGGCTCTCGGTCTTGAAGCTCCGCTCTCTGCTGGCTCCCTCTGGCTCCGAGGAGAATCATCTCCACCTCTCACGCCATCGCTCCTCTCTGCCAAAGCCGTAGCATCATTTCCTCAGGACAGACCCAGCGAGCACGGTCCCCTCCTCCTGGACATCGCTGCATCCCATGCTCTCTCCAGCCCTGCCCTTACAGCTCTGCTCCCTGGCCTTGACGTCCATCTCCCTCCTCCTTCTTACGTCTCAGTCTTTTGTCTCTTGGACCATTTTCTCTGACTCATCTGACTTCATTTCCAGTCCTGCCCTTACACTGTTGGTGTCCCTTGGTTTTCCTTGCTCAGGACGCTGGTCTTCTCTCCCCACGTTTCCCCCCGGGATCCCTTCCCCCAGGGTCACCTCCCACCGCGGGCTGCAGCTGCCCGGCACGTGCTTCCGACCCAGACCTCAGATTCAGGTAGACGGCTCCCCCTAGACGTCCCCACCTAGACGTCCCCAGGTTCACCAAACCCAAACTGTCAAAGTAGACCTCATCACCCTGCCCCGAAGTTTTCCAGGTTAGAAACAGAGACGTCATTCCTGTCTCCTCACCCCTCCCCGCCCCCCTCAAAGACAGCAGTACGTCCCTTTGGGTTGGTTTTACGTCTCGTCAGTGTCTGGTCTCATCCACTGCCCCTCCGCATTTCAGCAGCCCTGTCCCTGACTGGCTCTGCCCCGTCTTTCAGTCCCACCCATCTGGCCTCCTCAGACCCTCCGCCCAGGAGTCCCCGCGTTCTCTGCGTGTCTGCGGAGTGCACACCCCGCTTGAAGCCCTGCAGAGGCCCCCCGAGCAGGCGTCTCATCCGGGCTGGGCAGGGAGCCTCGGGTTCCCCCAAATGTGCTTGTGTTTCTAGCAGCCTGGAGACTAGTCCCGGGCCACCTTCTAACCAGATTGCCAGCCCTAATTCCTTCTTTTTTTTTTTTTTTTTTTTTAATATCTTTATTGGAGTATGATTGCTTTACAATGGTGTGTTAGTTTCTGCTTTACAACAAAGTGAATCAGTTATACGTATACGTATGTTCCCATATCTCTTCCCTCTTGCTTCTCCCTCCCTCCCACCCTCCCTATCCCACCCCTCTAGGTGGTCACAAAGCACGCAGAGCTGATCTAATTCCTTCTTGTATAGAAACCCTTATTGCTTAGAGAGGAGATTCCAGGCTTATTAGCACATAAATAGCGCCATTGATCACCTGACCCCCACCTGCCTCTCCAGATTTATCTGCAGCCACTCATCGCCCTGCTTTCCATGCTTCAGCATCAGGGCTCTGCTCCAAGCTCCCTGAGCGCACCCAGCGGCGCCACTGCACCTCTGCTCAGCTCCCCAGTCCTGCCCTTCCGTCTTCCGCCGGCTCCTCTGTAGCCTCTCCTCTGGGAACTGTCCTCTCCAGGAAGTGCTGTCCCCAGACTCCCGCTCCACATGCAGGGCGGCCCTGCTGATGTGCCCAGCGGGCTGGGGAGGCCCTTAGAGAGTCAGCGCAGGCAGGATACCCAAACTAAGCAAAATATCGGGAAGGAAACTCTGCAATAATTTTTTCCTACTCCAGGTTTGCAAAGATATTTCCCTGTGTTTTCACTGAGAAGACTCATGGCCCTGAGCCTTGAGTGCAGGTCTTATCGTTGTTTTACTTTCATTCTTGGACTTCTGGTCCTGCTGACCACATTTTCCAAGTTGGTCGCTTTTCGTACTTCCCCTGCTATGATCTGTCAGTTTCCTCTCCCCTGTTTTTCTATCAAGGCCTGAGGGCTTTTCTTGTCATTTGTGACAAGAATTTTTTCAATTAGTTTTTTTACCCTTAATTTTTGTGTATTACTTTTTGACATACAGAAGGGTTTATTATGTAGTAAATCTACTGATGTTTTCCTTTATGATTTCTTTCATCACTTTTATGTTTGGATATTTCAACACTATCAAGCATAACGTATATTTTTATAAGTTTTCATCTTGCTTGTAAAGCTTTAAGGTTTAATACATTTAACTCTTTAATTCATCTGGAATTTAGATGTAAGTAATCTGACATGTGACCTTTTATTTCTTCCAAATGACCCCATTTTTTTCAGCATGACTCATCAAATAATCCATTTATTTATGAAGTGCCTTTTTCATATATTAAGGGGACCTGTTTATGTAAAAGTCCGTGGAGTTTGTTTGGACCCATTGATTCATCACCTGATCATCTGCCAGTTCTATACTATTTTGATTGCTTTAGTCCCAAAACATGTTTTAATAACTGATAAAGCATTCCCCTCATCTTTTCAGAAATTTTGTTAGTTCTTGTCACCTGTTTAGTCTTCCAGAAAAAAATTGGAATTATTTTGTCACATTTTGAAAATCATCACATTGACTTTTTAATCATGTTAAACCTATGATAAGTTTTATGAGAACTGACTTCTTGGTGATTCTGTCTTCCCATCCAGAAAAATAATATGCTTCTCCATTTCTTCAGCTATTTTTTTATATTGCTTAGTGAAGTTTGCAGGTTTATACCCATAGGTTCTATACTTTATTACAGTTACAGTTGCCCTAAGATTTCGTCTTATTGCTAGTGTAAATAGGATCTTCTTTCCATTTCATCTTCTAAAGAGTTATTCATTGTTGAAACATAGGAAAGCTATTGATGTTTAGGTACTTGTTTATTATTATTATAAATATTTTTCAGTTGATCCTTTTAGTTTTCAAGGTAGACAATGGTATCTTCTCCAAATAGTAAAAATGTTTTGTTTCCTTTTGCTTTTTTTTAAAAAATAATTTATGGTAATCCTCTTATTTATGTACATTTTTTGGCTGCGTTGGGCCTTCGTTGCTGTGCGCGGGCTTTCTCTAGTTGCGGCGAGCGGGGGCTACTTTTCTTTGCAGTGTGAGGGCTTCTCATTGCGGTGGCTTCTCTTGTTGCGGAGCACGGGCTCTAGCTGCGCGGGCTTCAGTAGTTGTGGCACGCGGGCTCGGTAGTTGTGGCTTGCGGGTTCTAGAGCACAGGCTCATCCGTTGTGGCGCACGGGCTTTGTTGCTTCACGGCATGTGGGATCTTCCCGGACCAGGGCTCGAACCCGTGTCCCCTACATTGGCAGGCAGATTCTTAACCACTGCCCCACCAGGGAAGCCCTCCTTTTGCTTTTATATCTTACTGGGTTGGTCAGAATAATTTTTAAAAGTAAAGGTAATTGGCATAGTCGTTGTTTATCTGATCTCAGTGGGATGTCTATGAGGGTTTTACTGTTATGTATGATATTGATATTTTTGTTGTTTATTGAGTTTTGACAAATATATATACAGCATGTAGCTCACACCTTAAACAAGATAAAAACATTTTCAACATTTCAGAAAGTTCCCTGTGTCCCTTTCCAGTCTTCCTCCTTCAAAGGCAAGCACTCTTCCGAACTTCCATCGTGTTCCATATGAACACGATACTGATTTGAAACAGCCGTTTCTCATCCTGTAATCCTTTCCTCCCATTCCTGGTTCTTAGGGTTTTTAAAATATAGGTAGGGATGTTTCTTCTTTCTAAGCAAGTTTTTTTTATTTTAATTCCATTTAGCAATACCCTACAATTTATGCAGGAGAGTTCACTACATGAATACCCTGCAGGCTCGCAGCTCTGCCGTGAACTCCCAAGGTCCTACCTCTGGACAGGTTTCCCAGCTGACTCTGAGGGACTTGGTCATCACGATGAGGTTCCCGAGCCTCAGACTTGAAATCAATGTCTTTTTCCTTAACGTGGAAAGAAACACTGTCTTCCCTAAGTTAATAGCTTTCTTCATCTTTTCCAAAGGTGTGCAAGAACCGTCAGGTTGGAAGGACGTTTCTGCATCCTCTGCACCTTCGCTGCCTCTGACACGTGGAGAAGTCCGCACAGCAGGCAGCTCTGGGGTCAAGAGGCTGCCGGCTCTCCCGGGCGACTTAGCGGCTTCCTTTTGCAGCCCCACGTCCAGAGTGTTGCTTTGTTCCCTGAGCTAGTCAACAGGGAACCCAAAGCTAAACCGAGTGCTTAGCTGAGCTTCCTAAGTCGCCCGGGTGTTAGAACATCTCTCTGGCTTCTTCTCCTTAGTGATTTTGGATTTGTTTATCCTTAGTTTTCATTTCATCATCCAGTGTCATGCATATTTCACTTCAGAAGGTCTTCCACAGCAGGAGATCTCTCTCCCTGTCTCTCCACACACACACACACGTACACGCTCACGCAGGACAGAACGATGCCGGACTGAGGGCCGAGCCGCGGAGGGCGGCGCAGCGCCGCGTGGAAGCGGAGCCTGGCAGCTTGGCGCGCGCAGCTGGGCCGGCGGCGCGGAGCGGGCAGCTCCCGTCCTGGCGGCAGAGGGCAGGGGCCCGGGGCCCGGGGCCCGGGGCCCGGGGTGGGGAGGGCCCTTATTCTGAACTGGTGAGTGAATCTCCGGGAACAGGGGGCCGAGGATGGCCGGGAAGCCGGGCGCGGGAACGGGAAGCGCCCTGCGAGGTCGTGGTCCGGGCGCTTGCTGAGTCCGAGATGGTGTTTGGGGGTTCAGGCAGCGACGGCCCAGGGCAGTTCGTCTTTCCTGGAGCGTGGAACATTCTGGTGCCGATACCTTTCTCGAGCAGGGCTTCTCGTGTCACCTGCTGGCCCAAGACTGGCGTCTGGAGAAGGTTCCCGGAGGCCCCGACGCCTGCGCCCCCCGGGCGTCCTCGGGGAGGTGGGGAGATGCCCCTTCACGGCGAGACGGTGCGGCCCGCTGGCTCTGCTGCCGCCTGCCCGCCAGCCGCTGCCCGCGAGCGGCTGAGACACCCCCTCCGCCCGCTGTTAGCTGCTTCAGAGCTGACGCCGGGCTTTGCGCTGTCTGGCTTGCCAGAGTGGCGAAGGGACTTTGTTCTTTATGCTTCAAATCGCTTTCATCCGTCTTTGAAACACATCTCGCACGGGTGCTTGCTCAAAGCCTCGGAGGGTGAGGAAGCGGTTTCGGTCTTGGCTCACTTTTCTGTGGCTTTTTGCATGTTGAACCTCACGTTAAAAGCACTTGCTCCCATTTTAAAATCCCTCCGGGAAGACAGCGCGCGTCAGTCGTTCCCTGTCGCGCTGCTGTGTCGTAGGCCCAGAGAGGGGCTGAGGCGGGGGGGGGGGCGGGGGTTGGGGTCCCGCCCGGGGTTGGGGTCCCGCCCCCTCGGCTCCCTGCCCTCGGGCAAGGTGAGGAGGTGGGCAGGGCAGCCGAGGGGCCGCACAGCCCCTGCGGGTCCTCGCCTTCCCAAGCCCGTCCCCCAGACGGACGCGGCTTCCTGCGCGGGGACGCCCGGTGCAGAGCAGCGGCCCCTGCGGCGCGCGTGTCTTCCCCGAGGCCGGCTCAGCTGCTTCCACCAGGTCGCCGGCCAGCCGAGGCCGGGCCCGTCCCCCGCCCACCGTGTGGGGCTCCCTGCCACCAGGACTCGTCTCCTGCCCCAGCTGAGTTGCCCTCCGCTTCTGCGTCTGCCCAGGGCCCGCGTCCAGCCCCCCTGGCCAGTGTCTCCTCTGATGCAAACGGCTTCTCCAGTTCGGGGGCCACACTCTTCTTCCCAGGACTGTGTCGCCCCGTGAGCCACGCCTGGGGCACATCTGGTGTCTCACCAGCAGCTCGGGAGGCCCAGTCCCTTGGATGTGAACAGCCGAAGGTCTCAAAGCCAGTTCTTGGCATCACTCTGGCCTCCGTCCTTAGCAGAGAATTTCATTTAGTTCCTTGAATGCTCGACTCTTTTGTTCTTAACTCCTAAGGCGAAACTTGGTGCGTTGTAACTGTAACCCCGCAGACTTTTATTGTTTCTCTAAAGGCAGACACAGCAGAGAAAGCCTTCCCCAAGCGGCAGGTGTGAAACTGTTTCAGCCTTCTGCTCTTTGGGCTTTTGTCTTAGGCGGAAAGTACCCGTCCGCTTCTCCTCCTCTCCTGGCCCAGTGACGATGTCTGACGAGCCTGAGTCTCTCCCCCCGTCCGTCCTTAGGGGACTGGCCTGTCCCTCCTGTGACCTCAGTCCTGTCCCCCACGATTCCATGAGTAGGTCCGGGTCTCAACATCCTTTCAAAATTGTGTTTCGATTCGCTCATTTGAGGTCTGTTTAGTGCCTCGACAGAATCATGGAAGACCTCGTGGTCTTCTCTCAAGATTACGGTCTATTCTAAAAATGTTATTTCTGCCAGCTCCAGCTTGAAATTCTAAAGCGTCACTACAAAGTATATTCCTTTCATTCTTTTAATAATTTTTTATCCAGAATCCTGCAGAAGGCTCTCATTTAACCTTGCAGAGCTTGCTCTCATGTGGGCTTCCCTTTTAAAGTCCAGATGAGCTGTGAATAAACCAGGAGAGGCTGCTCCGTAGCCCTGGGTGTGCTTGCCTCTGAGTCTTCCCGTCCGCCCGGAGCAGAAGAGCGGCCTGGAGCGGGGATCCATTCCACAGCCTCCCCCGAGCGGCCTCGCTCTGCGGAGGCTGAGATTATTTGTGTGTCCGGGCTTCGGCCCTGTGTCTCTGTTGGCACGACGACAGTACTCTGAGGGTGCTTTAATCTAGACACGCGCGTGTCATTCATCCCGCCAAAGTAATTTCAATAACCCGTTCAGCTGAACACTGAAGTAGAGGTCAGAGTCTCTGAAAAACTTGAAAATAATTACACAGAGCACTTGAAAAATCATGAGAATGGTTTAGAAAACGACTGTAATATTGACCTGTACTTGTTTTGTTTCCTGTTTTTCTCCTACTCTTTATTTTCCAAAGAAAATTTTTGTTAATGAACTTATACTACTTTTTTCGTGAGATACACACATATATATGTGTGTATGTGTATAAAAATAAAATTTACCTTTTCGTATCACTCTATGGATGTACAGTTCTCAGGACAGGCCCAGGTTTTATAGCTTATGTAACTTTGGAGCTTTGGTTAAGAAAAACCATTCAAAGCTGAAGGTACCCCTGCCGGGACCTTGGGCAGGGCCAGCGCACGTGGGGGCCAAGAGCCCAAGGTCCCTCTGGAGGGGGCACAGGGTCCACCGTGAGGGCGTTGGGTGACCGCTCTTTGCAGCCCGTGGAGGTCCCGGCCCCTTGTTTTCACTCCACCCAAAGGCAGCAGGTCCCCAAACACGAGAGGTTCCCGTGAGCCACGTCTGGGACAGCCCGCCCTCCAGAGCTCCGACCCCAGAAGAACCCCAGTGGCTTAAATCCGGGCTTTCCGCGTCCAGCTGGTGAGCGCCGTGCGTGCCTGGTGTCCTCATACGCCAGCCCTGATCTCTCCTCGCGCAGGACACCCGGGGCCTCCAGTGCAGGCCCCGCACCTGCCCCTCTCCTCCTGGTCCCGCCGACCCATTAACTGACTGGCCTTTTCCCCCCTCGGTAAACGTTTTATCTAGAACACTTTTTGGTTTACAGGATAACTGTGGAGATAGAGGGCTCCCTGGACCCCGTGCTCAGTTGCCCCTCTTATTAACATCTTGCCTTTGTGGGGGACCTTTGTCACAATCAGTGAACTAATATTGGCATATGGCTATTACCTGAGGGCCATGCTTTCCTCGGGTTTCCTCAGCGTTTTGCAGATGCCTTCTTCTGTCCCAGGATCCCATCCAGCGCCACATCACATGCAGGGCCCGCGTCTCCTTGGGCTGCTCTTGGCCGGGCAGTTTCTCAGACTTACCCTGGTTTTGATGATGGTGACAGCTCTGAGGAGGCGGCTCAGGCGTTCTGCAGGATGCCACTCCGTTGGGGCCCGTCAGGGCGTTCTCTCGTGGTTGGACTGGAGTTTGGGCTTTGGGGGAGGGAGCCCACTGAGGCGACGCGCCCCCTCCTCACGTGCCATCCCACCAGGCGCCTGTTCTCAGCTTGCCGCTGCTGATGTGGGTCAGGCTTCGCAAACGCCGGGGGCTGTAACCGAGTCTGTGCCTAGGGTCGCGTTCTCTGCGGCCCCCGTCCTGAGCCTGCACCCTCCGCCTCGGAAACCCAGAGCACTTGCCTTCAGCGCCTACACAGCCAGCCCGGGGCGGGGAAGGAGAGTGTCTGATCGGCGCGACCTTGCCGGACCCTCGAAGGCGACGGTCCGAGAGAATAGCTCCTCTTCTGAATCATCTCTGTGACCGAGCCCTCGGCTTCCTTGCTTTAATGCTAAGCAGCTACGAGAAGTCAAAAGAACAACATTGGGCTTATCCGGGAGTTTCCACGAGGTGGAAAGACGAGGCCATAGTCCGTGCCTCCGTTTCTCGGGTGTGAACGGGGAAGCTCGTACCTGCCGCAGGTAACCGTGGAGGCTGGATGCGCCCCGGTGGCGGCATCGCCAGTGCCCGGGGCACAGCAGGTGCTTCCCCAGAACAGGGAGGGATCCAGTTCCTACGGTGGGTCACACACTCTTCTAGGTGCTGAGGATCCAACAGTGAATTAAATGCATTCGAATGGAGTTCATCTCGTGGGTGGCTATTTAAATGGGTAGCCATTATTATTATAATACGTATGATATTTATATTTCAGGAGACACAATACGCAGACAGTTGTAGCCAAATCAGCAGTGGAATTACAATTAGAAAAATAAATTTGCATCTTAATTTTCCACTTAACTCACTCTGTAACCTGGGGGAAGTTATTTTAATGAAAGAATGTTCATTCTCATCCACGTAAAAAAATACAAGGGACAGCATCCGTGAAATCATATATTTTCATCTATCAAAGGTACAATTTAAGACAGTTATAATGCTCACTGCTGGCAATGCAGTGACAAAATAGTCACTTTCTAACAACTTTTTGTTAGGAAAAGTACTAAATACGCACAAAGGTACAGAGTGTTCTTGTATTTGGTTTCAAAAACCATTAATATTTTACCACATTTGTTCCATCACTTCCCCACCTTTTTTGCTAAAGTATTTTAAAAGAAATCCCAGAGATTTTGTCATTCCATCCTTAAGTGATTCAGTAAATAGCTCAAAAGAGGACATTATACCTAACAAAATGAATGGAATCCTTACTATCATCTTATCCTCAGTCCACATTTAAGTGTCCCTCATTGTTTTTTTTAAAAAGTCTTCTCACAGTTGATTTGCTTGAATGAGGATCCAAACAAGGTCCATCTGTTGTGTTGGTGGTTTTGTCTCTTTCGTCTCTCAACCGACTTTCCCTGCTTTTAGCCCCCGCCTGCCTTCCTCCCCGCTCTCGCCTGGGGTACAGGCCAGGGCACTTGCTTGTTGCATGTCCCAAGTCCGGGATTTGGCTTGGCTAGCTGCTCCCTCCTGGTGTCACTTACTTGGCTCCTGCATCTTCTTTATCGCCCAGACACATTCAGCTCTTGGTTTTGTGTGCTTTCTTGCGGTGTGTGAGTGTCAGCGCTTCCCGGCTGCTTCTGGATACCCCGTACCTCGTCTCACAGGGCGACGCTGGAGGCCCGGCTGCTCTGTTCTCGGTGATGCTGGACCATCCAGGAGCCTAGGCGGTGACAGCCCGTAAGGCTCGGGAGAAGTTATTTAAACTTCCTGAGTCTTGATTTCTCCGTCTGTTAAGAGGAGAGATAATACCTCCTTCCCAAGAGGACTCGTGTGGTTACAGATGTGAAAGCACTTCCAGACTTCAAACAGCTGCACAAATGTTGGGTATTAATAATGATAATGGTTCTTCTGGCAATTAAGAAAATTTTCTTTGAAAGTATCTTCCTTCCTCAAGTACCTTTAATTGAGAAAACGGTGATGCTCTTTTTTTTGTTTAATCGAAAAAAGCTTCGAGTACATTTGGGAAGATGGAAAGCCACCAGCTTTTTAACCAACAGACAGAGTGGAGGAGTGATTAACGCCTCGTGGTTTCTGGGCTGCCTGAAGCCAAGAAAGAGAGCAGAGGTTTGTTTAATAGCCTGGCTGGGGAAGACTAAAATTCCTTAGTCTTCTAGGTTAGAGGAGCAAGGGGCATCCCCGAAGGGGTGCAAAACAGCTCTTGAAACTTTTATGGGATGGGTTCCTTTATCAAAAGATTCTTCCACGTTCCAGCCCTAAGACAAGCATCCTGTAATACTCTTTTGTGAGGACTGGGAGAAGAATCTTTTAAAGGGATTTTGCCTGTTGATTGTCAGGAGCAGACTCGCTATTTAAATTTTAACACTTCTCGGCAAGTCTGCAAAATTCCAAAGCCTGGTGGTGAGCAAATCCTCCCTAAATCACTTTTTTTTTTGGTACAAATCAGGGCGCCCGTGACATGGATTGGGTTCATTTGTATTAGTTTTCAGTTTAATCTCTCTTCCTGCCAGGTCTTTTATCTTCTAGAAGGAGAGGAAAAAGAATAAGTAAAAAAATCCTACAGATACAACCAGAGAACTGAGCAGAGCCCCAGGGTCTAGAGCAGATTAATAGGCCCTGTTGTCAGATCAAACCGGGCAGCAGCTCCTACCACTCAGGCTACACTTTCACGAGCTGTCTACGCTCTGCACGAACAAATGGCTGGGAGTCAGGGAATCGCGTGGGGCTGAGTTTGGGTGGGAGGGAGGGAGGGCGCTTGGGGCGGGAAGGAGGCGTCCGGGGCGCTTCTCTGCCCCTTCCCTGTGCGATTAATGGTTTCAGCCCACGGGCTCGACCACTGTCCTCCTGACTTTGCCTCTTTCTGAAATTGCCACGGTTCGCTCCGTACCTGACTGAGCAGGTGAGCGCTTACAGACCCTGTGATCTGCAGGAAGAGAGGGATGGAAGACGTGTTTTCTTCAGCGCGTGCGGCAGGGCCCCCGCAGGAGCAGGCAGCGCTCGTGACCTAGGATAATCGAGGGGGAGTTTACGAGGGGCGCCGCAGAGCCGGGGAGAGAGATCGTGCAGGGCTGCGCCGTAAGAAGAGCAGGGACCTTTGGGTGAAGGATGCAGACAGTCTGGGGCAGCCTCCGGTGAGTAGGGAAGAGCCCTCCCTGCCAGGCAGGCCCTCCAGGGCACAGGCAGGGTGAGCAGGGTGGAGAGGGGGCCTGGGGTGAAAACGGGAACGTGCGGCGGAGTCCCTGCCGGGGCCGGGCCTACGCCAGATGCATCGGCGCCCTTCCCTTCTTTCATACTCATCGGTCTCGGGAGTCATGTGTCCTCCCCCTTGTGTTATGTGCAATTCCCACCAGTTAAACTTGTTAACGGTGGTAAAATACACATACATGACATTTTCCATCTCAGCCACTCTGGCGTGTACAGTTCGGGGGTGTTAAGTACATTCACGCCGCTGTGCAGCCGCCACCCCCATCATTTCCAGAAGTCTTTTCCTCTCGCAAAACTGAAACTCCGTCCCCACTAAACACTAACTCCCATCCCCCCTCCCCCAGCCCCCGGTGTGCTCCAGGTGTCTCATGTGAGTGGAATTATATTACGTTATCTGTCCTTCGAGGACTGGCTTATTTCACTCAGCATAATGGCCTCAAGGTTCATGCATGCTGGAGCATGTGTCGGAATTTCTTTTCTCTTCAAGGCTGAATCGTATTTCGTTGTGTGGATGGACCACATTCTGTTTGTCCATATTCATCTATCGATGGACGCTTGGGTTGCATCTCCTTTTGGCTGCTGTGAATAATGCTGTTACATTCATGATGCTTAGCGCCACTTCCAAGAGATGAGAAAG
This sequence comes from Physeter macrocephalus, assembly GCF_002837175.3. Lineage (NCBI taxonomy): Eukaryota > Metazoa > Chordata > Mammalia > Artiodactyla > Physeteridae > Physeter > Physeter macrocephalus. The sequence continues at coordinate 78,466,663 of NC_041227.1, read as the reverse complement.
CTTGATTTGCTGTGGGTCGGCCCCCAGCACCCACATTTCACTCCACTGATAACTTGAACGTGTAGTTCAGGGTCATAGCGCTTCTGAGTGGAACTGACAGAGGGCACTTGTTCATCGCAGGGCATCGCTGCATGAAATGACTGCGCCCCAAAGCCCGTTTCAGCTCTATAGAGACAGTCCCCCTACGGTGTAGGAGCCGACAGAACCTTCTGAAGCCTTGCAGGCAAGCGCCCACTTGGCCGACAGAGTCTCTCGCACGCCTGCCGGAAAGCTGGGAGCAAAGATATTCGAAACTCGCTGTGCATTTCATTCCGTGTCTCTGCAGCCAGAGCCGCTCAGGGGCGTGGCAGTGCGACAGTTGCCACGCAGATGGGTTGCAGGATGCACGGCCCATCTGTCTTTATCACGCTCATTTCCTCTTTTATTAAAATGTTAATGAATATAGGTTTTATTTATCATTTGGCGACACGTGCAGCATCCTGTTCCGGGAGACAAATCTGCAATCTGCCATGTGAGCTGACAGAGACCCTCCTCCCGTTACAAATCGAACACAGGATCGAGGAATATTGGGTTCCACTTAAACTGCCACACGCAGGTTGAACCAAAAAATCCCTCTACTTGCTGACAACCGCATGGGGTTAGCAGGAGGCACGCTGGACCCGGAGTGGGAAACGCGAGTTCAAAGCCGGGCTCTCTCGTTACCCACCGCGGGACCGTGCGCCTCGGTTTGCCCACCTGTTCGGTGGAGCCAACCCCTCCACCTGCCTTGGTCAGCAAATGAGCTCGTCTATGGGAACGCACTTGGCACGCACTTATTGTCGTTCAGACATGTGCTTGGAGAGGCTTGACCTTGTTTTGCTCGTTCTTTCAGACTCTCCGTGGAAAGTGCATCTGTCACACGTCGGCCCCGAGATGACAGGCGTCACCGTGCGTGGCCTGACCCCGGCTCGTACCTATCAATTCAGGGTGTGCGCCGTGAACCAAGTGGGCAAGGGCCAGTACAGCGCAGAGACCAGCAGGTGTGTGACACCCACCCCTTGGAGAGGCACACGGGGAACCGAGGAAGCATCGAGTTAGGCCCTCAGCCGCCCCGCCTTCGTCACACTGGGGGGAGCAGAGAGGAGGCCCGGTGGCTCGCCGGGCTAGCCAGGGGGTCCTTAATTACCGAGGGGGGTCTCTGAGGCTTCTCTGGTGCTCTGGCTGTGCCAACATAAATCATTCCCAACCGCACAGCCCTCCGCATACGTGAGATTGAGAGCTTGCGGTGTTTCCATGCCCTCTGTGTACCTGCCTGCCAGCAAGGTGGGAGCTGGTGCCACCGTCTTGACAGGTAAACACTGAGCGGGTGTCGGCAGGAAGCCAGGTGAGCTCTGGCGCTTCCCTGGGGGTCCTGATGCTGTCCCCCGCACCAACCCCCCCCTCCGCAGGCCAGGCGGCTGCTTTCCAGCCTGTTCAGATGTGACGTGGGGAAAGGGCTTCATCCTGGTTCAGTGTGCCCTCCCCAGCCAGCCTGAGCTCTCAGTGGGCTTGTGCTATAGAAGAGTTGAGAGATCTAAATGACTTTTTTCGAAGTGCGGGAGTTTGATATGAGAAATATTGAAAGAGCCGAAGGAAACCATTGGGAAGGAGCCTCAGACTACGGCCTGCGAGCTGCCTCGCTCACACCTGTGACCCTTTAAAGAGCGGAGGTGCCACGGGCCGTTCAGACAGAATAGGGTCACCTCCCACGTCTTCCTTGTCGCTTGCCGAACTGATTTCCTATTACGTTGATTTTTTTTTTTTTTTTTTTTTTTTTTTTTTTGCGGTACGCGGGCCTCC
>NC_041227.1:78435975-78464642 GCF_002837175.3 Physeter macrocephalus | reverse complement strand
TCGCGGAGCACAGGCTCCGGACGCGCAGGCCCGGCGGCCACGGCTCACGGGCCCGGCCGCTCCGCGGCAATTACGTTGATTTTTTGTAACTACTTTCTGCACGTCCTTTCAGTTTGATCAGCTGTGCGTTTTGCTTTATTCAGTGCTCGACTTGAGTCAATAGTTAGGCTCAAGGTTCAGCAAGGTAGAGAACACGAACGAGGCCCCTTCGCGTCTGGGGCTGTGACCTCTCTTCCCCTCCCTGACTGCTTTTTTTTAGGTTGATGCTCCCTGAAGAGCCACCCGGTGCTCCCCCGAAAAATATAGTGGCCAGTGGGCGCACCAATCAGTCCATCATGGTCCAGTGGCAGCCGCCCCCGGAAACAGAGCACAATGGAGTGCTGCGCGGGTACATCCTCAGGCAAGTAGCCGGTGGTTGGCCGTTTTCAGACCGCCCTTCTGAAGAGTCAAGTGTCTGTTATGCTCAGGTCGCAAACCCAGATGTCGGTAGGAGCCCGACAGTAGTCGAGAGACTCGGGCCAGCAGCGAGACTCTAGGGAGTGGTGGAGACGGCGGCAGACCGGTGAGGACAGGCGCCTGTGGGCAGCCTCACCGGACGGGCTCTGCAGTCCAGCCGTGATGCAAGAAACCGCCATCGGGGGTCGCATTTTGGCAGAAGAATGGAGGGGGGTATTATGGGTTGGGAGCGAGGTGTGCTTATTCGTTGCAAAGCCTTTCACTCTGAGGTTTTCACCAGGGGCATATGCATTATTAACTAGAATAATTTTTAATTAGTAATGATACGGTTGATTTAATTATAAGCCGGTTTCCACCACGCTAGTATGTTGTTCAGAATTGCCAGGTTTTCCACTGTCTCAAAGAAGTTTTAAAATCCAGCTTTTTACACACATTCTCACAGTTTTTAAAAGTTGGGAATGAAATCAGTATATTTTGAAGCACAGGGCAGGCCCGACCCTCACAGCTACAGAACAGATGTGGCCCGAGAGTGGCCGGTTTGCTGTCTCTGTCCCCGTGGGGAGGGGCATTAGGCTTCTGAGCGCGACGAGTGAACTGTACCGGCACCGGCTGGGTTGACAGAAGGCACCTGCTTTGCCAGAACTACTGCTCATTTTAAGATTGCAGCAAAAGCGGTCCTTTGAGTGGTTTGTTGACGCAAGTCAAAAGGAAAAAGTAAAGCAGTATTAAAAGGACAACTATTAAACCTCTTCTAATGGACCGTGCAGCTGTGGCCGTATCTGTTACCAGCCTTATGGGGCAGGGACCATGGGTGTCCGTCATTGCCGTCCTCCAGATGCCCAGCCCGTGCCCTTCCTAAAAGCGTGATCAGAAAATACCGGGTTAACAAAGGTCTTAAGTGGAGAAATATAGACTCTTAGATCAAGGTAAGAAATTATGAAAGAGTAGCTTCTTTAACTCCGTGTCTTTGCATATGGGAGACAGCCCGTTCCCTATGTATTTATGTAATCACCCACTCATGGTTTCATACATGTTTATCTTTATGCGTGTAATGTTTACCTGTCACAACCCTGTCACCGCTATTTTGGAGTTTTTCCTCGAGCATGTGAATTGTCCTCTGAACACAAGCCAGATCTTTATCTGCCTGAAGAGGTTCAAGTGCGGCCATCCCCAGGGCTGCACGAGGGCTGGAGGACCGATCGGCACTCAGGGCCCCCTTGGTCTCTGCGCCCCTGGCCGTCCTTCCCCCGTTTCAAAGGGGACACCGCGGGTCTGTCCCCTGCGGGCGGGGGGCGCCTGTGGACTCTGGTCCCGTGGATGCTTCCAGACGATCCCATTTCCCTGGGGAACGCAGCCTGGTGCCTCCCCCTGCTAGAGGCCGGGGTTTTCTGTCACGTTCCTGCCCCTCACTGCTCCCCCCAGCTCTTACCCTTGTTCCGTGCTTATCAACTAATGAAAACAACCGGCCTCCCCTCCCGGACCAGCCCTTCCTTCACATGCTTGTCATCCAGGCCGCCTCTGTCTTTTTTTGAGCGCGTGGAGGAAAAGTTTCCTTGGGCTCCGGCTGCCAGGTAAGGACTTTAAAAGTCAGGCCACAGAACCAGGCCCGGGCCCTGGAGTTTAATAATAAAACCTCTCCGATGTTACGAGGCCCCGTCGGGGACTGCACGTTTCTCTGTTCTGCGGGATCACGGCTGTTAAAAGGGTTTTCTGTGATGGTATCAGTGGAGTGGAGCACTGGAAAAGAGGGCATCTGTGTTCGCAGGGGCTTAGATCAAGGAAGCCCTAAGATGAGGGTGCACTACCCAAGGCCTGTGAATATCCAAGTTTCCAGAAATTGAAGACCCGCGCCAAAATGAATTTGCTTGGAAACACTTCTGAATAATCCTCCCATCTGCAAATCAGCTCTGTTTGCGGGTGTGTACCCTCTGGGGCCCAAGTCTCCGTGTCAGATAAACGGCACAATCCACGGAAGAGCAAAACGGAAATAAATCACTGCTGTGGCTCTGGCCATAAGAATTAGTTAGAGTGCGTGCACAGTAATAAAATATTTATGATAATAGGCAGCGTGTTGCTTTGAGAGGAGCCCGGGGGTTACGTCCTTTAAAAACATTCTCCTGTTTATGTCTGTGTAAAAAATCATCTCGTTCTCTCTGAGCCAGTCTCCCGGGCAACGTGTCCGGCCAGTCAGAGGACGATGCCCTGCGCTTCTGTTATTAATTATGACCTTCCCAGACATCCCCTGAATATTACAAAAGCACCCTGAGCCGCCGGTCAGAGTGGACCCAGCTGCCTGCCTCGAAGGGAGAGCCGCCGTCTCCAAGATGTGGATTCTGCAGCATGTCACACACAACCTCGTCCCGAGGGGCCTGGGAGGAGGTGCGCGGCAGGCTTGGTTTCTCATAACTCAGCGTTCTCTCTCAGGGTACTTCCTACAAGAGCAGTGTTTCCAAAAGAGAAATGTTTAGGGGGTGCTTTACACTGTCACACCTCCTGTGCACCCACTGTTCCATTTTATGCTTACAACAAGCCTGTGAGATGCCATCATTGTTAGGTCAGTTTAGGGAGGAGGGAAGCCGGGCTCAGGGGCGTTAAGAATTTGCTGAGGCCCCCCAGCCCATAAGTCGTCTTCCCAACCTAAGTCTCCTGAGCTGATTGCTGTGCTTTTCCCTGGAATGTGTATCAGACGGTGGAGTGAGCTCTCCAGCAGCCGTGCCCGGCTTGTGCCGTGTGGGTTACCCACGATCCCGGGCACCAGTCACGTGCCAGGTGACTCTGGGGTCTGGTGTGGGTGTGAAGCCAGTATTTACCTGTTTCAGAATGGCTGGCTAATTGTCTCAGTGCCATTTATTTCAAAAGTTTATGTTTCGTAGATGGGACGTATCTGGTACGCGGGTTATTCCACACCGAGCCTTCCTCCTGTTGTCCCCCCTCCTGGAAGACAGACCGTCCTGTTATACGGACGAACCTAACATGCCGTGAGTGGCCCCTGCACCTGGCGCAGGTAGCTCAGGAGAGGAGTGCCAGCTGAGGAGGGTCCGAGGTTGACGGCCTGTGGGGCGCAAACGGGGTTGGACACGTTAACTTCCGCTGCGGCCCGTCGCCGGGGCCCCCGCGGGCCCGCATCCTGCTCCTTCCAGGCGCGGGTCGGGGAGGCCTCGGGCCTTCGTACCCTTCCCAGCTGGCCTGCTCCCCGGCATTTCTGCTTCCTCTCCACAGCCCTCACCGCGTGCAAGTGGCCTGAGGCAGGAAGGGACAAAAGACGAGCCTCAGAAAATCCTGATTTTCATGGAGTGCCTTTTCAGCCGCTGTTCTCTTGGGAGGGCTGTTTTCCATTCCAGGCCTGAACTTCGGGGCTCCTCCCTTCCTCCGGGGGCGGCAGCCTTGCTGGTGCGCGGGCCCGCCTGCATCCGGACGCTCCGGCCCCGGCTGTCGCGCAGATGGCCGAGCGGGACCCCGCGGGGTCGCTGGTGTCCGGGAGGGGCCCGAAGGCCCCGGCCGCTGCGGAGAGCGGACGGTCTGCCGGTCTGGGCTCGTGTCCTCCTCCATCTCCCCCTCCCCCACTGAGCATCGGAGCCGTGGCTTCCTGAGGCGAGAACCAGCTCTTGGATAGGAATTCGTGCTTTTGGAAGCCGCCCGATGACCGAGGAAGTGACGCCCGCTGCACACGCCCCTCGGTTTACCCAGGGGCGCCGATGCACCTCTACACAAGCAATCGTGGAAAACACTCGCGACCTAAAACAACACTACAGCCGCCCTTTCATTGGACAAAGAGCAGTGTCCTAGCTAATACGCTTTCTGTGTCCAGAGCCGTGGAGGTCGCTGTTTTAAATCAATACAACTGTAACCCTCTGCCTTTAGCCCACTCAAGAGCATACACACCGCGCTCTCACGGGTCCCCTAAAAAGCCATTTGGCATACTTAGCGCTGGCCTGGTATTTTAGGAGGGTGAAAGCCTTTGAAAAGCACTCGTTCTGGCTCCGGGACTTCGTGAGCGAGCCCAGCGGGGAGCTCAGCCCAGGGACGCCGAGAGACAGCGCGCTGCTGGCTCCCTTCCCTCCCTCCTCTCAGAGCCACGGGAGGCAGGGCCCGCTCAGCCTCACATATAGCCACGCCCGCTCGAAATCACGGCTGGGATTCGGGCCCTGAGGTCACGGTCCTCCCCGGACAGCGGGCACTGAGAAAGCGGCCGTCTTCCCTGAGCCCTGACATAGTTGAAATGTCAGTTCTGTTGGCCCAGAGCTTACCGTCACCGTGAGATTAGGTGATACCTGTTTAGTGGTGGAAGTGGAAGCAGCGCCGTCTGGGGCCGACCTCTTGGCTTTACCCCTGTTTTTACCTCCGCTTCCCTCTAACCGTGCGGAGTGACTTCAGGTAACCCCAGTTCCTCGCTCAAGTCACCGCCCCTGGGTCCGCTGCAGGTACCGCCTGGCTGGCCTGCCCGGAGAGCACCAGGAGAGGAACATCACCAGCCCCGAGGTCAGCTACTGCCTGGTGACGGAGCTCATCGTCTGGACACAGTACGAGATACAGGTGGCCGCCTACAACGGGGCTGGCGTGGGCGACTTCAGCAGGGCGGTGACCGAGTACACCTTACAAGGAGGTAAGCTTGCTTCCCCCCCCCCGCCGAGGCTGCAGAGTCTTGGCTGGGGAGCAGGACTTGCAAAGTTCAACTGGAGCATGTTCGAAATGAAAATAGCGTCCAGTCCCCTGGGGAGTAGTGAGAAGGAGAGTAATCACATGTTTAATTTCATCTCTCTGTCTATTCCGAAACTACAGCAAAACCACAGAAGGGAAACAGACACGATTCTAACTGCTTTTTTCTGGTTACTAAGGACAGGATGTATCTGCACACGTCCTTTAACTAGTCCACTTATTCTGTAAAAGGTCTGTGGGATTGGATTTTCCTAAATGGAATAACTGTATATTTTGCAGTGAAGCTGGCCGTGGAGTCCTGTGTGAAACTGTGAATGTTTTTCAAAGAGGATGAGTATTTAGTATTTTGCTTTTGACGATGTAATACAATTATTAGTACTGGAATTTGCAACTTGGTGCTCTCCACCCACCCGCCACCACCCCGCTTTGGTTTACTTTTTCAGTTACGCAAGCAAACAATTTACTAAATCAATAAAAACTCTTCCCACACCCACCCCCCAAAAATGACCAGGCAGAATGTCATAAAGCCAGTGGGTCTTACATTTATGTGCTAAGACCCAGCCCCGTTATTTTCAGTTATTTCCACTGGTTTTCTGGAGGATCCGGGGTCTCGGCGCCAGGAAGGGCTGGGCACTCAGAAACCTCCTCCGTGTCTGCATTTCACTTTCAAAGCTCTTAGCGGTAATAAATAGACCCTCTCTCAACACAACCACGTGTGCCCCAGAGCAGCCCAGAGCCTTGCCCAGGGAAGCAGTTTTCCTACAAAATCTGAAACCCTTTTCCGTTCAGCAATTTTACCCTCTCCTGACTCACAGGCGTGATCTTATTTGCTTAGGCATTTTGATTGCTACCAGGCCTTGACCTTTTTCAAACGGTAAGGTTTCCAACTGCCCACTTCTCTCCCCAAGTCATGCCTGGGACCTAATGTTCCTTGATATTACATGCTGTTATTACCGTCCCTTATTGATCGGCTGTCTGTTGTCATCCGTAAGTCCATAAATCCTCCTTTATAAATTAAGTGCCGTCACCTCTGCGTTCACAGTGACTAGGAGAAATAGTTAACATGCAGGACGACCAGGAAGGGGCTGTTTATCTGCTGGTGATCCTTGATCACTCATTGAAAAATGAAAATAGCTGAAAGCCTGCACAGTTCATGCTTGCTTTAATTAGTCTATTTCATAACATAACAATAAATTTGGAAACACTTAAAATGACAGATATTGCTGTTAGTAATCCCCATGGCTATTTACGGGGACTGCTTCCTCGGGTTACCGGTGCGTTTGCATTCTGTGCTGCCGCGGGCTCCGCTGGATGGAGAGGGGCTGGGAGGCTGTAGAGTCTGCCCTGGGGACCCGTGGAAGGTTGAGGGCTGTGCGTGGCGTGATCAAAGCGCCGTATTAGAAGAGGGGCCTGTCGGTGGGTGCGGGCGAGGCGGAGGGGAGCTGAGGATGAGGCGGCAGCTCCAGAGACAAAAGAGCGATAGCGTGGCTGCGAAGTGATGAACTCCCCCATCTCTGGCGCTGGCCGTGAGAGGGGCGAGGGGCGTGTTCGGTGCTGCTTCATGGTTTTCAGAGCAGCTCCACACGCCTTCCCTCTGCAGTGCCCCGGGAACCCCTCCCAGACTGCGGGGGGCCCCGCGAGCCCTTCCCCAAGCGACCTGTCCGGTGGGACCGGGGCCAGCCCCTCCCTCAGCTTGCTTGCAGATTATGGCGTAGGACAGGACACGTTTTGCTCGAATTGACCTGGTCTGAGGTCGCTCGGCTAACACACGGCGGAGCTGCGCTAACGCTGGGTCTTCTGAGTCAAGAGCTCTGTTTTCTGGGCGCCGTCAACAGCCTCTGCTGTCAGTGGGACCCACGCTGCCGCGGGGCTCGCACGGGACACGGGCACGCTCCCGCGGGGTTCGCACGGGACACGGGCACGCTCCCGCGGGGTTCGCACGGGACACGGGCACGCTCCCCCGGGGTTCGCACGGGACACGGGCACGCTGCCGCGGGGTTCGCACGGGACACGGGCACGCTCCCCCGGGGCTCGCACGGGACACGGGCACGCTGCCGCGGGGCTCGCACGGGACACGGGCACGCTGCCGCGGGGTTCGCACCGGACACGGGCACGCTCCCGCGGGGTTCGCACGGGACACGGGCACGCTGCCGCGGGGCTCGCACGGGACACGGGCACGCTGCCGCGGGGTTCGCACGGGACACGGGCACGCTCCCGCGGGGCTCGTCGTCCATGCTGCTTGTGAGCCTCCCAGGCACCCACAGCTCAAGCAAAGGGAGCGAGCACGTTAACTCTGTCCTTGAATCCGTGCTCCCGCCCAGGACAGGACAGTCAGAGAAGAGCTTTAGACACAAGGTCGGGAAGTATGGGGGCAAGTGCGGGGGGACGTGCGGCTGGCCTGGCTCTGGAGCAAATGACTTGGTAAGCGGATGAGGAGCCCTCTGACTAGAAGGTGGTATGTTGGGAAGAAAATGGCACCAGCGAGGGGCCTTGAGTAACTTAGGGAGATGGAGATGAGGCTGGGGCGCTTGTGAGATGTCTGCACACGCACGCACACACAGGCACGTGCACCACATGCACGCATACTCGCGTGCACGCACGCACATGTACACACGCACGCATAGGCACGCGCACACAGGCACACACGCTGCACACGCGCGCACATGCACGCAAGCTCGCGCACACACCCCTTTCTGTACACGTGGCCCCAGAAACGGCCCTTTCCTGGAGTCTGTAAGGCCTGATTCTTACTATTTACTCCTTATCTGCCTTCGAGAAACGCAATAACTTTTCTGAGCCTCTGCTGTTTTCATTTGTAAAGTTGTGATATGTCTACCTGCCCTGACTGCTTTAAGGGCAGTTGTGAAGCGAAAACAAGGCAATGCACATGAAAAGGCTTTGAAAACGCTGAGCTATGATACAGACACCCGTGGTGTTGTCTATATTCCTCCTTCCACCGTGACAATGACCAGTATCTACTGCGGTATTTGAATGTTTTTGTACTGGTAGTTGTAGAGAAAGAAATTTGGGGTTATTCTCTCTGCTAAGAGTAAAATCGAGAACACACATTCAGGAATTGATGTGAGTGCCTACTGTGTGCTCAGGGTTGTGCGATGGGCCAGGGCAACCAGAGTGGAGGGGTCACCTGTCTCGTTGTCAAACCTGCGGGCTTGCAGCCTCGCCCGGGAGCAAAGCCTGACGTTTGTGAGACAAGATCAAGAGCTAGAACAGAATCCGGCCGCATTCACAGGCAGTCACTCCCCCATTTGCCCACGAGGTAGGCATTACTAACGTGCTGTAAAGGCTTTCCAGCCGAGATGCCCCGCCGAGTATGCCATTGGTGGGAAGGCATCCCTGAGAAGGGGCTTTACTGGGACTGCACTGGGGAAGGAAGTGTAGCCGTCTGATTTGGTTAGGAATGGAGTCCACCTGCTAGAAACAGACCCCAGAGAAGAGGAGCTTAAATGAGGTGGAGGTGTGTTTTCATCTCTCTCATACCAAAAGAGTGAGCAGTGGGCTGTACAGGGTCATAGGGGCAGCTTTATGGTCACCAGAGAGTCAGGCTCCTTCCTTTTGCTTTGCCATCATTAGCATTTGCCTCATGGTTGCAAGCTGACTACTGTGATGCCAGCTATCACGTCCACATCCTAGTAGGAGGAAGGCATGGGGTGTGCCTTGTGGCCTAGCAGTCAAGCGTGCCCACCTCTGAAGAGCTTTCGTAGAAGTCCCGTCTGCCGCAGACGTATGCTTACAATTCATGGACTGTCTCTGTGCCAGAGAGCCTGGAAAGGGTCTTGCAGCTGGGTACATTTCTGTCCATTATGAAGGAAGGAAGAGGGAGGGGAAAGTGGAGGGCAGCTAGCAGTTTCTGCCCCACTTTGTATGGTGACTCCTGCCGGGGAGTCAACCCCAGAGGATGCATTTACAATTTCTAGATATAAAACCGTGGGGCAGCCTGTCTCATGGCTGCTGCATGAAGAGCGCCTCATGGTCCTTCAGAGTCGCCCACGTTGGAATTCGCAGAAACTGCAAACCCACAGCCCCTCCGGACCCCTCAGCCCCAGCCCTGAGCTCGGTGGGTCGGCTCGGGCAACAGCCGAACACGTGGATTTGCCACCAGGGACCCTTCGCAGCACCTTGCGCGTCCCAGTGCTGTTAGCAGCCATTGCTGAGAAAGCCTGGGGGCTGCGTTGGCCCTTGAAGCTGAAAAGGGAATAATTGAAATGCTTGTATATTAAGGAGAAAAAAATAACTCATAAGATTAATTGTCAGCCTACTTTGGGAGATTATTGGAATGTATATAAACATAATTCTGGAGTCAGTCAGGAGACCATGGAGGAGCAGGAAGTATTGGGCCTTGGGAGGAGAGAAGCTGCGGTCCAGCCAGCCTAATTTTCCCTCTCCCTTTAGCCGCGTGGCAAGCTTGATCCATCAGGCGAAATGAGATGTAATTTATCTTGACTTTAATAAGGCTCCTCTCGAGAAGATAAGGGAACGCCAGGAGAGCTGGTGCGGCTCCCCTGCCATGAGGGGGGCGTGCGGCGTGTTAGACCGTCACTCGCAAAGAGAACTTATAAATAATGCGGGGTCGGCCCGCGTGCAGGCGCACAGCGGCAGGACCACGGGGACGGGAAGGCTGCCGCCCAGGACACGCAGTGGCCTCGTGCTCCTGGAGCCCGTGGGCTTGGCCTCAGAGGCATTTTCTTCCGGGAAGCTCCTAAAGGAAGATAAGTGAGTTATTCCTCCCTTGAGTTCAACCGAGTGTGATACTGACCCCTGAAGTGATTTGAACCCACTGTTGTCACACACCCAGGGTTTCTCTTCAGTCCCATTCATTATTAAGATACAATAAAAATGTCTGGTTTGTCTGCTTTCGTCCTTTAAGGTTTGGACACGCAGGGATTATTTAACACAAACTTTCTCACCTCCCAACTTTTCATGTCCCCCCTCGTCCCCCACCGGCCGTGATCTTGCCTGCCAATCCCATTTGACAGATTTTATTAGCAGGGTCTCATGACCTTCTCTCCTCTAGAGAAGAATTTTAAAATGCGAGAGATTAATGTACACACGGAGCAGCAAAACTCTACTACAGCTCCAGCCACGCGAACTTTCCGGGCGGGGTCGGGGGAAGGCGGGCGGTGGTTCGTTCGTCACAGTGGCCGTGGCCTACAGTTCCACGGTACGGCGAGCCCACTTGTCAAACTTCCATTGTGATTACCCAAAATGAATGAAAAACAACTCAAGTTTACTCGAGAATTTCTTTCAAAACCCTTCCAGAAATCAATATGCTTTTAGTTTCAAGTAGAAAAAGCCATAGAGTCTAAGTTCTGCATGACTAAACGCACAGTATAATTACAAGCATTTTTCTTATTGCCACTGTCTACTTCAGCAACTTTCTAATCATCTAGCATGGGAGGAAAAGCACTGTAGTCATCTGAAGCAATCAGTGGTTCAGATTTGATGCTGATGCAGTGTTTGGTTCCAGTCAGTTTCTGTTAAAAATTGTTCGACTAATGGTGAAAGACAACGTGAAGAAGTAAGGTGACCACAGAGATCTGAGGTGAGCCTCGGTGTGGGATCCTACATACTGTCAGGATATGGATGTAATAGGTGATGGTTCCATCCTAAAATAAGCCAGTGAGGTTAGCAAACTCCTATCCCTTCCTTAAATGTATCCATTAAGATGCAGATGTTGCTTTTTCTAGAAAGGGTCCAAAGACAAATTATACTATAAATCATCATTTTCGAGCATGCCAAGGTTTTAATTTTTTCTGGTTTTATTTCTTTATCATTCTTCTTCTTATAACAGGTATTTTTATGCAGTAATGATTTATTCTGGTTTCAGAACATTACCTTCTAATGAAAGAGAAATATTTCATATTTAAAGAGAAATGGAAAAAAACATTTGGTTATCCACATTTCTAAAGCATTAGTAAAAGCCCTTAAGTGTTCACTTGGGCTTTGCAAGGTTTTCTAAAGTAAGGATTATAAATGAACACTCCGTTTGCAAGCTCCATTCTTATCTCCTCTTGGGAAATTCTGAATGTGGCATAAATGACACTGCACAAAAGATCTGTGCAATCCTTAAGACTTTCTAGACCTCAAGCTGCGCCTACAGAACAGGATAATGTTCAGAATCTCCCAGCATCACCTAAAACACTAAGTAGGAACTGAACAAAGTGATATGGGATATTCCATTAGGTATGGGCTTCATCTGGTCTTTTAGAACTTTCAGGAAAGGAAGGGATAGGAAGCGAGCATTTTAGGAGAAGCCACTCTGTGCCAGTTTCGCTGTGCTGTGCTCTCCACTTACACTCATTATCATTTCGTCGGTCATCCCCCAGCCATCACGTGAGAAAGGCACCACTGTCCCTATTTTACAGAGAAAAAATGGAAGCTCAGAGAGGAAACTAACTTTCCAAAGGTCACATAGCTTGAAAATGCTGGAAAATGCTAGAATTTATGCTTTTGCTTTTCATTCTGCGTATACCAAACATGGATATAAATTACTTCCAGATTTTTGGTGCTTATGTTCACATGGCAAGTGGGTTTGCAGTAGCTCGTGGGCATTTTTTACTGCAATCCACAATAAGAAGTCTGTTTTACATGGACGCCCAGGATGCATGCACGCGCACACGCACACACGCACACGCACACGCACACGCACACACACGCCTGAAACAAAAGGCTCGTAGAACAATAGTCGCCCTGACGGTGTGTGATGTTCTTTAATATTTTCTATTCTATTCCATTCCGTTCTGTTTCCCTCTTTCCTCCTTTAACAGATGCAGGCTGTGATCACTAAATTGACTTCCTGGGCTGCTGCTAATGCATTTCTAACCTGCAGTTTTGAAAAAGACTGAATTTAAGCAATACAGGGTGTTTGGTTCAGCTGATCTTGAATCCCTTTCAGAACAGGCTTCACACACACACGCACACACACACACGCCTGAAACAAAAGGCTCGTAGAACAATAGTCGCCCTGACGGTGTGTGATGTTCTTTAATATTTTCTATTCTATTCCATTCCGTTCTGTTTCCCTCTTTCCTCCTTTAACAGATGCAGGCTGTGATCACTAAATTGACTTCCTGGGCTGCTGCTAATGCATTTCTAACCTGCAGTTTTGAAAAAGACTGAATTTAAGCAATACAGGGTATTTGGTTCAGCTGATCTTGAATCCCTTTCAGAACAGGCTTCTGCTGGCCTGTAGGACACATCAGGGTCAGGGCTGAAGAAGGCTTCCCACGGGAGATACTGCTAAAACCAACACTGAAAGGCCAAACAGGGGTCTGAGTGGGGCTTTGAGCAGGGGTGACAGGCCTGGGCACAGAGCTGAGATTTGGGGGCTGGAGGAGGCTGAGTCCAGCACCTGTATCTGTGCAGACGACCTCATGGGAGAGAAGGGGTTTCCGGGGTAAGACTTGCCCTTCAGCTGCTGCTGGAAGATACAAGGAACGATCGAACCCATCTTAAATTACTGTGACCAGCGCATTACGGACTGGGCTTCCCTGCAAGCCTGTGAACGCTTCAAGGGCAGGGGCTGCGTCTGATTTGTCTTATTTATATCTGTATCCCTAAATCCAAGCACAGTGCCTGATGCGTAAATAAACAGAACGTAAATAGCTGATTACAGACAGACCCTTGCTGCTCCTATTTCAATTTCCAGCACCGCACCGATTGAATCTCCGCGTGCAGCACAACACCCGGCCTTCTCTCCCGAGTCTTCTGCCTGTCTTAGAAGGAGAGCCGGGCCCCTGCTTGCCTTGCCCCACACACTGTGCCTCCCCGGCCTAAAAGCTGGTCCCAAACGCTTTCTCCTCCATGCCTGGCGCATGAAGAATTGGGAAAAATAAGTTCAGAAAAGGACGCACAAAACTTTTTAAGTGTTAAGGTATTTTCTTACGCTGGCCATTAAAAAAAGATTCTTGAGCTTCTTTGTCCAAGATTTGTTATCCTAATAATGTGTTAGGAATGTTTAGCGCAGCGAGGACATTTAGGCGTATCCAAGCCGCAAGAGCCGCCACAGCACAAGAACTCAGCCGTAGCCTATAACGATCTGGAATTCACAGTGACGCCCAACGCACAAACTGTAATATATTCGTCCCCACAGCAGAGTGTAGCCCGTGATTCTTCCACATAATGATCTGCTTCTCCCCTCTCTGAAAGGCATTTAATTCTGTGGGATCACCTGGAGAGGGAGGTGCCTGTGACTTCTGGGCAGACACTTCAGTCCCTGGTACTAGCGGTCATAGGCTTTTAGGATACGGCAAATCAGGGTGTGTGGTTGTGGTGGAGACCTGAGGACCCACGCTCCCTTCTGCGGTGTGGACGTCGCTGGGAGCAGCTGTCCTGCCAGCGGCTCCGTTCCCAGTGAATGGAATATGAACAGAAGTGAGGAGATGCTCTTCTAGGCAAGGGGGTGCCCTGAACGCTCACATGCCAGGCTACTCACGACCAGGAAAACTGCCCTTGCCCCGCAGGGCGGTGAGAGATGAACTGCTGTTGTGTAGGACACTGAGATTCCACAGTTTATCTGTAGCAGATCAGGTAGATAAGGTATCTCTGGGAGATACAGCTGAGCCTGTTAGCATATAGAAGTTTTGTCGGCAGTAATTTGGTTCTGTGCTAAATTCAGCTAATTTTACAGCATTATCAGTGGGCTGTTAGCATCTTTAGGTTGGGTTTGCACCCGTTGATACGGGGGACAAGCAGGAAGCCGAAGTCAATCACTTTCCTACTACAGAGGCCACGCCCACCTGTCCCGTGAGACGTTGTGAATTCCCTGCTGGCACGTCACAGCCTCAGTTTATTAGTTCTACTTGGCATGTTGTGACTCTCCCAAACACCAGGTAGCTCCATGGTCAGTGTAGGTTTCTTTCGATTAACTGTTACTTTAAACTGATTCTGCCGTTTACGTAGATTACAGAGAAGATGAATTTTAACGATCGACTAGAATTTACTCGGGGATCCCGCAAGTAAGCTTTACGTAATCTGCATGATATTGTTTGAGTACTTGAATGAAAGAGCAAACATGAGAACCACTGGCGTCTCTCTTTTCAGCTGCAGAGACTGGTTCAGGGAAAGTGCTGGCCTGGCAGAGTCTCAAATTCTGTGCACTGTAAATAGCAGTAGACGTTCCTGGAAGAGAAGGTGGAAAAGAGTCACTAGGAGTCACCTTTGGTCACTCAGAAGGGGCCACATGCTACCAACCTCATTTCCTCGTGGGGGAGGGTTACCGAGTCGATGGATCCAAATAGGATATTCGTTCTGTGGCTTGATTTCCACTCGTTCATTCATTCATTTGTTTGCTCAGTCGGCACCCCGTGGCTAAGGTGGGGAACGTGGATAAAGCAAGTAGATGGACTCCAAGGGCTCAGCTTTGCCCAAAGAGTGTCATCCACTCGATGGACCCCCACCGCGAGGGTGACTCCAGTTGCAAAACCCGTCACTCTTCTGGGCTTTTCTTGGTCAGCACTTCTGTCAGTGACTCGGAGGGGACGGAGATGACATGCCTATCAAACATGCAGGTGTCACGGCTGAGACGGGTCATTCAGATAGTCTGTCCCCGAATCAGAAATAAAAATAAACTGCTGTGTTAGACTGATGGCTGAAATCAGGCTGAAACATAAAAGGGATAAGCCAGACACTGCATTTACATGCACACAACCAGCCACGTGACAGAGGGAAGGGAAGACAGGACTTGCCAACAGTTACCGAAAAAGAGTCGGGGAGGTGAGTTGAGCACAGACCCCGGGACAGCGTTGACCGTAATCCTGTAGATGACACACGTCCAAATCAAGGCAGATCATAACGCCACAGAATCCTGTCTGGGCTGGATGCCACCCTGAGGGATGGTGAGAAATCGGGGCCTCTGCAGAGGGGGACGGCCAGCAGTGGGCAGTGCTCTGTCAGTCATGTCATGCGGGAAACGGGAGAGAAGCAGGGTGTTTACTTGGCCCATGGGAGCAAAGCCCAGCTGGATATTTTTGTGATTTTCATATCGTCTAACAGCTCTGTGGGCAAGGAGACAGACAGGCAGCAATAGGCAGCAATTGTGGAAGGAAGGGTTTCAGTTCCGTGTAAGGAAAGTCCCTTTGCAGCGTACGGCCAGGGCGCAAGTTGGCTAAAGAGCAGGGAAGGCGTCTAAGAAGCTGTGCGGGCAGCAGCTGAGTTGGCTGCCTGTCGGGGGAGTGGCAGGCGGGCTCCCGCAAGGACAGGTTGGTGAACCCCAGGACCTCGCGGTGCTGGAAGTGTACCTACAGGAAAGGGAGGCTACAGGAATGGAAATTAGGCTCCTCGTTGACTTTGAAACCATGTAAATATCGGGCTGGCCAAAAAGTTCATTCAGGTTTTTCCGTAAGATGTTACTAAATTATTTTAAGACATTTATAAAAGAAATTCTAAAAAACTGAAGGCAAAATGAAACAAGTGATCATAGCGGTATTTTGAATTGGTGACGTAGCCAAATGGAAAGTAACTATTTCAAGTAACTTTCAAACATGATAATCTGGCAATCCCTAGCACTAAACCAAAATCAAAAGCTGGAGGAAAAAGAAAAAGGTCAAAAGCTGTTTTCAGCAGTCATGTTGGTAATGGTAGTGCTGGGTTTGGTTTGTTTTTTTTTTTTTTTTTTTTTTTTTTGCGAGACGCGGGCCTCTCACCGCCGTGGCCTCTCCCGTTGCGGAGCGCAGGCTCCGGACGCGCAGGCTCAGCGGCCACGGCCCACGGGCCCCGCCGCTCCGCGGCATGCGGGATCCTCCCGGACCGGGGCATGAACCCGTGTCCTCTGCATCGGCAGGGGGACTCTCAACCACTGCACCACCAGGGAAGCCCGATAAGATGGTTTTTTGGGGACCCTAGTCTGCCATCTTCTCGGTCTGCCTGTTTTCCAAATAAAGTCGTATTCCTTGCCTCAACAGCTCGTCTCCTGATTTATTGGCCGATCCTCCCGGACCGGGGCGCGGACCCGCGTCCCCTGCATCGGCAGGCGGACTCTCAACCACTGCGCCACCAGGGAAGCCCCTGGGTTTGGTTTTTTTAAGGTGCAATTGTATGAGTATTGTGACATAAAGCAAATAAGGATTATGTGGATGTTGGGGACTGAGATTTTTGGCAAAGTTGAAGCCCTAAATTGGAATTGGCAGTACGATGATTTTATCTTCAAAGAAAAAAAGAATTTCTTGTAAAAAGGCCTGGAAATAAGAACCAACCTAGTAGCACTGAGCTTCCCAGTAACCCCCCAAAATAAACAGGCTTTCTTGGGTAAGTGGATGATTCCAAGTCAGGGACAGGCAATAAATAATATATAATATAATATATAATTCCAAAAAGTAAAGAAGCTTGTCAAACACGAGTGAGGGCTTGTCAGGAAGACTCCCGTGGCACCTTGGAGAGGCTCCCATTCGTTAAAAGTGGGATAATGTGAAAATCAATAATAATAACTGCGGGGCTTCCCTGGTGGCGCAGCGGTTGCGCGTCCGCCTGCCGATGCTGGGGAACCGGGTTCGCGCCCCGGTCCGGGAGGATCCCACATGCCGCGGAGCGGCTCGGCCCGTGAGCCGTGGCCACTGAGCCTGCGCGTCCGGAGCCTGTGCTCCACGACGGGAGAGGCCGCAACAGAGGGAGGCCCGCATACCACACACACACACACAAAATAATAATAATAATAATAATAACTGCAACGAATTGAAGTGTTCCAAATACATTTCAGTCCATGGATTCATAACAGTATATATGTTAGAAGCCTCATTAGTCATCTTTGGAGAACGCTAGGGAAACTATTACATACTGAATTTGTATAAAACTTTTCAATCAAAATCTCAAAATTTTTAGTGAGAAACTTGACCTTGATGGGTGAACATACCTTACTCACTGTCTGGTTTTATTCTTGAGATGGTCCCATTCAGATACCATCAAGACTTTTCATGATAACCTCTTCAAATATTTGAAAGTAACCGTTGACAAGAAAGTATTTGCACAGGTGGTCACAAATGCCTGAAGATTATTTATTGCGTTTTCCCCAGTTGAGAGAAACTTCCTTCTTGCCATTAACCAGAATGTAGATAATTCAGCCTCTTTAAATTATACTTTAAGGGTGGTGTTTCTTTAAGTTAACAGTTCTTCCTTTTATTCCTTTGACAAATGTAATGTCAAACGGTTTTTGTGATAATGTGAATGGATTTGGAATCTGATCAAATGTTTTTCATATCAAGTATTTAAAACTAATGGGCATTTCTGTATATCTACACAGATAACTGCTGCCAGTCTTAATAATTCTTCTTTAGAGTTCAAACACCGATTCCTTTAGAATTATAAAACTGATTATATGTCACTAGTGAACAATTTTTAACCCTGTAAGGAAGTTGAAGTTTTGCTTTGAATCTGTACATTTTACACATACATGTTAGTATACAGTCACAAGGTCTGGGGAGTTCTCTGTTGTGTCCATTCAGGTGCTGAAAATGTCACTTAGTGGCCATTTTTGGTACCAGTAACTTTTCCTTCAACAAACCTTCAAAGTGAGACCCATTCACTAAAAACACTAACAACAATGATAATAATAATGCTTTGTTCAGTTCACAGACTCTTGCAAAATCTCTTGTAGACTTCAATTTGAAACTGAAATCGGAAATAGGAGAGTTCCATTTATGAATAATACTGTTAGAAGATAAATGGTTGGCATGGCAGGTGACCCAGAGACAGACCCAGTTCAGATCATTAAATCAACATTTCCATCGCAGGCCGATGAGTACTGACTGATGTACAGCACCGGCTGGAATCCCTCAAAAGAAATTCTTTTGTCAAAGTGGTATTCTGATTCCATTTCTTTCACAAGGCAAAAAACAAGTGGGACTACAGTGTCTTGGACTTTGTTAGATTTATCTCCTGATAACATCATTTAATGAGGAGCTTAGGTGTACAGCTACCCCTTACAGACGAGAACTTCTCTGTGAATAAAACAATGGATTTCTTCAATCTCAGGCTTTTCAGATTGAATTTTGCCATAAAGTCTTTTTTTTTATCCTTTGCATTTTTTAATGTAACTATAATTGATTTACAGTATTGTGTTAGCTTCAGGTGTACAGCTTCAGATTCTTTTCTATTACAGGTTATTACAGGATACCTGTATTGAATATAGTTCCCTGTGCTATACGATAAATCCTTGTTGTTTATCAATTTTATGTACAGTGGGGTGTTTCTGTTAATCCCATACTGCTAATTTATCCCTCCTCCCCGCCTTTCCCCTTTGGTAACCATAAGTTTGTTTTCTATGTCTGTGAGTCTGTTTCTGTTTTGTAAATAAGTTGACTTGTATTATTTTTTTAGATTCCACATATGAGTAATATCATATGATATTTGTCTTTCTCTGTCTGATTTACTTAATATGATAATCTCTAGGTCCATCCATGTTGCTGCAAGTGGTGTTATTTCATTCTTTTTTATGGCTGAGTAATATTCCGTTGTGTATATGTACCACATCTTCTTTATCCATCGATGGATACTTAGGTTGCTTCTGTCTTGGCTATTGTGAATACTGCTGCATTGGGGTGCCTGTATCTTTTTGAATTAGCGTTTTCTTCTTTTCAGGATATGTGCCCAGGAATGAGATTGCTAGAGCATACGGTAATTCTATTTTTAGGTTTTTAAGGAATCTCCAGACTGTTTTCCACAGTGGCTGCACCAATTTACATTCTCACCAACAGTGTAGAGGGTTCCCTTTTCTCCACACCCTCTCCAGCATTGATTATTTGTAGACTTTCATGATGGCCATTCTGACTGGTTTGAGGTGATATCTCATTGTAGTTTGATTTGCATTTCTCTAACAATTAGTGATGTTGAGCATCTTTTCATGTGCCTGTTGGCCATCTACATGACTTCTTTGGAAAAATGCCTATTTAGGTCTTCTGCCCATTTTTTGATTGGATTGTTTGTGTTTTTTTGATATTGAGTTGCATGAGCTGTTTGTATATTTTGGAGATTAAGCCTTTGTTGGCTGCATCATTTGTGAATATTTTCTCTCCATAGGTTGTCTTTTCATTCTGTTTATGGTTTCCTTTGCTGTGCAAAAGCTTATGGGTTTGGAGTTCGGGGTTTTTTGGAGCGTGAGCCACCCATCTCGTTGTGTGGCCCTGCACCTTGTGTGGCCCTGCAATAAACCTTCCTCTGCTCCAAAAAAAAGCGTATGGGTTTATTAGGTCCCATTTGTTTATTTCTGCTTTTATTTCTTTTGACTTGGGAGACTAATCAAAGAAAATAGTACTACAATTTATGTGCGCAAATGTTTCACCTATGTTCTCTTCTAGGAGTTTTATGGTGTCATGTCTTATGTTTAGGTCTCTAAGCCATTTTGAGTTTAATTTTGTGTATGGTGTTAGGGAGTGTTCTAATTTCATTGATCTACATGGGACTGTCCAGCTTTTCTCCATCGTATATTCTTGCCTCCTGTGTCGAAAATTAATTGACCGTAGGCGCGTAGGTGTATTTCTAGGCTGTCTGTTCTGTTCCATTGATCCACATGTCTGGTTTTGTGCCAGTACCATGCTATTTTGATTACTGTAGCTTTGTAGTATTGTCTGACGTCTGGGAGGATTATGCCTCCTGCTTTGTTCTTTTTCCTCAGGATTGCTTCGGCACTTCTGGGTCTTTTGTGGCTCCATATAAATTTCAGGATTATTTGTTCTAGCTCTGTGAAAAATGTCATGGGTAATTTGATAGGGATCACATTAAATTGGTAAATTGCTTTGGGTAGTATGGCCACTTTAGCAATATTAATTCTTCCAACCCAAGTCTTTATACCTTTCTGTCAGCATTGGTATACAAAACTTATAAATTTGTTCTCTAGTATCTTGTTTATTCCCAGTGTCCATTTAGCTTTGACGATTTCATCCTTAGCAGCCTGTCTGGTATGGGGTACACTGTGGTGCCCCCGTCCAGAACAGTTCCTCTAGGTGACACACCCATCCCCAATGCCAACACCTGGTCTGTTGAGGCTCAGAGCTGTGGCCCTCCTGGTCACTGCTACTGCCAAGGGGACGTGCCCCTCCCAAGGGGACCCCCTCCCATGGGTCAGTCTATGACCAATGGCTGGTGGCTGTGGGCACAGAGAAGTCCAGTCCCTTGGCCTCAGTTTAGGACAACTCGAAGGGGCATCCCTGCTCTGGAACTCCCTGTGGGATCAATGAGGCATCACTGGAAGCCTCTCCTTTTGCCCAGCCCTGGCCTCTTCTCCTCCTTGGCAGTGTGTCTACGGAGCACCCATAAAGCTTATACAGAAAACTCTTCATGGCCAGAGTCTGTTTCCAGGGCACTCAGTCTAATACACATATGTTTCTGAAACATAACATTGTACGCATTTCTTCTGAGGCAGTCCAACTACTACTACATATCAAGTGCAGTCACTAACATCAGTACCCATCAGTCGGCAATGGAAGCTTTTCTGATTTCATAATCTTCCAGACTGAGTGTGTCTCCGGGTCATCTGACATGTCATCCATGCAGCTTCTAACCATGTTCTTCAGAAATGGTACCTTTGGCCTGTTTCCTGTGCTTCACCGGTCTCAGACTCATTGCTGACAGTTTCTACACAGCCTGGCAATGTGAGTGATTCTGCAATTGCAGGAGGAGTTTAGCTTTAGCTATTAAATGCAGGACTTTGTAACTAGCTTCTTGTACTCAGACTGGTACAGTTGTAACCAGACTCAGAAATACTTGTCCTTCTTACTTTGTACCTGCAGACAATTTTCCCAGTTTTAATATTTTTGTGTAAGAGTGATGTCTGGGGGAAAGGTGCTGGCATAATTTCCCTTGTATCTTTGCTTCCATCAAATACTACATTTAGGCTGAAGAAGAAGATTACTGGAACACACAAGTCTGAATTCTAGATCAGCCTCGTTACAGTCCCTGATTAGAAAAGGTTTCTACTATTCTGACTTGGTGTACCTGATGACGTTCCTTTAATCAAAAAGTTGTTCATTATGGTGAGAAAATATGTCTTTATAAATATAAAATAGTATTAATAATACTGACCTAAATAATTTTAATAAATATTTACATATTTAAATATCAAGTACAATAAAGTGGACTATATGTATATATGTAGTAACTTCAGAAATCAACTTTTCAAAAAGTTTTGGTTGAACGAATTCTTAAGAAAGTTTTCGAATAAATCGGGTTGGAAAATCAAAAAAAAATGCATGCAGTAAGCAATATTGATACATCCTTTTTTATTTAATTAAAGGATTAAAATTCTGAAATATTCATGACATATAATATAAGTTGTGTAATCTCTTATCCAAAATATTTCAAAAAGTAAATTATTTGAAGCTGTAAAGCCCTGTAGTCCTTTCTAATGAGTTGATTTAATTAAGTAGGTTATATTTTTTCCTTTTTTTAAATTTGAGGTATAGCTGATTTACAATGCTGTGTTAGTTTCAGATGTATAGCAAAGTGATTCAGTTATGCATATATATACACATATATAGATGATCTTTTTCAGACTCTTTTCCATTATGGGTTATTACAAGATATAGAATATAGTTCCTTGTGCTATATAGTAGGTCCTTGTTGTTTATCTGTTTTATATACAGTCGTGTGTATCTGACACCAAGTTCTTAAAGGATAATCTTAAAGGTGAGAAAAAGTGGCTCATGGGATTGACAAGGTATACCATACAGAAATCTTCCTAGAATCCTCTTTAGACTCTCTCTTTATCAGATTTTTTTTCACTATCAGCAACTGCCAAAAATCATTCTCTTTCCCTCTCTCTCCTCACACATACACATGTGCACACACACACGCACATGTGTACACATGCACATACACAGTTCCCTACCTCCCTGCCACACCACTTTCTCTGCCCTTCCTCCTTCATCACTGGCTGTCACCTCTGTGGCCAGTGACCCTCACTGCCTTCCAAAGCTCCCTGGGAAGCACACCCTTGCATCCTTCTCTGATTCCTCTTCTTCCGTGGGAAGCAGCCGCTTGGAATTCGGATGGACCCATTCATTCTCCGCTTCGTTACTTACTAAGCCACGATGGCCACCCTTGCCAACACCAGTACCGTGTACTTTCACATATTTGCTTTCTTTTCTTCAGATTCTACGGTTGAGCACCAAGGAATCCTTTTTTTTTTTTTAATCTTTATTGGAGTATAATTGCTTCATAATACTGCGCTAGTTTCTGTTGCACAACAAAGCGAATCAGCCGTATGCATGCACGGGTCCCCATAGCCCCTCCCTCTTGCGTCTCCCTCCCACCCTCCCCATCCCACCCCTCTAGGCGGTCACAAAGCACCGAGCCGATCTCCCTGTGCTGTGCGGCTGCTTCCCACCAGCTATTTTACGTTCAGTAGTGTGTATATGTCGATGCTACTGTCACTTCACCCCAGCTTCCCCCTCCCACCCCGTGTCCTCAAGTCCATTCTCTATGTCTTCTGTAGGTTTTTTTTTTTTTAACATCTTTATTGTAGTACAATTGCTTTACAGTGGTGTGTCAGTTTCCGCTTTACAACAAAGTGAATCAGTTATACATATACATATGTTCCCATATCTCTTCCCTCTGTAGGTTATTATTTTTAAACATGTTTTTAAAATTTCTAAAAAATGATTCATTTTGAAATTTCATCAAGAATCAGATCTTGCTGAGTTTGCATCACTATCCAAGACGAAAGGAAGGGAATGAGGGAGAAGAACAGATTTTAAATCATTCATGTTTTCTCGGGGAGCACTGAGTACCAGAAAATAATCGTAAGCATAATCACACATGCCCTGTACATGTGAGACTAGGTGAAAATACCAGCCAAAGGAATCGAAAGCAGCACCCCCCCGACAACAGCGATTCACCGGTGAGAAGCACCTTGCAGCTACAGTAAAGCTCAGCTCGACAGCTGGACCAGTGGGCGTCCGGGAGGGCGTGGCTTAGCCGCTCCCAGCCCCCCGGCCGCAGAGCCTATATATTGTAGAAAGTGCAAAATAGTGACGGATTCAGGAGGTCGACAGAACAAGTCTTTGTATAGTTTCACTTTTTAAATAGACTTCAGAGGAATTTTAGGTTCACAGCAAATTTGAACAGCGGGTACAGAGACTTCCCGTCTGCCCTGCCCTTCCCACAGCGGCCCTCACCGTCAGCGTCCCCCTCCAGGTGGTAATTCTGTCGTCGTTGATGCGCCTCCTCTGACGCCTGTTTCTCACCCAGGATCCATAGTTGGCTTCAGGATTTACTCTTGGTGTTGGACATGCTATGGGCTTGGACAAATGCAGAGTGACATGTGTCCGCCATTACAGTGTCACACAGAACCGTTTCCTTGCCCTAGAAATCCCCTGTGTTCCATCTGTTCACCCCTCCCTCCCCACCCCTGGCAACCACTGATCTTCTTCTGTCTTCAGCTTTGCCTCTCCCAGAATGTCATATAGTTGGACTCCTAAGGTATGTAGCCTTTTCAGATTGCCTTTTTTTCGCTTAGCAATGTACGTAATGCACACGTACAGTTTTCAGATGTAATTCCAACAGTTGTAAATTTTTGAGTGGCTGTAAACAGTGGTTCACTACTGTGAAAAGTTGACAGACATCAGTATCTCCCGGCCCAGGTGCACCCCGTGGGCGGCACCCTGACGGGACCACCCTACCCTGCAGTGCCCCCTACTCGCCACTCTCCGAGAAATCCATTCTCAGCTCCCAGAAATGGCCCTTGTTTTAGGTTGCAAACGGTTTTCCATGAGGAAAAAGACTCCTGTATCTGAAACCGCTCCTGTGGTTTTCCTTTCACATGACCTGGTTGTTAGGTGCCCTCGAGTGCTGGGTGCTTCACCGCAGAGCTCCTTGTCCTTGGCTGTGAGAACTGAGACAGTATCCAGTGAGCCAACACTGTATCCAACTTCAGACCGAGGACACACTGGCATCTGTGCTGGGGGAATTATCTGGTGAAAATGGATTTTTTTTTGAGCGATGAAAATCACAAAAAAGCGTAACACCTGTCACTTCACCAGGCCTCTTCAAGGCCTGCAGTTAGAGGCTGGGAAAGAATGGCACTTCAAATGCTAATTATCTGGGGAGAAAACGTCCCTGGAGGCCTTACTCCTAGCAGCGGGAGGCCACAGCTCCCAGCTAGGCTCCTGGTGAAGACTGAACCCAGCTCTGGACACATGCGCCTCCACCTTTCTGCAGACCTGGGCGGGGGCAGCCCAGAGCCTAAGCCCGGCCTTTCCCAGAAGGGCAGGGTTACTTAACGGGTCGCTAATTAAGACCTTTCAGCCATAGTGACTCGTTTGTTTGAAGCGCTGTCAAGAAGGCTTTATGGGCTGTAGGTCTTCTTCTCACTTGAGGGAATTTTTAATCCCGTTGTCTGCAAATCTGTGAGTCACTTTTGATGACAATAATTAGGAAAAAGGGAAGCTGAAGGATCTGAGAGAGAAGAGGGCTGAGAAAAATGGGCGAGTTTTGGAGTAAAACCCAGGATGGGTAAGAGAAAGGGATCTGAGGCTTCAGAACCTCTGTCCTGTGACTTTGGGGTGGAGAGTGTGTGCCAAAGGGCCGGACCTGTGAGCTTTGATGTGAGGATGGCACAGACAGAGTGGCTCTCGAGTCTCATGGCTGTGTGCCGTCTTGGGTAACGAGAAGTGAGGGGGAATTGCCTTCTTAACCGGGTCAGCCAGGGCTGGAGGCCTGGAGGCCTGGGTCCTGGGTCCTGGGGTGGGGTGAGGGGCACTGACGTTAGGGTGAGGGGCCAGAACCAGGCAAATGAGCGCCTCTCAGCATGGCTGTTA
The DNA here is from genome assembly GCF_002837175.3 of Physeter macrocephalus. NCBI lineage: Eukaryota > Metazoa > Chordata > Mammalia > Artiodactyla > Physeteridae > Physeter > Physeter macrocephalus. Next base: position 78,439,770 of record NC_041227.1, on the reverse strand, counting down.
CGTGACACCAAAGCAAAGCAAGCAAAGAACAGCAGGAGATTATTGCTCATTTAGTTTATGCAAAATGCCATCTTATTAAAGTGTTTGATCCGTACGGTCTTAGTGTAGAGAATATAACAACATCTGACTGGAAAGTTGTATGGAATTTCAGAGTCAGTGATTGGAAATGAAATCCCAGAACTACGCCTGCAAAGAATGAGAGCGTGGGTTCTAAGAGAAAAAGTCACAGCTCTTTTCAGTCCTTTCCCAGCAGCTCTTGATATTTTTCCTTCCCCTTCCCTTGCCCTCTTTTTCTCCTTCCTCCCCTTTCCCTCCTCTTTTCCTTCTTTCTTCCGGGGGAGATTATCCGGGTTATCCATTGCTGCAGAATAAGCTTAGAGGCTGAAGGCAGCACCGTTGCATCACATCTCATGGTTGGGTGGGCTGGGAATTTGAGCCCGGAGGGGCAGTGCCTTGTGCCCGGTCAGTTGGCAGATGGGCTGGGCTGGCGGTTGGGTGTCGGGGGAGGGGAGATGGGTTCACTCACGTGTTGGTGCCTTAGCAGGGAAGGCTGTGAGGCCGGGCACCCTGGGACTGTCCACCCGGGCACCTGCACACAGCCTCTCCAGCATGGTGGCTGCAGGGTCGCCAGACTCCTGCCATGGCCTCTCGGGGCTCCCAGAAAGGACAGTTCTAGAGATAAGGAGTAGAAGCTGCTAGTTCATGAAGGCCTGGGTTGTATTCTCTTGGTCAAAATAGTCACAGAGCCTGCATTCAGGGGATCCAAACACAGACACCACCCCTAGATGAGAAAAAGCATCAAAGAATCTGCAGCATTTTTAAAGTCAGATTTATTGCGGTATAACTGACATACAGTAAAATTCTACCTCGAGGGTAGAGCTCTGCCCCTACCCTCAGCCCTTGGCAACCATCCGTGTTTTCTCTCCTTTAGCTTTTCCTTTTACAGAGTATCATAAACATGGGAAAACCCGGCATGTAGCCTTTTGAGTCAGGCCCCTTTCCCTAGTGCAATGCATTCGAGGCCCACCTGCGTTGTTGGGGAGAGTGAGACGTTCCTTCCCGCTCACTGCTGAGCAGTGTTCCGTCCCGTGGACGGACCATAGTTCGTTCTCCTCTCCACCCGTTGAAGGGCTTTGGGATGTTTCCAGTTTAGGGTGGTTATTCATAAAACTGCTGTAAACATGGCCTACGGATTTTTATGTGAACTTAAGTTTTCGCTTCTGTTGCGTAAATACTTAGGAGCAGGATTGCTGGATCGTATGGCTAGAGCATGTTTAACTCGGTAAGAAACTACCAAACTGTCTTCCAAGTAACTATTACCATTCTGCATTCCCATTAAAAGTACGAGAGTTTCAGTTGCTTAGCACCTTCACTAAAATCTGGTCATTGTTTTATATTAACTCTTCTAGTAGGTATATAGTGGTATCACATCACAATTTAATTTCCCTGGTGGCCAGTGGTGTCGATTGAGGGCCTTTTCACGTGCTTATTTCTATCGTTATATTTTCTTTGTGGAAGTAACTATTTAATTATTTTTGACAATTTTTTGAGTTTTTGGTTTTCTTATTATTGAGTTTTGAAAGTTTTTTGTGTATGTTCTGAAAGAAGTCCTTTATTTGGATATGTGTCTCACAAGTATTTTCTCCCAATCTGAGGCCTCTCCTTTCATTTTCTCCACAGGTCTCTTTCATAGAGCAGAAGTTTACTATTTTGATGAAGTCAGATTTATCAGTTTTCTTCTTTCGTGGGTTGTACCCTTCCTGTCACATCCAGAAATCTTTGCCTAACCCAACATCAAAACTATTTTTTCCCAGAAGTTTTATAATTACAGATTTACATTTAAGCATGCGACCCATATCCATTTTGAGTTAGTTCTCATAGCCGGTGTAAGCTATGGATCCAGATTGGGTTTTGTGGGGTTTTTTTGGCATATGGGATGTCCAATTTGTTCCAGCACCACTTGTTGAAAAGACTATCTTTTTCCACACAGCACAAAGTTGGCCTTTGTGCTTTTCTTAAAAACCAGCTGATACGTATGTGAATAATTTCTGAACTCTGTTTTATTGATTGATGTGTTCCTCCTTTCTCCAGTAACACTGTTTTAATTACTATAGATTTATAGTTAGTTTTGATATCCTGTAGTAGAAGTTATCCAATTTTGTTCTTCTTTTTTGAAATTGATTTTGCTATTCTAATTTCTTTGTTTTTCCATATACATTTTAAAGTCAACTTTTCAATTTCTCAAAAATGCTAGCTGCAATTTTGATTGGGATTGCATTCAACCTATAGATCAACTGGGGGAGAGCTGACGTGTTTGTTATGTTGTCTTTCAATCCATTAATATATGATTCTGCATTTACTTGGGGCTTTGATTTCTTTCATCAGTTTTCAGCATACAGATCTTGCATACAGTTTGTTAAATTTATATCTATTCATGTTTTAACTGCCGTGTAAATGGTACTGACTTTATTTTATTTTATTTTATTTATTTATTTTTGGCTGCATGGGGTCTTCGTTGCTACACGCGGGCTTTCTCTAGTTGCGGCGAGCGGGGGCTTCTCTTCGTTGCGGTGCGCGGGCTTCTCATTGCGGGGGCTTCGCTTGTTGCAGAGCATGGGCTCTAGGCGCGCGGGCTTCAGTAGTTGCAGCACGTGGGCTCAGTAGTTGTGGCTCGCGGGCTGTAGAGCGTAGGCTCAGTAGTTGTGGCGCACGGGCTTAGTTGCTCCGCGGCATGTGGGATCTTCCCGGACCAGGGCTCGAACCCGTGTCCCCTGCATTGGCAGGTGGATTCTTAACCACTGTGCCACCAGGGAAGCCCCAGTACTGAATTTTTAATTTCAGTTTCCAGTTGTCCATTGCTCATGTTTCAAAATATAATTGACTTCTGTGTTTTGATCTTGTATCCTATGATCTTGCTAATTTCAGTTCTAGGAGTATATAGTTGGTAGACTGAGGAATTTTCTACATGGATGATCATATTGTCTGTGAATAGAGAGAGGTTTTTTTGTTTTGTTTTGTTTTCCTTTTCTATCTGTATGCCTTTTATTTCTTTTTCTTGGGTTACTGCACCAGCTTGCCCTTCCAGAATAGGAATGGTAAGAAAGACACCTTTGCTTTGTTGCTGATCTTAGGGGAAAGCATTCAGTTTTTCATTTTAAATAAGTTGTTGGTTGTAGGTGTTTTACAGATGCTCCTTAGCAAGTTTAGTACGTTCCTTTTAATTCCTACTTTGAGGGTTTTTTTAAAATCACTATTGGAGGTTGAATTTTGTCAAATTCTCTTTCTAAATCTATCAAGATGATAATATTTTTTAAATTCTATTGATAATGTTGAATTACCCTGATTGATATTCAGATATTGAGCTAGCCTTATGTTTATAAGATAAACCCCACTTGATTAGGATAAATTGTGATTTTTACATATTGCTGAATTTGACTTTCTAATATCTTCTTAAGGATTTTTGCACCTGTGTTCTCAGGGATATTTGGCCTGCAGTTTTCTTTTTTTTTTTTTTCAACATCTGTTTCTTATTTTGGTGTCAGGATAATGCTTTAGAATGTCTTTTATTTCATTCTTCTTCAAATGCTTGGTAGACTTAACCAGTGAAACTTATATGCTTAGAGTTTTTTTTTGTTGGAAGGGTTTAATTTTGTTTTGTTTGTTTGTTTGTTTGTTTTGCGGTACGCGGGCCTCTCACTGTTGCGGCCTCTCCCGTTGCGGAGCACAGGCTCCGGACGCGCAGGCTCAGCGGCCGCGGCTCACGGGCCCAGCCGCTCCGCGGCACGTGGGATCCTC
>NC_041227.1:78290756-78435885 GCF_002837175.3 Physeter macrocephalus | reverse complement strand
GGGGCACGAACCCGCGTCCCCTGCATCGGCAGGCGGACTCTCAACAACTGCGCCACCAGGGAAGCCCGGAAGGGTTTAATTTTGTATTCAAATATTTGATAGCTCTTTGACTACTCAGGTCATCTATTTCTTCCTGAGTAGATTGGAAGTGTGTTTCTTTTAAAGAAACACACTTTGTTCATTTCATCTAAATTGTTGAATTAATGAGCATAAAGATACTCAAAATGTTCTTTTATTCTTTTAATCTCAGTAGGGTTTATAGAGGTGTCTCCTGATATTGGTAATTTGTGATTTCTGTCTATTCTTGATCAGTGTGGCTAGGAGTTTATTGATATCTAAAAGAACCAGCTTTTGGATTCATTGATTTTCTCAATTATTGTTTATTTTTATTTCATTGGTTTCTGCTCTTTTTCTTTACTGTTTCTTTCCATAGGTTTAATTTACTCTCATAGATTCTTAAGGTAGAAGTTTAGATTCTAATATAAACATCTAAATGCTATAAATTCCTCTCTAATGCTTCTACATCCCCAAATTTTGATATGTTGTGTTTTTTACTTTCATTAAACTGAAAATGCTTTCTAACTTTCCATGTGATTTCCTCTTTAACTCATGGGTTATTTTGAAACGTGCTCCTTAATTTTGAAGTTTTTAGGGATTTTTCACATATCTTTCTGTCGTTAATTTCAAGTTTAATTCTGTTGGGTCATAAAACATACTTTTTGTGATTTCAGTTATTTTTAACTTGTTTAGGTTTGTTTTATATGACATGTATATTTCAAATATGTCCATCTCTGTTAAGTTCCATATGTGCTTGAAAAGAATGTGTAGTATGTTGTTATTGGGTAGATTTCAAAAGAAATATTATGTAGGTCAAGTTACTTGATGATGTGGTTCTGGTCTTGTACGTAGATCCTTACTGATATTCTTTGTCTACCTTTTTTTTTTTTTTAAATAAAAGAGTGTTGAAGTCGCCAACTATACTAATAGATTTGTCTAGTTTTTACTTTCAGTTTTTTCAGTTTTGCCTTTTGTACTTTGAAGCTCTGTTGCATCCGCATTTAGGATTGCTGAGTCTTCTTGATGAACAGATCACGTCATCATTACATAATATCCCTCTTCATCATTGTTTTTATTCCTTGGTAGGGTATTTACTTTGACTGATATTAATATAGCCACTCCAGGTTCATTTTAATTCGTGTTTCCTGTATTTTTTTCCATTCTCTTACTTTTAAGCTATTTGTGTCCTCATATTCAAAGTGGGGTTGTTTTAAACACCTTGTAGTTGGGTCTTGCTCTTCATCCAACTGAGAATCTCTCTTTTATTGGTATATACAATAAAATATATTGATAATATGTTACATTATATATTTAATATAACTGTTGATATGATGGGATTAAAACCTGCCGTCTTGCTAATTGTTTTCTATTTGTTCTCTCTCTTATTTTTTTCCTTTTCTCTTCCTTTTGCCTGCCTGCTTTCTGATTCATTAGATATTTTTACAATTACATTATTTTTTCTACTCTTGCCTTATTTATATCTCTTTTTCAAATCTGTTTAGTGATTACTCTGGAGTTTAAAATATATATCATTCATTAATTACAATGTATCTTGAAATCCATTGTGTGTATAATGTAGGGACCTTGTAACAGTATACTTTCAATCCCTTCTTCCCACCTTTTGTGCTATTGTGGTCAGTCATTTTATTCTTACCTATGTTATAAGCCCACAATAAATTGCTACTATTTTTTGAGAGTGAGCCAAAATAAGGAAAAAAATACATTGTATTTACTTCATTTTAACTATTTCCAGAAGTCATCAATTCTTTGCATAGATCTAAAGTTTTGCTGTCTGATATCATATTCCTTTAACATTTGTCATAGTGCATGCAGGTCTGCCAGTAATGAATTCTCTCAGTTTTTGTCTTTCTGAAAATGTCTTTATTTTGCTTTCATATTTAGAAGATATTTTCACAGAATATAGAATCCTGGGGTGATAGATTTTTCTATCAGTACTTTAAAGATATCACCCCACTACCTTCTGGCTCACATAGTTTCTGATGAGAAGGGCTGTTATTCTTGTTTTTGTGTCTTACGTGCATTGTACCTTTTTGTGTATCTGCAGCACAGACTTTCTATGCTCCCTTGCTAGCCCACATTCAGCAATTCATTAAGAACTTCGCTGAATTTTCCCAATGGTGTGGCGTCCATTGTTCTTTCTCTCGTGCTCTGTCACAGGCGAGCCCATGTTCACATTCCTACTCCTTGGGGAGGTCCATCTTTTCTTATATGTTAGACACTTGGTTGCCCTGTGACCTCAGCTTCCTTACGGGCTCAAGAAAAGTTAGGACTCTATCGTTTGTTCAGCTTTTTCTCATGCTTAATGGCTGTGATATTCTTTCCAACTTTCTACAGCCTAGGCAAAACAATCCCCGTGGCCATTCTTAGTCCACAAATTTTGGATGGGTGCTGAGTGAGAAGTGAGACAGTCTTCTTGGTGACTTACTGAGGGAGGGACCCAGAGATAGCGCAGCCAGAGCAGATGGGAAAAGACAGGTGACTTGGAGCGTGACTGGATGGGCTGTGATGAATTCTCTGTTTTTCACCTCTGCCTAATGAGATGAGCTTCTGCAGAAGAGCGCAATGAAAGGTGTAGTAATTTTTAACAGGACCATGCCCTGTCCTCACGTGTTTTGTGCCAAGAGACTCTTGTCTTTGTTTCTGTACCTGAAGCCAAAGGATCCTTTGGGATTCAGTGTCTTTCTTTTGAAACAAGCTCCTAAAGAACCAGGACCTTCGTTTGCATCCTGCAAAAAGTTGTGTGGCACAGCCAGTGGACTAGTACCCTCTCCAGAGGCCACTGAGGTTTTCATCCTTAAAAAGCTGGCCATGTCACGTCACTGCTGTTTTCCAAGGCTTTGATTCCCCACTGCCTACCGTATACACTGTTGTCCACTGTGTTTGCCATGTGACGCAGTCCCCACAGTGACGTGTCTACTTCCTCCGCCCCTCTTACCCCCGGACCCCATGTCCAGCCATGCTCACAGTTTTCTCACCATTCACCAGGTTTTTCATAACACCACGCCTTTGCTCACTCCATTTTCCCAGGTGCGGATGCCTTTCTCAAGGCCTTTCCCTCCTCAAAGTTCTATCCCAGACCTAGTGCAGGTGTCTTCGGATGTGAGGCCTTCCATGCTCTCCTAGGGCAGAGGCTCTGCCCTGTGTGTTTTCTAGAGTCGCTTGCCTATTTCACTTCTCTGAGTGCCTCCCCTAGAATATGACTTCCTTGAAGACAGGCCACTGGGCAGGTATAGAATTGGGCTCAGTAGCTGTTCAATAAAAGAAGTGGAAAGTGGAAATTTTTTAAATGGTAATTTCTATGGCAGACAGAGAAATTTAGCCTACAAATGAATAAATAACAATACCCATGAAAAAGGATTTTTTTTTTTTCATGTGAAGGATAATTGGGCTTGAAACACTGTGACATACAACAGGGAAGGCAGATTTCTGGATGAAACCTTGCCTTGATCTCCAATATCGGGTAACTGGAAAAAAAAAATCGGAGAAAGCTTTTGTTTGCTATCCATCCTGGGATCCCTAGGAAAGGCTCGCCCGTGGGGCTAAGGTGATCCGGTCCACCTCTCTGCATGTGCCTTAAAGAATCCCCCAGCAGAAAATGAGAAGTCGCCCAGTTCTTCTTCTTTGTAAAGTCGCGATTCGCTTCCTGAAACGTCCATCGCCCTCGCCGTCCTCAGTGCTGCGATCGGCGGTGAATCGCGAGCAGCAGCTAAGAGTCTCTTCTCCTCCCCCCGCCCCACGCCCGCGCCTCCTGCCGCCTGTCCTGCCGTCTCCCGGCCGCCCCCGAGCAGTGCCGACCTCGCCCCCGCAGAACGTGCAGGTGGAAGCCGTGAACTCCACGACCATCCAGTTCCTGTGGAACCCTCCACCCCAGCAGTTTATCAATGGCATCAACCAGGGCTACAAGGTAGGCGCCTTGGGCCGCAGCCTCCGGGCGGCCGTCGTGGTCTTGTGATGAGCGAGGGGGCTGCCCGCCCCTCACTTCGTCCGGCACCCACGGCACCTGGTTACAGAGTGTGTTGACCTGCTGGGGTCACCTTTTATCCAAGGTCTTTTCGTCCGCTATACTGGTTCAGAAACTCAAATGATTGGTTATCAAGAGGATGGGGCACGGGAATTCCCTGGCGGGCCGGTGGTTAGGACTCCTCACTCTCACTGCCGAGGGTGCGGGTTCAGTCCCTGGTGGGGGAACTAAGATCCCGCAAGCCGCGCGCACAGTGTGGCCAAAAAACAAAAAGAAAAAAAAGAGGGTGGTTCATCTAGAACCGAGCAATGTTATGAGAAAAGCCGTCCATGTTTAAATGACCAGTGGGAGACTTATCCCTGCTGATTGGAATCAGCGCGTGTACAAACCACTTCCTCCTGGAAGGGCGTCCTCTCAAAGCGCACTGGGTGCAACCGAGTGATGTTTCTACCAAGTAAGGATAAGTAGGTCCCCCTCTCGCTACTTTAGGGGAAGTTCTGTTTGTAGAACTGGGTGGGACCAGCTGACTCGGGGCACCTATCCGGACCGAATTAGAGACAAGGACAGACTCCTATCTGCCCTTTGTCTGAGTACCGGAATATATGTTACCTTCAGAGATGTACCTGGATGCAGTTTCCAAAAGAACAGGTTACCTTTCCTTTTAGATCAGCGTCTCCTGGCCGGACTGGGAGACCATCTGAATGTTACCTGCAGTATGTTCGCAAATCTTCTGTGACAGCAGATGAGCTCAGGGAATATCTTTATAGAGAGTTTGCTTGAAAACTTGGTCATTTCAGATTCACACAGTGTTATTTCCTCAGACACACAGTTAATATTTTTTTCCATTTGGATTCAACTTACTAAAACACTTGTTTTTCACTAGAAAGGCGGACATAGCTAGAAATCTGTCCTGCCTTTTTTCTCCCCCCAGAGGTATCTACAGTTAGAAGCTTCTTAGAAAGGAAATCATATTGATCAACGAAGTTGGTTCTGCCTTCTTGACCCTCCTGTCAGGTCTTATTGGCAAGACTGGGGTGTTCATCCGATGGCTTGGTTGTCAGCGGAATCTACATAAATATGCTCCTTGTCCTGCAGAGTGTCAATTTTCAGACCCAATTAACCCTAGAAAGGTTTGGTGTCAGAGGAATTAAAAGTCACACTCATACATAATGTTGCCAAAACATTAAAACAACTTCCCTTGGAATGTGCATATATACTCTATTTCTTTAAAATTATAATCAGTCTCCTAAAATCCTTTTTAGAAAACTGGTGTCATGTAAATTATAAACAGTTAGCATTGTTCCCATTGAACCAGGGGCTTCTTTTTCAATCAGCATAGGTGCCTAACTAGAAAAATATTTGTATTGATGTTTGATTGTACTGATGCAGTTGAATAACAGTAATGTCATCGTTATTTCTAAATGTTAAAAAATAAATATGTTCTGTAACATGTTTAAGTGAACAGAAGGTGAAGGTTTGAGGAGTGTCCATTTTCCCAATATGAGTTAGAGTAGATATTTTATTTATGTACACATGTATAAAATATATATATAAATATACATATTTGTACTCAATAATCTATGAGATATCTTTTAAACTCAATATTTTTCAGTGAGATTGTAAAATGTAGGATGTATGGGGTTTCCTCATTACAACTTTGCTTTCTCTGAAGACATTTTAATTGTGAAATAAAATTCTAGTGCAGCCTTGAGGGTGAAGGCACACAATTAAGAGGATCTCTTTTTCACCCTGTTCCATCCCAGCTTCTGGCGTGGCCAGCCGATGTCCCCGAGGCCACCACTGTCGTCACCATTGCTCCAGATTTCCATGGAGTCCACCATGGGTACATAACGAACTTGAAGAAGTTTACTGCTTACTTCACATCAGTTCTGTGTTTCACCACTCCGGGGGACGGGCCTCCAAGCACGCCTCAGCTCATACGGACACATGAAGACAGTGAGTACTCCTTTCCAAGTGTCTTATCAATGGCCTTTAGTCAATTGTCAAAGAGGTTTGGGCCGCTGTCGTATCCAGCACAGGGCAGGAGCAAAGGTGGGTCACTGGGAAACTCCATGTTCTCAGTGTGTTCACAGCCTGCTCACCCTGGAGAGATACGTCACTGAAAGTAGTAATAATGTTTGGCAGAGATGGTCTGTGGAGTATGGAAGGAAGCCTGGCTAGAGGAAGGAGCTGTGAGGACAAGAGGGACAGTCCAGTCCCAGCTGTAAAGTGAGCCTTTGGTCTTGTCTTGATAGACTTCTCTTCACTCAGATTTCAACTTCCAATCCCCTTACCTTCTTCTTGACTCTCCCCTTAAAGCCTCCCAGCCCATGTCTTCCCTGACCTTCCCCAGGGGAATCTCACCTGCGCCTCTCTAAGACCCTGGACTTTCCATTGTCTCCAGCTGGTCAATTCAGATCAGCTGTTTCTCTGCTCCTAGGCCAACTGATGCTTCTGGAAAACATTTTCTGAGAAAATGATCACAGATGTGCACAAAGATTTATATACAATGCGGTTAATTACAATTATTAGTAACTGAATAATTGTAATTGAAAAAGTACTTGAAAAAGGGGGATAATTGAAAAACTATGGAATGACAGTATACTAAATATTTTGTAGTTATTAAAAAAAGTTTTGCGAGGAAACAGTCTTGATCTAATGTTACATGGTAAAAAAAACAGTATACAAAACTATATGAGTTACAAATTTTATACAAATACACTTGTATAAGACCATATTGGCTGAGAAAAGACCTTGAAGGAAATATATCACAGTCCCAACAGTTGTTATCTCCATGTGACATGATTATGGGTATCTTTTACTATTTTCTTCTTATTTCTCTGCATATTCTCTTTGCTACAATGAGTATGTACTCTTTTAGAAGGAGAATTAAAACTTAAATAAGTTTAAAAGGGCTGCCACTTGTCTCTCCTCCAGCTTTCTCCTCTCCCATCTCAGCTGGGCTCTGGGTGTGGTCTGACCTTTTGTACTTATCTCTGCTCTGGTGCTGTCATCCACTGCTCCGCTCTGCCCTGCCCCCTGAGACTCAGCTTCACTGGCCTCCCAGCAATGACATTTACAGAGGTCAAGGCCATGCAAGATGAGCTTCCTCGCTTTCCCCCTTCCATCTGAGTTTCCCTACGTTCTCACTCTTGGTCCTCTTCCCTCCTCTCTCAGAGGATGAAGAGTCCGACCTTTCCTCAGCCCACAAATATGCTCAGGTCTCCCTCACCCAGAAGTGCCAACTCCCTGACCGTGCTGCCCACTGAGTCACCCAGCTCTCAGTATAAAGGATTACTCTGACTCCTAACCTCTCCCGCTCCCCATAACCCAGAGCCACGTGGCTTTCACTCCACTACTCTGCTGTAACCGCCTTGAATTGACTCAAGGTCTATGTCAAATTAGTGACACAGGAAGAATAGAAATGGATTTCTTGACCCCCTGAGACCACTGATATTCCTTCCATTAAAAAGATAAAAAGTAACTCTGCCACTGTTAACTGATCCCTGATGTTCTTCCCATACTCTGACTTTGATCTGCTATCTGCTTTTTGTTTAACTGAAATTTTATTGAGATAGTTATAGGTTCACATGAACTTGTAAGAAATAATACAAAGATCCCATGTACACTTTGCCCAGTTTCCCTCAATGGTAACACTTGCAAAAGTATAGTACATCACAACCAGGATATCTACACTGATGCAACCCATCAATCCAATTTAGATCTCTGCAGTTTTATTTGTTCTCGTGTGTGTGTGTGTGCACGCGCAAAAGATATCACCCCACTACCTTCTGGCTCACATAGTTTCTGATGAGAAGGGCTGTTATTCTTGTTTTTGTGTCTTACGTGCATTGTACCTTTTTGTGTATCTGCAGCACAGACTTTCTATGCTCCCTTGCTAGCCCACATTCAGCAATTCATTAAGAACTTCGCTGAATTTTCCCAATGGTGTGGCGTCCATTGTTCTTTCTCTCGTGCTCTGTCACAGGCGAGCCCATGTTCACATTCCTACTCCTTGGGGAGGTCCATCTTTTCTTATATGTTAGACACTTGGTTGCCCTGTGACCTCAGCTTCCTTACGGGCTCAAGAAAAGTTAGGACTCTATCGTTTGTTCAGCTTTTTCTCATGCTTAATGGCTGTGATATTCTTTCCAACTTTCTACAGCCTAGGCAAAACAATCCCCGTGGCCATTCTTAGTCCACAAATTTTGGATGGGTGCTGAGTGAGAAGTGAGACAGTCTTCTTGGTGACTTACTGAGGGAGGGACCCAGAGATAGCGCAGCCAGAGCAGATGGGAAAAGACAGGTGACTTGGAGCGTGACTGGATGGGCTGTGATGAATTCTCTGTTTTTCACCTCTGCCTAATGAGATGAGCTTCTGCAGAAGAGCGCAATGAAAGGTGTAGTAATTTTTAACAGGACCATGCCCTGTCCTCACGTGTTTTGTGCCAAGAGACTCTTGTCTTTGTTTCTGTACCTGAAGCCAAAGGATCCTTTGGGATTCAGTGTCTTTCTTTTGAAACAAGCTCCTAAAGAACCAGGACCTTCGTTTGCATCCTGCAAAAAGTTGTGTGGCACAGCCAGTGGACTAGTACCCTCTCCAGAGGCCACTGAGGTTTTCATCCTTAAAAAGCTGGCCATGTCACGTCACTGCTGTTTTCCAAGGCTTTGATTCCCCACTGCCTACCGTATACACTGTTGTCCACTGTGTTTGCCATGTGACGCAGTCCCCACAGTGACGTGTCTACTTCCTCCGCCCCTCTTACCCCCGGACCCCATGTCCAGCCGTGCTCACAGTTTTCTCACCATTCACCAGGTTTTTCATAACACCACGCCTTTGCTCACTCCATTTTCCCAGGTGCGGATGCCTTTCTCAAGGCCTTTCCCTCCTCAAAGTTCTATCCCAGACCTAGTGCAGGTGTCTTCGGATGTGAGGCCTTCCATGCTCTCCTAGGGCAGAGGCTCTGCCCTGTGTGTTTTCTAGAGTCGCTTGCCTATTTCACTTCTCTGAGTGCCTCCCCTAGAATATGACTTCCTTGAAGACAGGCCACTGGGCAGGTATAGAATTGGGCTCAGTAGCTGTTCAATAAAAGAAGTGGAAAGTGGAAATTTTTTAAATGGTAATTTCTATGGCAGACAGAGAAATTTAGCCTACAAATGAATAAATAACAATACCCATGAAAAAGGATTTTTTTTTTTTCATGTGAAGGATAATTGGGCTTGAAACACTGTGACATACAACAGGGAAGGCAGATTTCTGGATGAAACCTTGCCTTGATCTCCAATATTGGGTAACTGAAAAAAAAAAATCGGAGAAAGCTTTTGTTTGCTATCCATCCTGGGATCCCTAGGAAAGGCTCGCCCGTGGGGCTAAGGTGATCCGGTCCACCTCTCTGCATGTGCCTTAAAGAATCCCCCAGCAGAAAATGAGAAGTCGCCCAGTTCTTCTTCTTTGTAAAGTCGCGATTCGCTTCCTGAAACGTCCATCGCCCTCGCCGTCCTCAGTGCTGCGATCGGCGGTGAATCGCGAGCAGCAGCTAAGAGTCTCTTCTCCTCCCCCCGCCCCACGCCCGCGCCTCCTGCCGCCTGTCCTGCCGTCTCCCGGCCGCCCCCGAGCAGTGCCGACCTCGCCCCCGCAGAACGTGCAGGTGGAAGCCGTGAACTCCACGACCATCCAGTTCCTGTGGAACCCTCCACCCCAGCAGTTTATCAATGGCATCAACCAGGGCTACAAGGTAGGCGCCTTGGGCCGCAGCCTCCGGGCGGCCGTCGTGGTCTTGTGATGAGCGAGGGGGCTGCCCGCCCCTCACTTCGTCCGGCACCCACGGCACCTGGTTACAGAGTGTGTTGACCTGCTGGGGTCACCTTTTATCCAAGGTCTTTTCGTCCGCTATACTGGTTCAGAAACTCAAATGATTGGTTATCAAGAGGATGGGGCACGGGAATTCCCTGGCGGGCCGGTGGTTAGGACTCCTCACTCTCACTGCCGAGGGTGCGGGTTCAGTCCCTGGTGGGGGAACTAAGATCCCGCAAGCCGCGCGCACAGTGTGGCCAAAAAACAAAAAGAAAAAAAAGAGGGTGGTTCATCTAGAACCGAGCAATGTTATGAGAAAAGCCGTCCATGTTTAAATGACCAGTGGGAGACTTATCCCTGCTGATTGGAATCAGCGCGTGTACAAACCACTTCCTCCTGGAAGGGCGTCCTCTCAAAGCGCACTGGGTGCAACCGAGTGATGTTTCTACCAAGTAAGGATAAGTAGGTCCCCCTCTCGCTACTTTAGGGGAAGTTCTGTTTGTAGAACTGGGTGGGACCAGCTGACTCGGGGCACCTATCCGGACCGAATTAGAGACAAGGACAGACTCCTATCTGCCCTTTGTCTGAGTACCGGAATATATGTTACCTTCAGAGATGTACCTGGATGCAGTTTCCAAAAGTACAGGTTACCTTTCCTTTTAGATCAGCGTCTCCTGGCCGGACTGGGAGACCATCTGAATGTTACCTGCAGTATGTTCGCAAATCTTCTGTGACAGCAGATGAGCTCAGGGAATATCTTTATAGAGAGTTTGCTTGAAAACTTGGTCATTTCAGATTCACACAGTGTTATTTCCTCAGACACACAGTTAATATTTTTTTCCATTTGGATTCAACTTACTAAAACACTTGTTTTTCACTAGAAAGGCGGACATAGCTAGAAATCTGTCCTGCCTTTTTTCTCCCCCCAGAGGTATCTACAGTTAGAAGCTTCTTAGAAAGGAAATCATATTGATCAACGAAGTTGGTTCTGCCTTCTTGACCCTCCTGTCAGGTCTTATTGGCAAGACTGGGGTGTTCATCCGATGGCTTGGTTGTCAGCGGAATCTACATAAATATGCTCCTTGTCCTGCAGAGTGTCAATTTTCAGACCCAATTAACCCTAGAAAGGTTTGGTGTCAGAGGAATTAAAAGTCACACTCATACATAATGTTGCCAAAACATTAAAACAACTTCCCTTGGAATGTGCATATATACTCTATTTCTTTAAAATTATAATCAGTCTCCTAAAATCCTTTTTAGAAAACTGGTGTCATGTAAATTATAAACAGTTAGCATTGTTCCCATTGAACCAGGGGCTTCTTTTTCAATCAGCATAGGTGCCTAACTAGAAAAATATTTGTATTGATGTTTGATTGTACTGATGCAGTTGAATAACAGTAATGTCATCGTTATTTCTAAATGTTAAAAAATAAATATGTTCTGTAACATGTTTAAGTGAACAGAAGGTGAAGGTTTGAGGAGTGTCCATTTTCCCAATATGAGTTAGAGTAGATATTTTATTTATGTACACATGTATAAAATATATATATAAATATACATATTTGTACTCAATAATCTATGAGATATCTTTTAAACTCAATATTTTTCAGTGAGATTATAAAATGTAGGATGTATGGGGTTTCCTCATTACAACTTTGCTTTCTCTGAAGACATTTTAATTGTGAAATAAAATTCTAGTGCAGCCTTGAGGGTGAAGGCACACAATTAAGAGGATCTCTTTTTCACCCTGTTCCATCCCAGCTTCTGGCGTGGCCAGCCGATGTCCCCGAGGCCACCACTGTCGTCACCATTGCTCCAGATTTCCATGGAGTCCACCATGGGTACATAACGAACTTGAAGAAGTTTACTGCTTACTTCACATCAGTTCTGTGTTTCACCACTCCGGGGGACGGGCCTCCAAGCACACCTCAGCTCATACGGACACATGAAGACAGTGAGTACTCCTTTCCAAGTGTCTTATCAATGGCCTTTAGTCAATTGTCAAAGAGGTTTGGGCCGCTGTCGTATCCAGCACAGGGCAGGAGCAAAGGTGGGTCACTGGGAAACTCCATGTTCTCAGTGTGTTCACAGCCTGCTCACCCTGGAGAGATACGTCACTGAAAGTAGTAATAATGTTTGGCAGAGATGGTCTGTGGAGTATGGAAGGAAGCCTGGCTAGAGGAAGGAGCTGTGAGGACAAGAGGGACAGTCCAGTCCCAGCTGTAAAGTGAGCCTTTGGTCTTGTCTTGATAGACTTCTCTTCACTCAGATTTCAACTTCCAATCCCCTTACCTTCTTCTTGACTCTCCCCTTAAAGCCTCCCAGCCCATGTCTTCCCTGACCTTCCCCAGGGGAATCTCACCTGCGCCTCTCTAAGACCCTGGACTTTCCATTGTCTCCAGCTGGTCAATTCAGATCAGCTGTTTCTCTGCTCCTAGGCCAACTGATGCTTCTGGAAAACATTTTCTGAGAAAATGATCACAGATGTGCACAAAGATTTATATACAATGCGGTTAATTACAATTATTAGTAACTGAATAATTGTAATTGAAAAAGTACTTGAAAAAGGGGGATAATTGAAAAACTATGGAATGACAGTATACTAAATATTTTGTAGTTATTAAAAAAAGTTTTGCGAGGAAACAGTCTTGATCTAATGTTACATGGTAAAAAAAACAGTATACAAAACTATATGAGTTACAAATTTTATACAAATACACTTGTATAAGACCATATTGGCTGAGAAAAGACCTTGAAGGAAATATATCACAGTCCCAACAGTTGTTATCTCCATGTGACATGATTATGGGTATCTTTTACTATTTTCTTCTTATTTCTCTGCATATTCTCTTTGCTACAATGAGTATGTACTCTTTTAGAAGGAGAATTAAAACTTAAATAAGTTTAAAAGGGCTGCCACTTGTCTCTCCTCCAGCTTTCTCCTCTCCCATCTCAGCTGGGCTCTGGGTGTGGTCTGACCTTTTGTACTTATCTCTGCTCTGGTGCTGTCATCCACTGCTCCGCTCTGCCCTGCCCCCTGAGACTCAGCTTCACTGGCCTCCCAGCAATGACATTTACAGAGGTCAAGGCCATGCAAGATGAGCTTCCTCGCTTTCCCCCTTCCATCTGAGTTTCCCTACGTTCTCACTCTTGGTCCTCTTCCCTCCTCTCTCAGAGGATGAAGAGTCCGACCTTTCCTCAGCCCACAAATATGCTCAGGTCTCCCTCACCCAGAAGTGCCAACTCCCTGACCGTGCTGCCCACTGAGTCACCCAGCTCTCAGTATAAAGGATTACTCTGACTCCTAACCTCTCCCGCTCCCCATAACCCAGAGCCACGTGGCTTTCACTCCACTACTCTGCTGTAACCGCCTTGAATTGACTCAAGGTCTATGTCAAATTAGTGACACAGGAAGAATAGAAATGGATTTCTTGACCCCCTGAGACCACTGATATTCCTTCCATTAAAAAGATAAAAAGTAACTCTGCCACTGTTAACTGATCCCTGATGTTCTTCCCATACTCTGACTTTGATCTGCTATCTGCTTTTTGTTTAACTGAAATTTTATTGAGATAGTTATAGGTTCACATGAACTTGTAAGAAATAATACAAAGATCCCATGTACACTTTGCCCAGTTTCCCTCAATGGTAACACTTGCAAAAGTATAGTACATCACAACCAGGATATCTACACTGATGCAACCCATCAATCCAATTTAGATCTCTGCAGTTTTATTTGTTCTCGTGTGTGTGTGTGTGCACGCGCATGCGCGCGCATGCATGCGTGTATGTGTGTTTAGTTCTATTCAACTTACCACATGCATAGGTTTGTGTATCTACCATCACAATCAAGATACTGCATGGTTCCAATACCACAAAGGTTCTTCTTTTACAGGCATATCCATGTCCTTCCCTTTCTTCCTTTCTAATCTATATGTCCTTTATTTCTTTTTCTTGCCATGTTGCAATGGCTAGAATTTCTAGTACTGTGCTGAATAAGAGTGGTGAGAGCAGACATTCTTGCCTTGTTCTTGATCTTAGAGAAAAAACATTTGGTCTTCCACTGTTAAGCATGATATTTCTCATAGCTGTTCTTTATCAAGTTGAGGTAATTTCCCTCTGATATTAACTTGCTGAGAGTTTTTGTCATGAATAAATATTGAATTTTTTCAATTGCTTTTACAGCATCAATTGATATGACCATATGATTTTTCTTTTTAGTTTGTTAATTGATAAGGTGGATTGATTTTCAAATGTTGAACCAACCTTGCATGCTTGGAATAAATCCCACTTGGTCGTGGTGTATAATTATCGTTCATGTTGTGGGATTCAGCTTGCTAATACCTTATGGAAGATGTTTTACATCGAAGTTCATGAGAGATATTGGTCTGAAATTTTATTTTACTGTATTTATTGTCTTTGGTTTTGGTATCAGCATAATACTGGCCTCATAAAATAAGTTCGTACTCTTCTGTTTTCTGGAAGAGATTGTGTAAAATTGGTGTTAATTCTTCTTTAAATGTTTGGTAGAATTTTTCAGTGAAATCCTCTGTTCTTTTTTTGGGAGTTTTTAAACTATAAATTCAGTTTCTTTAATGGTTATAGTACTGTTCAGTCGTCTATTTCATTTTGGTAGTTTGTGATTTTCAAGGAATCAATCCACTAAGTTGTTGAATTTCTGAGTGTAAAGTTGTTGGTAGTACTTCCTTATTGTTTTTCTAGAGGCTGCAAAATATGTAGTCATATTCCGTATTTCATTCTTTCGTCTGTTTTCTGTGGAGGTTTTTGGTCATTCTTCCTAGAAATTTATCAATTTTTTTTATTTTTTTGAAGAACCGCTATGTTGTTTCATTAATTTTTCTCTATCGTTTTCTTATTTTCAATTTCATGGATTTCTGCTCTTATTATTTCCTTCCTTCTGCTTGATTTGGGTTTATTTTGCTTCTCTGTTTTTAATTTCTTGGGGTAAGCACTTAGGTCATTGATTTGAGGTCTGTCCTCATTTCTGATGTAAGCACTTAGTGTTATAAATTTTCCTCTTCACACTGCTCTAGCTGCATCCCACATATTTTGATATGTTCTGTTTCATCTTCACTGAGCTCTATATATTTTTACTTCCTTTGAGACTTCCTCTTTGACCCATGGATTATTTAGAAGTGTGCCATTTAATTTCCATGTGTTGGAGATTTTCCTGTTGTCTTTCTGCCATTGACTTCTAGCTTGGCTCCATTACAGTCAAAGAACACACTTTGCATAATTTCACTTCTTTTAAATTTATTGAGGTTTGTTTTATGGCCCAGAATATGATCAATCTCAGTTAAGGTTTCATGAGTTCTTGAAAATATAATGTGTATTCTGCTTTGGAATCTGCCTTATAATTATAAACTTTATATAGCCCTCATCAGATTTTAGGATTAGAGAGACAATTGGTCAGATGTAGCCTTCTCTTTTTTAAAAAAAAGTATTAAGGCTACCTCATCAAGTTCCGCGTGTACTGGGCCTGTCATAATTACAGGGGATTCATTCATCCATCTACCGAACATACAAACATGTATATGTACTTCCATTCCGAGGTTTGTAGAATACCTATTATGTGAGAGGTAGCCAGCTGCGTGTTGAAGGGGGAGCAGAGATAAGTAAGCACAGCCTCTGCCTTTAGAGCTCCCAGCCTAATCAGATCTGAGGTGGACAGGACTGAGGTCAGTGCCACTGAGGAAGGAGGTCGTTAGCAGTGGCTGTGGCAGCCCAGTGAGGAGTGACAGAAAACACCTAGGGGAGGGCTTCCCTGGTGGCGCAGCGGTTGCGCGTCCGCCTGCCGATGCAGGGGACGCGGGTTCGTGCCCCGGTCCGGGAGGATCCCACGTGCCGCGGAGCGGCTGGGCCCGTGGGCCGCGGCCGCTGAGCCTGTGCGTAGGCTCCGCGGTGGGAGAGGCCACAGCGGTGAGAGGCCCGTGTACCGCAAAAAAAAAGAAAAAAAAAAAAGGAAAAGAAAAAAAAAAGAAAATACCTGGGGGAGTCAGGTCAGTCTGTGGAGGAGCTGAGAACTGAGGTCAGCCCTGAGGGATGAGCTTTTGATGCCGAGAATGGTTGAGAAGAAATAGAACCCATAAGGGCAAAGAGAGTAGCAGAGCGTGTGAGAGGGTATGAGGTGTTTAGCTTAGCTTCAGTGTAGTCTGTGGGGTGGGGGTGACCCTAGAGAACAAGTCGGGAGCCGACGCAAAAAAGAGTCTCAACTGCTAAGTTAAGACGCTTGGACAGAGATAGTCTAGGCATTGGGGAACCACAGAGGGATTTCCCTTAGGGCTGTGACTTGAGTGTCTCAGCAGCTCCGTCTGGAGGCTTTGTGATGATGGGCTAGAGATAAAGGTGATGCAATCTGGGAAGAAGGCCAACAGTTATGTGCACGTCTACACCAGCGGTGGAGCCAGCAGTAGGGGAGCTGCTAGAGGCATGTCACAGAGCACTGGGGGCTGGTTAGACTTAGCGGGTGGAAAGAAGGGGTTCTCCAGATCACTCCACATACTCCGGCATAGGTGACGGGGCAGATGGTGATGCCCGTGACTGAAAGGTGGGAAGCAGGTCAGGGTTAGGACGCTGGGTTTAGTCGGATCACACTCACATGGGGGCAGGTGGGGCCAACGGGCAGCAGAGAGTCTGAAGCCGTAGATTTGGGAGTCCTAGCAGTGAGCGATCGTGACCTCGTTTTCCGAGGAAAATAACTGAGGGAATAGAATTGAGCCCGTGGTCTAACCACAGATGGAAATACCTGAAATCAGTGCCGTCCTCCTAAGTGGATGCAGTCGCTTTGGGAATCAGGTGGGCGTAAGAGAAACGGGAGGCTCACCGGGCTCTGGCACCGTCGTGTGAGGGGAGGCTGGTCTGGGGACAGGGCAGGGGGCGGCAAGCCGAGGGGCCTCTGGAAGAAGAAGGGAAGTTCTGCTTGCTCGGAGGGTCCGTGCTCCACTCCTCTGTAGGAAAACACAGCCTAACAGCTTTACGTTTGCAAGCGGGGTGGGAGGGCGGAGTCCCCGTAACTAAGGAAGGTGGTAGTGAATTCTAGGAGCGGCTATCAAGCACCCCTCACGGCTCTTCATCATTTGGACGTTTTCCTCTATTTCATTATTGAAAGAAGAGGCCAGGGCCGCATCTCAGCTCCAGCCACAGCCAGGTCCAACTGGATATCAGGTTTTAATTTCCAGAGGACATTTGTTAAAAATAAAAAGTGGCAAAAGCAGAGAACTTCTTCAGATAAATGAGAGAAGACTCCTGGCTGAGTTCTTTACTGAAAAGCCCTATTGTTGCCAGTTAAACAGACAGACGCTACCTATGGGGAAACATCCCATAATGCTGTGCAGCCAGGAAACAGAGCCTTAAAGGCAGCCAGGCCCACCATTAGTAGGAAAAGAGAAGTTAGGAATGTCTTGGGAATTGAGAAAAATGGCAGTGATGTCATCTTTTGAGAATTTCCTAACTGAACCACGATTTTTTTGATAGGCAGGGAGCCTGTTCATCCTACTTAGAAAGATAGAGCATCCTTGT
Source organism: Physeter macrocephalus (assembly GCF_002837175.3). Lineage (NCBI taxonomy): Eukaryota > Metazoa > Chordata > Mammalia > Artiodactyla > Physeteridae > Physeter > Physeter macrocephalus. Next base: position 78,418,513 of record NC_041227.1, on the reverse strand, counting down.
AAATAGGGACAATCTCACTGAAACGGGGGAGGTAGGGCTGCTGTCAGCTCGGGGGGGTGGGGGCGGCCTTTAAAAGAGGACTTGGGACTCTGGGTGCTGGAGAAACGGCCCCCATCGCTCGGTAGTGACAGCGCGGATGGCGCCATGGTTAGCTCCACATCCAGCTGGCCTCCTTCTCCAAAGCTCTGATGAAATAAGAACTTGGGGCCAGGGTGTGGGGAGCAGGAGGCACAGTAGAGAGGAAACAGAATATAAATTTAAGCCTAGACATTGCCAGCTGGTTCCAGCAGAGCTAGAGGACAGGACTATTTGGGCAGGAATCCAGGAAGCAGAAACGCTGAGAATAGAAAAGGAACAAAAAGCTTTCTTTGCTGCTCTATCGATTGAAAAAAGAACAAGTCAGTTCAAGAATCCGTCCGACTGTCTTTCTGGAAACTCACAGTTGGGGGAGGATGAGACGGTCCTGACAGCCGTTCGACTTTACCATGTTCCACACTCAGAGAGTGAAACGTGGGCTTCCCCGGAGGCGCGGTGCTCAGGAATCCACCTGCCAGTGCAGCGGACACGGGTTCGAGCCCTGGCCCGGGAAGATGCCACATGCCGCGGAGCAGCTAAGCCCGTGCGCCACCACTACTGAGCCCCCGGACGGCCCTGCGGTCCCTCCAGAGCAAGCAGGAGGCCCCCGTGCCAGGCCCGGCTCTGGGCTCGGTGGCCGTGCATCCCAGGGCAGTTGCTTCACTGCCCTGGGCCTGGCGTTGAATTTTACGGCCGCAAAGTCCGGGAGGGATCCGAGCAGATTCGTAATGTCCCTCCGGCTCTGAGAATCCGTGATCTTGGACCTGTTGAACTCCTGTTTTGGCCTCTCAGGCCTTTTCTCTCCGGTGCTCGTCAAAGTGACAGCAAGCTCATCTTAGAAATGACTTGATATTCTGACGGGACGGTAACTGACGACTAGTAACAATAGCAGCCAACGTCGATCAGCGTTTTTGTGGTGTCAGGACACGCTAAGCGCTACCGTGTTTTAGTCCATTTCTTCTCACGATTACCTTGCAGAGTGAGTTATTTTTATTTTCCCTGTTTCACAGATGAGCAAACTAAGGCTTAGAGAGCTTAAGTAATGCACAGCCAGCAAGCAGAGGGGCCAGGCTTGAACCCCGCTGAGCCCAGCGTTAAATCGCGGCTCTACCACTCTGCCCTCCTGCACTAGGAGGGGCTACAGTCAGGGAAACATGCCGTTTTGCTGGAAATTTCTCTCGCGCCCGCCCTGCCCCCGGGGCCCCTGGGGAGAGTGAGTAGGGGTTGCGGCCTGGAATTCTGGATCAGGTGGGCAGGCATCGCCCTGCAGCCAGGTGTGGCCGGGACTGCCTCCGGGCCAGGGCTCCGGGCTCTGTCCCCACACAAGCCAGACACATGACACGGCTGCAGAGGCCTCTGGGGATGCTGGTGCACGCGGTGGCTTTCAGGATCCAGCCACCTGGTTGTTCCAATTAGACCAGATCAGGAGAAAGACAGAGAAGGGATTGTGTCTACCTCTCCTCTGCGGCCGGCCTCTGCAGTTCTTGGCGAGGCCGGGACGAGGCCGAATGAAATAATTTACGTGACCGTAGCCGGCTCACCTTCAGCACCTCGCACTCCCTGTCCCTCTGGGTTTTCTCTGACATTTCCTGCGGGCTCCGGCCCAGCTCCCTGCCCCCTTCCACAGTGAGAACGTTCCACGCAAATCTGACCGGAGAGTATTGGGCTATCTTGCTAACAGACGTCTTTGTGTTTAATTGCTAGAACCGGGAGCTGTGGGACACCTGAGTTTCACGGAGATCCTGGACACGTCTCTCAAGGTCAGCTGGCAGGAGCCCCTGGAGAAAAACGGCATCGTTACAGGTAAGGGTCTCAGGCTTCAGGTAGAGGAGGAACACGTTTGCCCCAACACAGAGCGATGGACCCGGCGCCAAACACGGCGGCTGGCAGCGCGCGGGTGCCTGCGGCCCCTGCAGGGTGACTGGCCGCAGGGCCGAGGGCAGAGGACCTGCTCGCCACCCCCAGGCGGTGCCACCGAGAGCCCCTCTCCCTCCTGGGCCGCAGCCTCAGAGTTTGGAGATTTGGCCTCCTCGCCTTATCCGAACAAGCCTCTAACGCCTCCGGTCAGCAGGAATCCGTGTTTCTGGTGCGTCCTCTCATGGGCCTTTCTCTCCCTTAGTTCTCACGGCAACTCAGTGAGGCGACTGCTGAGATTACGACCGTTGCACAGCTGAGGAGACTGAGGCTCAGGCGGGTGGGGTGACCTTTCCTCGGCAGCTGTGCCCTGGGCGCCTGCGTGCGCAGGAAACGCTGCAGCCACCGCCGCGCGGCGGCCCCGGTGCCCCGGCCTGCGAGTGGCCGGGCCACGCCTGCCTCTCGCCCCCGATGCCAGTGCCAGGCCGCCGGCCCCCTCGGGGGCCCTCAGGGTGAGCGGCGCCCGGGGAGCCAGGGGCGCGGGGCTGGGCGCCGGCCGCCTCTCCTCTCCTGCGGCGGGGTCTCTGGGGAGCAGCTCACCTTTGTAGGGCTTTTAATGATTTTACGTCGTAGAAGAGGTTTCTGAAAAACCTTTCAGGTTAAAGCTGCATTGAAATCTTAGTTTGGGGGAAGCAAATTGCAGGCTTGATAAAATCCGCGTGGCTGCAGCCTCAGGGGAAGCTGGGGAGGACGTTGTTCCAGCAGGTTCAGGGCTCCCCTCGCAGACCCCTTCCCCCCTCCCCGCGCGCGGGCATCGAAGCACCCTCACGGGGCTGCGGGCGACCCCCGGGGGCTGCCCGGCGTGCTGTGCCCCGGGCGGGGGGCCCTTTCCATTCAGCAGCCAGCTCTTGAAGCGTCCCGCCAGCGCGACGCGTTCTCACCGCGCAGGCCCCGCTGCTCCGGCAGCGCTCTCGGGGGCCTCACGTCCGTCCGCCGGCGAGCGCACCGGAGCCGGAGCTGTGCCGCCCCCCCTCAGCGACCGGCCACGTGGTGCAGCCGACCACCGAGGCCCCTGGGGTCCCTCGTGAGCCCCGCGGCCCAGGAGGCGTGCTCACGCCGGCTGCGCGGTCAGGAAAACCGTCCGGGAGGGAGCCGCGCGGACCAGGAGCGATCGGCCGTCCCCGGCCTGGCCGCGGGGTCAGGGTCCCCTTCCTCCCGCCCTGTGTCCCGGGTGGCAGCACCATCCGCGGGCACCTCCCGCGTGCAGGCCCCCTTAGCGTTCCGGCTCTCGTTTCGTTCCCGAACGACCAGGCGAGGTGCGTCTCATAACCCCGTCTGAGACCTTGGGCGATAACGTCCAGGGCCGCGCGGCCAGCAGGTGGCCAAGCCGGGACAGGGATGCCGCGTCCTCTCCTCCACATCACCAACCCCTGGACGCGGGCTCGACCCGCGCCCCTCACCCCGGCCCGGAGCGTCCCTGTCTCGGGTCCTTTGCTCTCGGTGACCCGCTGGGTTCCTCGCCATATGCCGCAGGCCAGAGAAGCACCTGACAGTTGCGCTTACCAGCTGGTCAGCTGCAAGCAACTTAGGAAGTATTTCTATCCTAGCACCTTAATAGCCGTTTGAAAAGAGAAGACACGTTGACTGAAAGAAAAGAATGTTTGCATTTCCTTCTCCAATAACCAGTTAGTTCCTGATGGGACGTGTGCGCCCCCAGGTGCTGCCCGGCTACTCCAACTTGGAATCAGAGTGGACCTGCCTCCCGAATCGCCTGTTCCACGTCGGTTTTCACATTGTTCCTGTGTCCTTATCACAGCAACCACCAAAAACTCAGCTTTGCAAAGACAGGGTGCATCCAAAGGAGCGCGGCGCCCTCTGATGCTGAATTGTGACTCGCTCAAGCCGGAGGGTTGCGGGGTCCCACGGACACGGGCGGAGGGCCTGCAGCGCCCGGGGGACCGTGTTCCTGCCCTAAACGCCCCCCCCCCTCCCGTTACTCAGAAAACCTCCCGGCGTCAGCCCCGCCCGCTGCGTACCTGCTGGGTGCCCTCTACTCACCTGGACTCGAGCAGACCCCCTCACAGAGTGGAGTCCTCGGGTCCAGATGGTACCTGAGAACGGATGCCGCCTCTAACCCTCACTGTTAAGTAAATTTACGAATCTAGTTCTGCCCTCAAGAAGCTGATGTTTTGAAATACCCACTTTAAATAATGTTAAGTCCAGGAATGGGGAAAAGTCACTATTGAAACTGGACCTCCAAACCCCAATCTGTTGCACGTTCTGAGGTCTTCTTAGTAGAGGGCTGCGGTGCTGAGTAGGTAGTGAAGAAGCCCTCCTGTGGCCGGGAACGGGAGGAATTAAACCAGGTGGGTGCAGGGGCGGGGGAGGGAGGTTGCAGGCAGCAGGACGTCCCTTTAAGGTTCGCAGAGGGAGGAAGAACAGGCTAGTGAGAGGGAAGGCGAACCCAGAAGCACCAAATGCTTAGCAGGAGGCTACCACTTGGAAGAAAAAGGCGTTCTAGCTCAGGCCCCTTGGGGACCGTCTGTGGCTGAATTAGAGTGAATTAGAGCCGTACCTCCTGCTGATTTCAGAGGGGGCTGAGGTGGGGAGAGGCAGACCGTTTACCTCCGTCAGCTCAGCCTTTAGGATTCACCTGAGTGTGCTGCGTTTCAGAAATCTGGCCAGGACCCCTTGGTGGACAGACTCCGCAGGCAGCCAGGCAGCCAGGCAGGCAGGCCTTGCCTCCTCACAGACACACCCGCAGCCCCACCCTGCCCTTTGGGAGCAGCGAGGTCTCCCCCCAGTTTCCAGTCTTGAAGGAGACCCGCGGGCGTCACCACCCGAGTGCAGCCGACGTCCCCAGGCTGAGCGGTGGGCACCAGTACTCCCGGTTGATGGTCACCCGTCGCACCAGCTAACAGAGCTTAAGGAACCCAATTTCGTGTTTTATTAAACAAATACCTGTAGTTACAGGCAACAGCTATTGTTTATTGTGGAACTCGGCCTTCGCAGCCGGGGCTGTTCAGAGCTGGGTCGCCCTGCCCCTGGGCTGGGAGCGAGTACGCGGTGGCGGCTCCGAGGGTCGGGGTCGGAGCTGCAGGCAGACGCTCCGCTGTCCTCTCTCGGGGCCGCGTTGTCCCACCACGTCTGGCCTGTGCTGTTGCCCTTCCCGCCCACCCTGTAAGACGGGCTGCGGGGGCAGAGGGCCTCCCCAGAGGCGGGAGCCCGGCGGTGGCCACCTGCCAGGGACCCCTGCCCTCCGTGGGGCTCTCCCTGCCCTGGACGCTGTGCCCGGACGCGCAGGGCGGCGCTCCCCGGGTTGACTGGGTTTCCCGTGGGGCACGCCGGCAGCACCCAGAGGCCTTTTCCAGGCTGGCGGGAGAGAATTTCACCAAGTATAGCAAAAGAGAAACCGTGCTTGTGGGCACACCTGGCCTCCCAAAGCCCCTTTCAGGGAACGTCCGCAGGGCCCCAGCGACCGTCCCTCTGGAGCCGCTCCATCAGCGCCGGAGGCTGTTAGCGCAGCTGCCGGGCAGACGGCTGCATGACGTCGGTGCCGCGTGCGGGCCGCTCTGTGGTGCGGACGGCCCTCGGGAAACGGGGCGCGGGAGCCTCCCTGTGCCGCCGGAAGGAGAGGCGAGCGGCGGGGCCGCCGGGCGCCCGCGCGAACCGCCCACGAGCGTCCTCCTCTCTCCCTGCGTGAGCTCTGGTCTCTGAGGGCCGGGATGCAGGCCGCAGCCTGGGGTTGGATGCACTGCCGTCTCGCAGAGAGTTCACGTCGGATCCACGCAGAGTTAGCGCTGAAGCTCGTCCGGTCGCTAGTCTCAGTTGGGCAGCTGTTTGGAGCAGGTAGGGCGCCAGCTGGAGGCCCGGGCCCTGGCTGGGGGCCCCCCTTCCTGCACCGGAGCCAGAGGGACACTCACGGCCAGGACGGCCCGCTCGGGGCCCTGCCCACCACACGGCCCCGCTTGGTCCCTCTGTGCGCGGCCTCCGGGCCAGCTCCCTCTCTCTGCTCGTGTCTGTCACACCCTTTCCTGAGCACACGAGCGTCTTCAGTTGTCCGTTTGGTGGTGTTTGTACCCACAGCGGCAGCACACTGGATTGTCCGTTTTGACGCCAGGAGAGCCTAGTAATTCTCTTCTGCTAAAGGTGCTGGAATTGCTGTGCTTGGGCGCCAGGTTGCCATGCAGAACAGAAGGCTGTATTTTAGTAAATTCTGATGAAGAGCAGCTTTTAAACAAACAAAATTGTCCGACAGACAAGGCTGTAACATTAACAACATACATAACAGCAAGCGTATATAACAACATAACGACGGCCTTCTCCTCCTGTGCGTTCAGGGGAGACCCTGAGTATCATCACTCGGCGTAGAGATTTATCAGGCTAACCCACCAAGGCCGGGGCTGGTTTCCAGGTTTACCTGTGCACGTCAAGACTTCCGAGGGCGGGTCTTGTGGAAGGAGGCTCCGTGGAGGAAGAAGGGCCTGGGCCGTTTCTAGCCAGTTCAGGAACCTCTGGTGGCACTGGCTGCCTCCTTTGTAAGGTAGGGGTCATGATGGCTCCAGCCTCAGAGCTCTGTCACGAGGTTGAGTGAATTAATGCAGGTGAAGTGTTCAGAGCACCACAGGAACGTCATAAATACTCCATGGATTTGAAGTTATTAATCCTCACTGCCCTGAAGGTTTCTCTTTTTTTAATTGTGCAGTCAGTTCCAAAAATCTGAACGGGCAAAAAAGACAGAACGGGTTGATTTTAGGACATCGTGGTGTTCGTTGAGAACACGGCCCGTTGAGACTGCGGGAAGCCAGAGGTCAGGACGGTCCCTGGGAGGAGGGAGGTTCTAAGGCCCGGAGTCGGGAGATGGTGAGTGCTTGGCCCCCCGAGAGGCGGCGGTCCCCGCGGGCCAGGAGCGCAGCTAGGGGCTTCCGACGTGCGGCAGGGCCCCCGCTTGCTCCACTGCCGGGTGCCCCGTCCGCCCCGCCCTAGTACAGGAGCCCCCCAGCACACAGAGGTCGCCAGGCTGTGGGGCAGCAGACGGGCAGCGGCTTCTGACATTAAAATTTTATCGTTTTCCAAACCCTGAGGTCCCGAGACGCTCTCCTCGAAATTCTTGTTCACCTGCGAGTGTGAGTCTCTCACCCTGCTTATTGCTTTCATCGGAGTGAGAGGAACGAGAAGACGCCTCTTAGTGCTTCTCTCTCCCCAGTTTATCGGCCGGGAAGACGGAAGAACAAGCGTTTTCAGCACTCTGCCTTTGGCCCCGGCAGCGCCCTCCATCGCCACCTCCCTCTTTAGGAGACGCTCTTAAATGTTCTCTAATCACAGGGGCTGGTAGGGTCCTTTTTCTCTGAGCCCCAGACTGCAATGGCTGAATAAATTTTGATCACGAGGCCCCGCCGGACGATCAGAGCACAGAGGAGATCAGATGTCGCTCAGAAAACAGGCTCGAAGGGGAAGGCAGAGCTGGAAGCGACACTCGTGCCCTGGGAGAGAGGAACTTTAAGGCAAAAAGTGTTTTATCAATCATTTTGTACAGGGAAAAGTGGCAGTGTTTCCACAAATTAGTTGCAAGCCAGGAGCAAGCTGCTGATTTGGGGTACCGTGTGACGAAAATATGAGCTTCTAAAAATGGAAATACAGGGGCTTCCCTGGTGGCCCAGCGGTTGAGAGCCCGCCTGCCGACGCGGGGGACGCGGGTTCGCGCCCCGGTCCGGGAGGATCCCACGTGCCGCGGAGCGGCCGTGGGCCTGCGCGTCCGGAGCCTGTGCTCCGCGACGGGAGAGGCCACCGCAGCGAGAGGCCCGCGTACCGCAAAAAAAAAAAAAAAAGGAAATACGGATGAAGCACGTCTGTCGTTTGACAAGAGAAGGCTGCACCCAGCACCGCAGGCTGCCCGTCATCCCTCAGGCCCCTCCGTCCGCACCCCGGGGACCGAGCTCGCCGAGGTCCCAGCCCCGTCCTCCTGCCGCCCCGGGGGTCCAGCGGCCGCATGGAGGGGCCCAGCCTGGGCTCTCGTTTCCGTGGCTGTGGACTCTCAGTGGCCTTCAGTGGGCCCGGCTGAGCTCCCTGCTGTTGCCCAGATCCTCCGAGATAAACGGGGGGCCCAGCCTCTGTCCCCGGGACCCCGGGACTAACCCTGTGCCCTCGCTTGCTCTGCAGGCTACCGGATCTCCTGGGAGGTGTACGGGAAGAGCGACTCGCGGCTGGAGCTCACTCTCGACAGCTCGACGCACGAGTATAAGATCCAAGGGCTGTCCTCCCTCACCACCTACACCATCGACGTGGCGGCCCTCACCGCCGTGGGCGCTGGCCTGGCCGCCTCGTCCACCATCTCCTCCGGGGTGCCCCCAGGTCAGTGCGCGCGGGCCGCCGCGTGTCCCTGGGCCCTTTCTCACGCTCAGAGTCGATGTGCGTCTTTTGTGCAGAAGTCCCTGGGGGCCTTTGAAAGAGGGGTGGCAGCTCCTGGCTCGGATGGTCGGCGGTCAGTGAACGTTACGGTTAAGACCAGGAAGCACAAAACTGTGTGCACTCAACAAAACAGTGACGATGTGGGTTTGAGGGAAGGAGTGAGGAGGAGGTAGGTGGGGAGAAGAGGTACAGAGGGGGAGGAGAGAGAGGAAGGGGCGTGAAGGGTGAAGGGTGTGTCCACACACAGCAGGGCCGCGGTGACCCTGCTCTCGGGGCTTTCTGGAAGCCAGTGTCCTCCCAAACGTTCACCCTCATCCAGCTTTGGAAATTGCACTCAACTTCTTCTCTCCAAAGTTTATGTTTGAAATGAAAGAGTTTTTCCAAGGAATTCACCAAATACATGTGGGTGTGAGAGGATGTCGTGGGGCCATCGGTTCAGTTCCGTAATTAAAGCCAGAGGTCTCTTGCTCTTGAAAAATGTCAGTTGGCCTCATTTTGGTCTTTGAGAAAAAAGCACCGCGGCTTTGCTCCTCAGGCCCCGAAAGGCTGAAGCCAGCATTTACCCCCATCGCACCCTCCACGCCCAGTTAGGGTTTTGTAACCACGCCCAGTTAGGGTTTTGTAATTATTTTCTTGGAAGCATGGCACACCACAGGGGACCTGAAGAGAACACTAAACAAGTGAAATGTATACAGTTTTTAAAACTCCCCAGAGGACTGACCGCCTCTCCACACAGGGACTGTGTTTCGGGAGAAGCCGTGGGGTGGTAGAGAAGGAGGGAGCGTTTCCTGTCCTCTGGGCGCTGTGACCCCACAGGGCACTTCCTACCTTCCTGGCCGTCAGGGGAGCCTTGAGCCCGCAGGGTCCCGAAACAAGGCTTTCTGTCTACTGATAAGCAGTCACCACTGCCCTCCGTCTCAGGCAGCGATGCTTCTGACGCTGTCGTGAGCCCCAGAATCATGAGGGCTTCCCCCCGCATCAGTGCTGGGCCCGCTCCCGCATGGCCGCCTCCTGGGTCTGGGGCGAGGCTGGAGAGCTTTTGCCGTGGAACGAGCCCCAGGCGGCACCCACGCTGCTGGTCGGGGAGGTCGGGGATCACGCTTGAGGCAGTCCGATGTTCTTTTAAAGGTATTTTCAAAATACATGCATCCTTTCTTAAGAAAGAAGTCTTTGGCTTCCAGAGAGATTCCGTTATTCTACGTAAACAGCCCGCTCCCAAAGCACACGTTTAAAATGTTGTTAGTACTTTAATAACTAGTGATGATGAGATGTCGACGGCACATGATTTAATCTGTTAGACACGGCTGACGTACAGCGACCGGGGTAACGCTGGGGGCACGTCCCTGTGCGTGACCAGGTTGTTCCCTGGACGGCTTGGACGCCGTCCAGCCGGGGCTGGGAAGTGGGCGAGCTGACCTCACCTCCGCCCCCAGCGTGACTGTGGCCAGCTCTGCCCTGGACGCAGAGAAGCGCTGGAGGGGACACGGGCCCGGCTGTGCCGGGTGGACCTGATACCCAGGCTCGGGGGAGGCCGCGGGGCTGCTGTTGCTTCCCTGACGGTTCGGGTCACCTGTAGCCGGGGGTCCATCCTGGGGCAGGCCGAGCAAAATCACGTGATGACGATCCCTTTGGGGGCTGTGTTCCGTTTGCCGTGCTTAAAGTTTACATCCATCAGCGACTGACGAACCAGCTAAAGAATCCAGGGAGCTGAGAAATATGCAAAAAAGTCACTTGTCCTTTGATTTAAATATTTTCCTCTTCAAATTCATTAGACGTGATGTGGAAAGGACCCTTGAGAGCCTAGCGACACTGCCTGTGCAAATACTGAATCGATCACCAAAGAGGTCTTATCGTCCCTGTGCGAGACCTGGTCTTAAATACCCCAAACACGGGCGAGTTCAGAAGCTGTTCCTCAGATACGGCGCGGCCTGAGAGCCTTTCTGCTGCTTGCATTGCAGCTTTTTCGCCTTCATTTCATCCTGCTGTCTTTCTCTAGAGTTTCTGCATCGCCCAATAACGTAAGGGCTCCCATTCTGGACTCACAGTATCTCACTTCTGAGTGGGACAGGCTCCTTGGGGGGGAGTGGGCAACCCGCCCAAGGGCCTGTGTTCAGCAAGGAGGCTTAGCCGCAGGCAGCCTGAGAGCGGGGGAGCCTCGTGCAGAACCCACCCGCCCCTCGTTAGGCTGCCAGGGCCACCGAGCACCGGCAAAGCGGGAAGAGTGCTGCGCTCTCACCTGAGTCCGGTTGTCTTGGAAACCAGAGCCAGGGAGCCTACGGCTCGGGACCTGCACACCTCCCCACGTCAAGCTGCCTGGAGATGCACGGGGTGCACGCTCCCCCCGCCTCTTTCGAAGGCCTCAAGGTCATTGTCAGAGGGAGGAGGGACGGTCGGTCCTTTGGGTTCTTTGAGGATCCGGGAAGAACTACCTTGGTCCATGCTTTCTTCACTCAACAAGTGTCTACTGATCACCTGCTGTTCAGGGAGATGATGAGTGAGACATGACCCGACCTTCACGGTTTGTCATCTGGGAGCCACATTCACAGGTCTCCGGTGACACGGCACGTGGCCTGGAGCCTAACGGGCCACCCCGTTGGAGTGGCAGTCATGCTGTGAGCACGTGCCTGGAAAGCTGTGCTTCTCACCTTCGTGCTTGTGAACACAAACCCTGTTCTGATATAGAGGCATTTTGGAACTGTTTGCTTGCTGACATGTTGATGCCTTTCCTAAGCTGTGACAGAATTTAAATCTCCACCTTTCCCCTCTCATTTATCTCCAGAACTCCCTGGTGCCCCATCCAATCTGGTCATTTCCAACATCAGCCCTCGCTCAGCCACCCTGCAGTTCCGACCCGGCTACGACGGGAAGACGTCCATCTCCAGGTGGATCGTGGAGGGACAGGTACGATCTCCTTGAAGCCGAGAGTGGCAGTTTCCACAGAGTGACACTGGGGCCTAAAGTTGAGAGACGGTTGACTGATGCCTTTGCAGAGTGATGCATCCGTAGCCGGAGCTGCCTCTGGGTAGTTTGGGAGGTGGTGATGTTTGCAGGAGGAGAACCGGAGACTGGGATGCCGGGTTGAGGGTGTGGGAAGATGGGGAAGACGGGATGTTAGGCTGGGCTCTTACTGGAGGGCGCAAGAAGTGATCATGGGGTGAACGTTCAAGTTGTGGTCCAATGTATAGTAAGCTCCCCCAATTCGATGGCGTCGTTGGTTGAGATTCTTCTTTTAATTCTCTATCACGATTAGCTACCGAACAGACTAAGAGGATGGATTGGTACAGCTTTTCTCTCAGATGAATGAATGACTGTGCATTTACTCAGCAGTGTTTGTAGAGCGTGCTTATTTCCAGGCACTATTCTAGGCACCAGGGGCACGGTGGTAAACAAAACCAGACAAAGTCTGTGCCCTAAAGGAGCAAAGTCCTCTCTCAGGAGAAGGACCCTCAGGTTGCTGGGAGAGGAACATGCCCTTTACCTGCGAGGACGGCAGGGGTGCCGGATGGCTGGAGTGAGGGCGTGTCGGGGAGAGCCGGGGGCAGGTCACGGAGATCCCGAGGGTCGACCTTAGGGAGAACTTGGCCTCTGACTCAAAGCACGATAGCAAGATAGCAAGCCGCACAGGGCGCGTGCGTCAGAGGGAGGGCCACAGGGGCCTCGGTGAATCCCACCCTCCCGGAAGCGCCTTGTCCTAAGAGCTGAGAAAGCAGACAAAGAGCCGCATGACGGCGGTGGTAAAGTTTCCAAATAGTTATTGTCCGTGCAGTAAAACCCCAGGGATTTTCGTGGCTGTGCTTGTGCTTTATTGCCAGACAGTTCGCTCTTGGAAATTGGCCATAAATCAGGGCACGAATTCCATCTACATCTTCAAAACTGTCATTAAGCAACTGTTTCCAGAAACCTCTGCAGGATTCTGACGATGGGAACCAGGTATTTGGAACTGATCAATCAACGGGGCTGGAACAATTATTTACGTAGAAGAAAATCACCGTATGCCCCTACCTCCCATCAAGGTGAAAAAATAAATCCCCTGGAAATGAAAACCAAAAGAATAAAAGCGAACTTTAAAACGCATCGAAGAAAATCAAGGAGGAAAATCGTGGTATCTCCTGGAAACCAATCCTGGCGTCTCAGCGTCTGCCAGATGGAGCCGGGCGAGTGCTCGGAGGGACACGGAAGCCGAGAGTCTGTCCTTGGTGTCACTGGACAGCAGTACAGCTGGGCACGGTGAACGCCAAGGGCACCAACTCCGAGGGCTTCCGAGTGGGAGTCAGGCCAGGCGGGGCCGCAGGAGTGGAGATGCCCACCCCTCCGGGGCTCAACTCAAGATCTGCGTCTCGTGCTTCCGGAGCCAGACCTGGGAGCGTCCACGCTCCTTCTGCCCGGGTTCTGTTCGCCAGGACAGCCACGGGCTCCAGGCAGCCGCGGGGGGTCTGGGAAGGGTCCCTCCTTCTGTCTGTCCGAGGAGAGGAAGTGATGGGGGAACACATAGCCCTTCTCTCCACACGACGTTGGCTTCGTGCTCTGTCCCGCAACTGATCTACTTATATTTTTAATCTAAAACATTTTAAACATACCCAAAAGGAAGCAGCACGATCTAATGAGCTCCCACACTCACCCATCACCCAGGTTCGTCTCTTGTTGCTGGAGTGTTTGGGGGCTACTTTTTTCAATTAAAAAAAATTTTACTGGGCTCCCCTGGTGGCGCAGTGGTTGGGGGTCCGCCTGCCGATGCAGGGGACGCGGGTTCGTGCCCCGGTCCGGGAGGATCCCACATGCCGCGGAGCGGCTGGGCCCGTGAGCCACGGCCGCTGAGCCTGCGCGTCCGGAGCCTGTGCTCCGCGACGGGAGAGGCCGCAGCAGTGAGAGGCCCGCGTACCGCAAAAAAAAAAAAAAAAATTTTACTAAAGTATCGTCTATTCATACTATGACATTATTTTCAATTGTACCACAGTGATTCAATATTTTTAAAGATTATACTCCATTTAAAGTTATTACAAAATACTGGTTATATTCACTGTGCTATACATGAAATCCTTATATCTTATTTATTTCATGCCTATTAGTTTGCACCTTTTCTTTTTAAATTGAAGTATAGTTGCTGTACAATATTATGTAAGTTAGAGGTGTACAGTATAGTCATTCACAATCTTTAAAGGTTGTCCTCCATTTATAGTTATTATAAAATATTGGCTCTCTTCCCCGCGTGGTATGACACATCCTGAAGCTTAGTTAGAGCCTTGTACTCGCCGCCCCATGTGCCCCCCCCTTCCCTCTCTCCCCTGGTGACCACTGAGTATCTCAGACCACACGTCATTTTATTCCCACGTATTCAGCACGGAATAGGCACAAATTTCACAAGCACAATGCTGAGGAAGAGGAGCCAGACTCGTGATTTGAGTCCACAGGTACAAAGTCCCAGACAAGAAAACATAATCTTTGGCGTTAGAGCCCTGGTCCCCTCTGGGGTCTTGTACGGAAGGCTCTGGAATGTTAGGAAGGTTAGGAATGTTGTCTCTCGGTCTGGATCTGGGTTGCACACCCGTTCTCATCTTGTGCACCTGTCTTCCTTCGATAACTTGACGTTAAACTATGGATGCTTTTTCTCATAATGAGAATGCCATTATCACACCTGACAAAATTAATAAACATTCCTTAATATCATCTAATAATCAGTACACTTTCAAATTTCCCCAGATTTTCCAAAAACGTCTTTTTACCGTGGCTTTGATGAGAACAGGATCCACACGAAGTTCACATTATGCATTTGGTTGTCGTGTCTCTTAAATCATTTTGTTTTTAATTTTAACAGCTTTTTCAAGGTATAGTTGGCATATAACAAACTTGACATTTCTAGCGTATACAGTCTGTTAAGTTTTGACCCAGATGCGCACGTCTGTATTCCTGTAAGGCCCTCGCCACAGTCTGTACAGTGAGCAAGCCCATCGCCCCCAGAAGCTCCCCTGCGCCCTCTGCAACCCTCCCTAGCCCCCCTCAAGCCCACCGTGTCCCCGCCCACCACTCAGCTGCCTTCTGCCACTAGAGGTGTTGCCCTTTTCGCCCAGAGCCCCTTCTGCTCCCCTGCCACTGCCTTGTTACAGACCCCAGTCCCCTGTCCCGTGGAATGCCCTCCCGTCTGCATCCTTCTAGTGTCACGTCACGTGTCCCCCTACCCGCGTGTCTCCTGTAAACAGGAAGTTCATTCTAACGCCTCCATGGGATCCTTCCCACGCTGTCGTGGTCACTGTGGCGGAGAGTCATTCCTGGGCGGGGCCGGGGGCTTCCTGCGGCGGCACATCAGGACACACGGGGTCCCGGGGTCCCCCTCTAGGGAACGTAGGGACACCGCACGATCGGCAGCCTGGTCCCTGCCTTGTCCTCCCGTCAGCTTTGTATGCAGCGGTCTCACCCGTCGGTGACCTCTGCCTGAATGCGGTATTATCTCCAGATACTCAAAATGGCCACTTTCTGTCGGTCTTCCCGCGTTTAGCAGCTGGAAGTCTGGGGAGCAGCAGTTCCGTGCTCCCTCAGGTCGGGCCGCCCCCCGCGCACAGGACGGCAGGCCCTGGCAGAGTGAGCGGCCCGTTCCCAGCCCTCCCAGCGTTAACAGCTTTTGCTCTCTTCCCTTTTTGCCCTGCTCTCTCTTTTCCTGAGCGTCGGTAGGACGGGACAGGTTTTGTGTGTATTCAGTCACCGGCAGCCGCCATTCTTTTTGAACCTAACACTGACCCATCCTGGCCAGTGGGCGGCCCTTCATGTTCTGGGTGTTTTGACTTCACGGTAACGGATCTCGGATGATTTCCTCGTTTCCTGATGCAGGGGATTTCCCGGGAGCATCTTGTGCCTTCGGGCGCCGGGCTGAAGCTCAAACTCAGCCGCTGCTGCCTGGTTTCCTTTAGTGTCAAATCGTGTTTAAAGGCCGTAATCTGGGCTCTGAGGGGAGGGGAGGGTCCTCATTGCTGCTGACTGGTCATCGTTTCTAGACTTTTCCAGCGGATAGAGAGAGGAAACGCATATTTTTGGAAACATCGTGAGTTCGTACTGATATTTCCAATTCAAATTTAAGATTACTTAACTTTGAATTTACGTTTTCAGTAACTTTTATAACTAAAAGTGTGCTTTCTAGAAATATTAACGAAATTACTTATTTTCTTTATCCTGTTATTCTGTAAAGAGCCTCAGACTTGCAGTGTCCATGATACTGCTCTGGAGCCTGCTGGATGCAACCGTATTACACTGTGGATGTACAGTCAAAATACTGAGTCTAAACTCTTCTCTGTGTGTTTCTATCACCAACCTAATACAGATTAGCTTCATTCATTTCAGTGCCTTTGTTTTGTTCTTTTGCTTCAATTTTTAGAGATTGCTTTCTTTAAATATCATTTTTACTTTTTAAAAAACTGCTCAAACATTTAAAATTTAATTTATTTTTGAGCACGTAACTCATTTGCATGATCTCAAAGTCAAAACTACGAGTTATATTCAGGGAAGTTTGTGTTCGTCTTTCTCCCTTTAGTTGCCTCTCTCCCCGGAAGCCCCACAGAAGGTTTCTGGCTGGTCCTCTTTTGTCTTTTGCAGCGTTGGCAATATACGTACCCGTGTCCCCCTTCCGTATGCAGAAGGTGCTTTGCTTTCTTCGGTTGAGGACATGTGAACATCACGTGCCTGGCACGTGGTCTTCCCTTGTGTGGACGTGCAAGTTTGTGTGTTCAGCTGGTCCTCTGGACGCCTGGGGTGTGCGTTCCTCTCCTGCTTCTGCCACAACAAACAGCCAAAACCCGGTGGCCGGAACAACGCAAGGGTGTTATCTCACAGCTTCGGGCTCCACGGGCTGAAGTCCGGGTGTGGGCACGTCGCGTTCCTGTCCGGAGGCTCTGGAAGACCACCGTCTCCTGCTCGTTCAGGCTGTTGCCAGTGGTCCTAGGACCGAGCTGGCTGTCACCATCCCCAGCTTCTGCGGCCACCACGTCCTTCCCTCCACCTCCAGAGCCAGCCATGGCGGGTAGTTCCTTCCCAGGCTTCAGCTGTCTCCTTCTGTCTCATCCGCACTGACCCAGTCCCACTCTCGCACTTTTCGGGACCCACCCATATAATCCAGGGTAACCTCCCTATTTCAGGGCTCTTAACCTTCATCACGTCTGCAAAATCCCTTCTGTGTGGAGTAACGTCCCCACAGGTCCCAGGGATTAGGGTGTGGACACCTGGGGAGTGGTTGGAAGGGTGCCCGCAGGGGGCGTTATTCTACCTACAGGTGTTTTTAGCCTTTTGCTTTACTCATTTTGTACTTTGGCCGCTGAATCTTTGGGATAGATTCCTAGGAACGGGACTCCGAGATCAAGCGATGAACATATATGTAAATTTCCTAGACATTACCACATCCCTCTGCTATAGGTTGTACATTTGGCATTTCCATCAGCAGTATATAGAATTGGTTGCCATGCCAAAAAAAATTGAAGTCTAATTTATCAACCTTTTCTTGCAAGGTTTTGCACTTCAAGTCTTAGATAGAAAGGTTTTCCTCCTTCTCAGGTTAAAAAGGAATTCACCCAGTTTTTTTTACTACCAGTTCTATGGTTTCATGTTTGCATTTAGGTCTCCATCCATTTGGAATTTGTTCTTTTTTATATGGAGTGAGGTATGAGTCCGTTTTTTATCACTTTGCAAATAGCTATGCAATTGTCCCCGAAACATCTATTGAAAAGTCCATTTCTTCCTCCTCCTGGTTTGTAGTGTTAAATTCCCATATGCACTTGGGTCTGTGTCTGAACTGTTTATTCTGTTCTATTAGGCAGGCTGTTCATGCACTAACTCTACACTGTTTAATTATAGAGGCTTTAAAATTTGTTTTAATGTCTGGAAAGGTCTTCCCAATCCCCACCAACATACACGCACGCGCACACACAGAGACGCGCACACAGAGACGCGCACACACAGAGACGCACACGCATGCGCGCGCGCTGCTCTGCTCTTCTTGCCGTTGTCTTATGATGTCGTCTTTCTATCCAAGAACATGATACGTCTTTCCATTTGTTTAAATCTACTTTTGTCAGCTCTTTTCTTCCTGTCCAAAGCACTGGGCTATCTATTCCTACCTTCTCTCTGCTCCCAAAAAGGCAGGCACACTGAGGGGCCATCAGCGTGCCTCAGAAACTGTGATTGGAAAAGTATGGACTGTGCACCAGCGGCCCCGGCCCCCCTTTTCCTCGCCCCCCTTTCCTAGCTCTGTGGCCCTGGACATATTTAACTTC
This sequence comes from Physeter macrocephalus, assembly GCF_002837175.3. NCBI lineage: Eukaryota > Metazoa > Chordata > Mammalia > Artiodactyla > Physeteridae > Physeter > Physeter macrocephalus. The sequence continues at coordinate 78,400,928 of NC_041227.1, read as the reverse complement.
TGCGCAAGCCCCGGCGTCCTCGTCTGTAGAACGGGGTCAGTAGTGCCCTTGCAAGATGGTCGGGAGGATTAATCGATGTATGTACATTTTGTTACATTTTCTGACTCTGTTGCTGGCATATAAGATCACAGTTGATTTTTGAATTTTTCTTTAATTTAATGAACTCTCCTGCGTTCTAAGTGCTTTTACAAACATTAACTCATTTACTCCTCGTACTGACCGAGAGGAGGCTGCTGCGACCCAGTCCTGCAGACGAGACCCGAGGGCCTCCGTTACGCCCCCGGACCACACGGCTCAGCCCGGGAGGGGACCGGCTTGGGCGGCCTGGCCCCTGGTCCACACCTGAGGCTGCAGCTGTGCCACCACCCAGCCTGGTGTGAGGGCCTCAGGGCCGGAAGCTTGGAGAATCTCTTGTTAGTCTGTTCATTCTTCTGTCGTTTTCTGTAAAGAAGTCACATCACCTGCTGCTAGTGACAGTTTTATTTCTTCCTTTGAAATCTTTCTTTCTCTTTCCTGTTTCTTTTTATTTATTGCTCTTAATGGGAGGGCTAGATCGTCCTGTATCATATTGAATTGGAGCAGCGTTAGAACAACCTTTGTTTTATTACGAACTTTAAAGAAATTCTTTTAAGATTTTATTATCAAGTGTGACATTTACAACGCTTACGGGAGGTTTTGTGTGGGATCCTTGAGGCTTTGTTTTTGCAGCTAGCTTGTATCGGGTTCAGACGATGCTTTTCTAATCCTGGTTTGCTAGGAGGGGGTTTTTTTTGCGTTTTTTTAGGATTAAAAAAATCATAAAGAAGTTTAATTTTGTCAAACTGTGTTTTGCATCTGCTGAGTTGTTCATGTTTTTTCTTCCTTCGTCTGTTGGTGAGACGATTTATGTTGATACTCTAATGTTCGCCCATCCCAGCGTTCCGGAGATAAACACAATTTGATGTTTATTTTGTTTGGTTTAGTTTGGGTGGAAGATTTATGTATTCATGTTCATAAGTGAACTTGGCTTTTCTGGTTGTTGGTTTGGCTTTTAAGACCAAGGGTTCGCTTTCGCACCAGTTTTCATAAATAAAGTTGTGATTGCTCTGAGGGGAGCTGAGAGGGAGGGGCGCCGGCGCCCTGGCCTTGCTGGCGCAGGCAGGAGCCTCGTGACCGTCTTCCTAAGGTAGCCGGCATTCCTCATCCCAGCTGCGGGTCAGTGCAGATTCCAGGGCACACCGGCGCCCAGACCCCACCTCAAATCAATTTGTCAGCATTTCCGGGCGTGGGGGGTCCGTCCTGTTTGTATGTAACTTCCCAGGTGACACAGGGGGTTGAAAAGCTACCGTGTCTGCTGCTCTGGTCCTGCCTCGGGGGCCCCGTGCACGGGGCCTGGAGTAGGACGTGTCAGTGATCCGGCCTCCGCCCACGTCTCTTTCCAGAGGTTCCGGGGCTCCGTTCCCCAGGGAGGATGATCCGGGCAGGCTCCGTGCCTTTCCCCAGAGGTGGCCGTGCCCCTTCCCCGGGCCTGCAGCTGGTGTCTCAGAGTGGCCGGGGCGGCGCAGGTCCATGGCACGGGGCCCGTGGGCGATGGCACAGACTCCCCCTGGTGTGCAGCTCCTGGGCTGCCGTGCTCACAGCTAGCTCACCGCCAGCCTGTAGCCATTTCTTAAAAGTCTGAGATTGCCCTGAAGTTCATTTTTACCTTTCACCTTGAAAGTATTTCAAAACCACAGAAAAGTTGCAAGAATACTACAAAGAATGGCCCTTCACCCAGACACCCTATCCAAGTTCTGTCAGTTGTCCCCAAATGTCCTCGGTAGCAAAAGGATCCAGTCCAGGACCACACATTGCACCTGGCTGTCCTGTCTCTCCCTCCCCTCACCTGGAATAGTTCCTCGGCCACTCCGATCACTTCACGACCTTGACGGTTTCAGAGATCACAGGCCATTCGTTTCCTAGGATATCCCCCAATTTGGATGTGTATATTTCTTCATGATTAGACCCAGATTATGCATTTTTGGTCAGAATGTCACAGAAGTGATGCTGGGTTCTTCACACTGTGTCTTGTTGGGTTTAACATGATATCGAAATGCCCCATCTTTGGTGGAGTTAATTTTGCTCACTCGAGCAAAATGGAGTCCACCGGCTTTTGTCCACTGTAAAGTTACTTTTCTCCCTTTGACAATGAATAAGTATTTTGCGGGGAGATACTTCAAGGTTATGTGAAAATCTCACTCACCCTTCCACTCACATCCCTAGTTTGTCATTCACCGATTACGTTTTGCCAGAATTAATTAGTATAATGAGGCACCCACTTGTGACCTTTCTAATTCGATCATTTCTTCTACATTTATTGATTGGACTTTTATTGTTAAAAACCAAAAGAGCTTTCTCTTCGCACTTATTCATTCATTTATTTGTTTATATCAGTGTGGACTCGTGGATTCCTATTTTATGGAACAGATTGTAATCCATTGCTGGCATTATTTCCGTTGATGCTCCAACTTTCCTACATTTGACCAGTGGGAGGCCCTCCAGCCGGCACCTGTGTTCTTTTCACGTGTTCCAGTTACTGGGAGTACCTCCCTACTTTCTGGCACGAGGTGTTCTTGGATTATCTTATTCTTGTACCTTCCTTCCCAGCCATTCTCCCAGGAAACCTGGATCCTTTCGGTGGAGAGTGGTATTTAGAAACCAAGATCTGGGCACCGGATGTGCTCCTTGCTCCTCGGGAGTCATTGCTCCAGGCCCTCTCAGGGCACAGAGCTAGGAGACACACGTGCTCACGTGCGTGCAGGTCTGTATCCAGGTCTGTCTCTGTATCTGTCTGCATACACTGAGAAGCATTAGTTGACACCAGCACCTCCAAATACAATTCAGTACCATCCATTTACTCAGGCTACCCCCCCTCCACGTTTATACTGGCCCTACTTTGCTCCCAGTGTCCTCATTCTGTTTACTTACTTGCTGAATCCCCCATATGTGGCCAGTCCTTTGAGCTGAGTGGACACCTTCTTTGCACAGGTCCTGATTAAGCTCCTTTGCCTTGAGCTTCTGGAAGGAAGGATGAAGGCTGCCCTAAAACTTTTAAATTGAAAACTTAAGTTATCAGAATCTAAAGTTAATCATTATCTCTCTCTTCCTCCCGGTGGTACGGGATTCTAAAATTCCTCAATTCCAGGTCATACTTGTTATTGTGTCCAGTGTTCACTTCTACCTTGTTTCCTATATCCGCAAAGGCTGCGATGACGGTTACCATCTTTTCGTATAGTCAGCGCTTGCCTAGACTTCACGGCGAGTCTGGCTGCAGCTGCACTTCCCGCTCTGTTGGCCTCCAGGCATGGACCTCGCTTCCCCATGCGCCCAGCCATGCATCTGTTATGCGTCTGTTACACTCTCTTCAGCTCTGCTCTGGCTTTGGGGTCGGAGGCTTTTCGGGTTAGCTAGTCTGCCATATCTCCAGAACTGGAAGTCCCTTTGAAATGGTCTTTCTAAAATATTTTACCCTTAACTCAGCAAGTCTAAAAATTCTGGTAGTGGTGCAGACAGTTGGAACTTCAAAACCAAAAAGGTAATTTTTTCTCCTGAAACTCGTGATTTGAACCATTTGGGTTTCAATATTCCTAGAGAGTAAATGTTCATCTATAAAAAGCAGCTTAGTTCCAAACCCCAGGGGTGAGGGTTACAGACGTTTGCCGGCCAAGAGGAGACTAGAGGATGTGTCGAGCATTTCGTCACTCGGTGGGTAGGGCCCGAGCCGATCCCGTCCCAGAGCTGACACGCACGCGGCCCCTGTAACGGCTCCTCCTGCCACGTGGACGAGGTGCCCCTTTCCTCCATCCTCCGCCCTGACTCCACCAACGGACCGCTACCTGGTTTAAGTTGTACTAACGCATTCTCTCGGTCAAATTCTTTGGAACTGGCTTTCAATCATATACTAAGTGATCCCAAGAAAATATCACAGTGATGTGGCCAAGTTAGCATGAATATCCGTTCTGGGGCAAACGAATCCCGCTTTCATTTGTGAACGGTTCCTACTAACCTCGAAGGCATATTACAGCAGGGTGTCCATTCAAAAACCAATGAATGGGCATCTCTTTAAAGGCTTTGAAAGGCACTTCATTGCTCGGCCAGTGTTCAGCTATCTGCAGACTCAAGGCAGAACATACTTCGACCCACCCCCTCATCTAAAACACACATGGCCCCGTCCAGGTAGAGAACAGACCTGCAGCCTCTGAGAGAGGTCTTTCCTTGTGCCGCCCTCCTGGCCTCCATCACATTCCATGCATCGTCCTGTGACTCACTCCCACGAGGGGCCACGGACAAGGTCCCTGAGGACATGCGGTACGAAGAACCAGTGACACCGTCGGTGGCACAAAGACAGCCAGAAAGACCGGACCTTGAACCCCAGCTCCGCCCCTCCCATTCAGGTCCTTCGGCTGTAGAACGGGAATGATGGCACCTGTCTTTCAGGCTGCTGGAGCGCTAGAACATTTGGTTATGTTGATGTATCTACGATGTGCGTGGCTCTGCGTTCTATAGGCATGAGGTACTTTACAAGTCAAATCTCCTCTGAGAAGCCCGTCAGCCCCTCAGGACAGTGGGAGGCCATGTCCATGCCACGTGGTCCCCCAGGAAGCCTCAGTGCGCCGCCGCTACTTCTCTGAGGACGCCTTGGCGCATTGCTGGTCCAGGCAGGCTCCAGCTTCCCCAGACTCAACACGATGGGGCCCTAGAGACCGTGACTGGCATAGGTGACATCTTCTGGAATATTCCACACCTAATTCCCTTCAAATGGATGCAAGCCCCGCCCAGGCAGGCGCTCTGTGCTGCAGTGCAGTCCCAGCGTTCGCTCACCCAGTGTCCCACCCAGGAAGTGGTTGTGGCCTCCTGCCCTGTGCCTGGCCGCGGGCTGGGATCCTCGGAGGAGCGAGGCTCAGGGGCGCCCGGGCCGGCGAGACGTCGGCCACTTAGCGATGGATCACGTAGAAAGTGGGGAGGTGATTACGGAGGTTTGCTCAGGGTGCTGGGGACGCTGAGGAAGGAGGGACGGAGCCGCTCAGGTGGCCGTAGAGGCCCACGAAGGGGGTGAGCCCCATCCCCAGGGACCTCGGCAGTTAGCCAGGGCAGAGGAGAGCTGAGCGGCCCCCGGGAGCAAGGACTGGGCTGCTGCCACGACGTTCTGTGGCAGGACAGCGTTTGCTTTCCTCCCCTCTGATCCACGTCTCTGCAGAAGAGTTGCCTTTGGATTCTGACCGTGTGTTAGAGCGCGCCGAGCAGGCTGAGTCCTTGGAGGAGTCGTCAGTGAGTTACGGAATTAAAGACCCTCATCGCTGGAGGAGCCCCTTGAAAGGGCCTGTAAAAAGCTGATGCTCAGACGTGGGTTAAAATTTTAAATAGCGGCTTTTACGGGTATTTCTGGTTCCGTAATGCTTTGCTTAATTAGTAACCTTTGCCTGTAGAGTGAGCAAAGCATCTCCTCCCACACTTTCATGGCGTGCCGTAAAAGGGGAGATCGCACGTGTGACGTGTTTTCCTTTGCTGCCGCTTGCCGGCCGGTGCGTCTGGGGGCCCCGCCGTTCGCAGCTGTTGGCTGCGTCTAACAGCCAAGATAACACCCGGGCTTCTCCAAAGGCTGCTCTGGGCAAGGTTTTCTGTAATGAAGATGCTGGTGGCAGCACTTGGGTGCAGATAAAGCTGGTTCCATCCGAAAATGGAAAGAAAAAAGAAAAAGCCCATTTAGTGATATTCGTGTATAATAGTAGCCATTTTCTTAAGAGGCCCTGTTTCAGGGAGCGTTATGGGCTAATAAAACGCAGCGCGGCCTGCTGAGTGCCGGTCTCTAGGTAACTACAGAGCGGCGGAGGTGGCGAGCCAGCGCCCAGGAGCCACGGGCGAGGCGCTCACCGATGCCCGAGGTGGCCCAGCAGTGTCTGCGGCGGTGGCATTTGGAGACGCACCTTCCGCGGAGAACTTGGGGTGCGGGGTGGGGTGACGCTCTGTCTCCCAAGTACACGTCCCCCCAGGGGACCGGATCGGGGCTGAAGAGTGGAAGGCCGGGCTTTGTTTCCTCTTCTTTTTGCTGATGTGCTCCCCCGAGAGAAAGCTTTCGGGGTGTATGGGGCCCCGTGTTTCCCCATCGTACCTGGTCCAGGCCTCTCCCAGTAAATCTCTCCTGGAGGTGAGTTCTCGGGAAAACATGGTCCTGGCAGGTGTGTGTCCACCTTCTTTTGTCACAGTCGAGGCCCGGGCTGCCGGGCTTGCAGCCAGTGCGCTGCCTGGGAGTCCGGGCTGGGAGCCCTTCCTGCCCCTCCGAGGCCCCATCTGTTCCATCCACGCCTGCACCCACTCCCCACGTGCCGAGGGCCGGTGGGCTCCAGTCCCGAGCTGACCCCTGGGTGCCCCCATCTCCGGCGCGGAAGGAGGAGGGACTCGGGGAAGAAACAGGGCACCGGAACCTCACGGCCAGTGAGGGAGAAGCGGACAGCCGTGGGCCTCCGGGGAGGCTCCGTTCACGACCCTCTCCGTTCACGACCCTCCCTCAGAGCGAGGACGGCAGGTGTACCCACATCAGGGGAACAGCTCTCTGAAATGTTGCTCTCAACGGTCCACTTTGCTGTGTATGCATTCCCAGTGACTTTTTTCTCTTTAACAGTCCATAAAATTGTTAAATAGCAAGTTGGGAAACATCGAGGCTTAGGAAGAGCGGAGGTTCCCTGGAATAAGATACTCAGATGCCCGGCTCGGCCCGGGATCGTCCAGTGTTCCATCCTCGGCTGGGCCCGGCTGTTCGCAGGATGGGACCAGCTGGGACCTGCCAGGAAGTACGTGGCCCCAGGAAGGCCGGGGAGGGACAGGCTGACCAGCGAAGACGGTGCCAGAGCAGAAACCGGGCACACCAGGGAGGAGCCGTCCTCAGCACGAGGCTGCTGGGGGTGTAGGAGACCCGTCGCGCCGCCAAAGCACAGGGACGGGGACCTGGCACCCAGAACGAGTCCTGCGGCCTCTCCTGGCCTCGCTCCCTCGGGAAAACGTTGGGAGAGTGACGACGCCTTGAGAGCCTCAGCACCGACTCACACTTGTTAAGCACGTAATAAAAATATTAAGGTCAAGGCAAACGTTTGGACTCAAAGAGAGCTGCTTGAGCAGCTGTGGCTCCGAGGAAGGACTGTCCTTGCACCGGAAGTGTTCCTGGGACAGGCCCGTGGAGACGGCGCAGGGTTCAGCCCCGGGAAATACTGCCGAGTCCAGCCGACCGCCGGGCCGGCCCCCGGCTGGGCCCACCAAGGTCAGCGACCTACTGGCGCTCAGGACAGGAGGTGCTGGAGTTCCACACGGGTCTCCGGGCAGAGGACCCAGGGGGGCCGCGTCCCCGGTGGGGGCCGTGTGGGTGCAGCTCGGGGGGAGCAGCTCGTGCGGCCAGAAGCCGCTGGGCGTCCAGCTGCTGGTGGGAGAGCTTAGTCACGGGGAAGCAAAGCCATCCCGCATCCAGCCGTGCCCGGTCCCCTTTCCCAGTAGAGACTTTCCATCCTTTGTTTATGGATCTTCTGCCTCTGACGGTGTGCTGCCTCTGGCAGGGTCACGGGCCGGATGCTTTCTATCTCATCACTTCGAGGTCTGGAGTTGGAGATTTCTGACTGCTAATTATCTCTCCTCCTTCCCTCGATATGGGTGGATATTAGGGCTGTTTGTGGCCCTCTTGATAAGTGTCTGTCAGCATTTCAGTTGTAATAAGCCTTGACTGTGGTTGAATTTCTTTTTCATAATAGGAAGAAAAAGAGTGACATTTTTTCTGAACAGTCTGTCACGGCTGCATAAGAGGGCCGTCGCTTCTCTGATGGCTCCTTCAACGACGGCCCAGCCATCTGGGTCAATCTGCCGAGACGGGCTTCAGCTCTGTTCTGGTGTAATGCCTCTGCCTGAGCGCTTAGGTGCTGAGGGGGTAGGTGACGGTGAAATATGCACTCGGATATTTCAGAATGTTCATTGTTTGCTTGATTTGTCCATAATAACACCCTTAAGATGACTTTTCTCTTTTATTTCTCAACTTGCATAGGAAATCTGTACAAGGTGAACGGTTTGAAGTGGCTTTTTTGTTCATTAGTCTGTCAGAGCCCTTTAGATCCTATTATGGGACTTTTAAAAATAAGACAGGAGAAGAAAATACTGCAGCGTGACAACTCAAGTACAACCGAGGGACACGTTTTACTACAAATGTCATTTTCGAGAAATAGAGGTCAATGCACATATAAATCACAACTGTCAAACTAAATTAAATTTTACGAGAGTAACATTTTCCTGTTCTTTTTGAGGGCCGCTCAGATTCTTCCATCCTAATTCTCTTGTTGGAATTTTAGATTTACCTGTATGTTTCATTTTTCCGGTCATTAGGTTTTATACTTGTTTCATTTAGTCATACATTCATCCAGCAAACATTATTAAGCATCTACTGTCAGATAGGTTTCAGGATTCACGCTACATACTAGATTACAAAGATAGAACACTTTTAGTCCCCACCTCCAGAAACTCACAATTTGGGGGGAAATGTAGGAGGGACGATTGAGAAGTAATGTGATAATCAATAAAAACGAGGCTTGTGAGAATTGTTATAAAAAATGTTGCCAAGACAGTATCAGAGAGAAAGTGGGTAACAGAATAGGGTAATCAAGGAGGGCTCCATGTAGGAGGTGAACTTTAAGTTGGGCCTTGAAGGATGCACAGTATTTTGATGGGGAGCAGGGCGTTCCAAGCAGAGAGAATAGCAGAGTGAAAGGCACGGCACCCGCGGTTTTAAAATGTGAATTTCATTTCTATTCAGGTAGAGTGAGGCCAGTGGATCAGGAGACAGCTCCCCGAAAAGATCGTCTGTTACTCACAGATCCCGAGACGAGGGAGCACATGATGCCAGGCGGCGCCGCGCGAGGAAGCGCCAGGGTCTTCCAGGAGGCAGAGGGGGGCGGTGTGGACCAGAGACCTCACTGCAGTTTCCGTGAAAGGAGTGGACAGGGCAGGGTGGGCAGGCTGAGGACTGGCTAGTCTGGACCATTCCAGCAGGCTGTGGGGCACAGGGGCCTTCCCTGGCGGTCTGGTACCGGCCCTGGGTGATGAGGACCACTCTGGACAGTGGCCCAGAGTGTGGGAGCCCCGTGGAGGAAGGGGTGGTTTGCATTGGAGAGGTGTGCTCACGGGTGAGTTGTTTGTTATCTCCGGGACCCGGCTGCCCTGGGAGGGGCAGTCCCAGCTGGGTCAGCCAGGCCCCGGATGTCAGGGCATGAAATACAGAAACTAGAACTGTGGTTGATACGCGCGTGGTGAGGGCTGAGCAGCTGAGCGGTCGGGCCACGTGTGAGCAGGTGGTGACGGGAGCCGAGACCGGAGGGGAGGCAGGAGCCGGTGTGAGCAGCCTGCAGCCCCTTTACTGAGGGTGGAGTTTGTCTCTGTCTGGAAACGTCGGCGAGAACCTGCATGTCCTGGTCTCTGAGCGCGTGCCGGCGCGTCCCGGCACACTCCCCACGCATCACGCCAGCAGAGTCTCCCGACGGACCTTCACTTCGGAGCCCCAAGGCCAGGTCCCCGCATCACACGAGCATGTGTCGGGCCGGTTCTGGTGTTCCGGTCCCTTTCCCGACCCTCCACACACGCCCCACCCCGTGAGTGATGGGGCCCAAGCCCCGCCGGCACTGCAGGATCTTAGAAAGTGGCACGGAATCCCACCACGGGGTGCAGAGAGGCGCGGGCAGTCCCGTTTGTCCTTGAGAGGCTTCGTGTCTGACCGGAGAGAAGGGACAGACACAGATGCCGTCCCCCCGACACTTGGGACAGACACGGAGGAGGCCAGCTCCGCTCTCGAGGTGCCCCCCCGGCGGCATGGAGCAGCTCTGGGTGCGGGGCTTGGGCCAGGCAGGCACAGTGCGCCCACAGACTCAAGGGAGGCAGGCCCCCGGGGGCCCCCGGCGCAGGGACAGTCGTGCGTGCACGGTGGCTTCCAGGAGAAGCCTCTCCTTGGGTGGGGGCGGACTTTATGGAAAAACTGGTTCCTAGAAGGATATTTCAGGGGGGACGTGAATAAGGTGGCAAAAACCCAGGCGTGCGTGGGAGGAGGTAAGACCGGGGGGTCAGCCTCGAGTCCGCGGACAGTGAGGCCGTTCAGCGGAGCCTGGGCCGGCGGGTAAAGCCGTGTGCCATCTGAACTGGGTGATGACCCGGTCTCTCACTCTATGGCCGCAACAGGTGAGGCCCAGAAATTTCTGAGGCCTGTGCGTTGTGGGCATTGTAGGCCGGGCCGTGAAGGGTGACCGATGGGGACGGCCGGGGCTCCACGTGACCTGTGACTTTCTAGCTGCTCGTCAGGGAAGCGGCCTCGAGCCCCGTCCACCCTGAGTCCCTTCCTGGCTGTGCTGCGATCTGGCCGCAGTGCCTCGCGGAGGGGCCCCAGCTGTCCGGGGCTCCCTGGGAGGCTCCCTGGGCGGCTCAGGCATGGGGACACAGCTCAGAGCCCGAGGGGACTCGGGACCTGCGCAGGTTGCTTGGCAGGCAGGTTTTCCTGCTGACACCAGGGTCTGGCAGGTTTCCACCGAGTGGATTCCTGGAGCACCTTTTCCCCGCTCCTTAGCGCTGGACGAAGGGAGAGCTGCTGCCTCCCTCCCTGCCCGTCCTCTCCCTGCGCAGCTGCAGGCCCACGTGCTTCCAACCCGTGTGCAGGTGCCTTGTGGGCCAGGTTAGTGCCTGTCCTCTGAGTGGCCGCTGATCCCTGGCCTCCGGGTGCTGAGCTCATCGTGGTAACGGCGGCCATGGCAACTCGGGCTCTGGTGGAAAAACCACTTGGCGAGGCTGGCGGGGTCTGGGACCCCAGGAATTAACAGAGCAGGCGTGTCCGAAGGCGCCAAGTGCAGGCCGGCCGTGGGAGCAGCGGCCCAGAGCCCTCCCGTGGAGGTGGGCGGTGGGGCCGCCCCCCCTGGGGCTTTAGCAGAGGACAGCGGGCTCCGCTGTGGGGCCTAATGACCACCCCCGCTGAGTGACATTTGAAATGTGTGGCATTTCTGCTCTTGTAGTAAGTATTGTAAAGTGCTGTCTGTTAGCTTTAAAAGGAAGAGAAGGAAAAAAATGTGTTAAAATCCCAGGCTCCCCATGGAGCTCTGGTTTGTTTTATCTTTAAAGAATCCTGCCACACTCTGCCCAGCGCATCGCACCGTAGGGAGCGGCCGCTTGCTTCTAGAAAGTCCGTCGTCGTGATGGCCTTGAAATCCAACCAGAGGAGCCCAGCAGGGATCAGAGGACTCCCCTCCCTCACTGAGAAGGATCCTGTCTCTTTAGATCCAAACGTAAACCTTTTATCATAGAACTTTAACCCCTGCCGCCGCCGAGGTCTAGAACTACAATCATGTTTTCGGTAATAATTTGTTTCTGGAGCTCGGTGCCAGGCAGCCCGTTTTCAATACTGCCTTGGAAGTCACACACGTGTGTGTCTGGGTATTCATTCGTGTGTTAAACCAACGGGTCGGGCCCCGAGTTTGGGCTGGACCCTGGGGGAGGTGCCGGGGCTTCAGTGGGGAGTCAGACCCTGAACCCACCTCGGGGGCTCGTGGGACAAGCGACAGCAAGCGCGGAAGACGCCTCGGGAGGAGGCGGGAGACACACCGCGTGCCCTGTGGCGGGACGCAGGCAGGGTAGGTCGCGTGGTGAGCACGTAGGTTTGGGGGCCGGGGGGTCTCTGCTGCAGCTCCACCGTGAGAGCACGAACGTGGGGCCGGCCATACACGAACCAGAGAGCGAGGCCGTGTGCCAGCGAAACTTTACTTACGAAGCAGGAGGTGGGCCGGGTTCGGCCTGCGGGCCGGAGGTTGCAGGCACCAGCCAGAACTCGAGCCGTGTTGAATAGTCTGCCTTAAGGACTCTGACTGTGTGTGACTTACTGCTTGGGATGTGGCCCAGACCCTGTAAAGTGAGGTGCAAACCCAGAGGTCGCCGCCGTGCTGCCCTTCTAGCCGGTTCCACGTCCACGTCGCCGTCTCCTTGCGGCCTCCTTCCCTGCACTGACCCGGCCTCCGCCCCGGGGCTCTCCTCTGACCACCCGCGCGCCTGCCGGTCCCCTCACCCGTGAGCAGCGTAAATCTCCGACCCGCGCTGTGTGTTTGAGTGAGAACGGGGCGCCATCAGCCCTGCACCGGGGCGCGTGGAAGGTGCCGGCACAGCACAGAATCAGAACACCGCCTTCTGGCGGCCTGGGCGGGGGGGATAGTGGGGGGCGAGGGGGTCCCGTTCATGGAGGCTTCCCAAGGGCCTGGTGCCGCCCAGACCCGAAGGAGCTTGCCGGCTGCGTGGAGAAGGAACCGAGGGCTGGGTGCGTTTTGCGGAGGTCCGGGCGTTTGGGACTATAGGATGCCATTAGGTCGTGACGGCTGGGCCCGCAGGGAGAGCAGGCAGGCGGGGTCCGCGGAGACATGCGGCAGCCACCTGAGCCCCAGAATGTGGCCTCCATTCAAATGCAGGTCTTTTAAAAAGGAGCCAGAGCACTGCTGGGGGTGGGGGGGGGGCGGGGGTGACCTCGGGCGTCCCCGCCCTACACTCGTAGTTTACACCCATCAGAGCGAAAGCCCCAGGGCCAACCCGCAGCCCCTTCTGTGGGGTGCCGCGCTGAGGACGCGGCTAGCTGGCCCCCTCGGTGCAGGGCCCTGGACTCCGGCCGCGTCCTCCCGGTGTCGCTTCAACGGCTCGCTGCTTTGCTGCCTCCCGGGCTCTTGCCCTTTCCCCGCCGGATGTGTTTGGCTGGTCACCCCATATGTGATTGTGATGCTTCCTAGCCGAGGTGAAATCATGGTAAACAGAAAGTGAACCGCGTTGGCGTGTACGGTTCACGAGTTAGCGCCTCTGCAACACGCACCCACCCCCTCCGTCTGGTTCCGAAACCCTTCCCGGGCTCCACCCAGCCCCCCGTGTGCCCGTCGGGCTGCCGCTGCCCTTCCCCACCTCGCCCGGCCCCTGGCGCCCGCCGGTCTGCACTCTGTGTCCATGGCTTTACCTACTCTGCGTATTTTATGAAATGGAATCATACAATACGCGGCCCTCGGGCTCTGGCCTCTCTCTCAGCGCCACGCTTTGGAGGCCCGCCCACGCTGTCGGGGGTGTCAGGCCCCCCGCCTCTCCTCGGCCGAGTAGCGTCCATGCTGTGGCTGCACCGCGCTTTGCTTCTCCATCACCCCTTGAGGGGCACTCGTGCTGCTTTCCCCTTGGCTGCTGTGAGCAGGGCGGCCCTGAACGTGTGTGTACAAGGACTTGTGAGGGAGCCAGTTGGCACTTCTTCTGGGTGTAGACCCGGCGGTGAAACGGCTGGGTCGCGTGGTGATTCTAGGTTTTTGAGGAGCTGCCAAGCCACGTTCACGTGTTTGGTCAAGGGCATTTGGAGTTTTGCGTTCGGTTTCTTGGGGACTCATGTCGCCCGGCCCGGTGTTTGCTGTCCCCCTCTCGTCCTCCGCGTCCGTTTCTCCAGTTTACCAAGGTCGCTTGAATTCTCGCGCCACCCTCCCATGACCACCTGCCAGCCTGCCTGGGACAGGGATGCGGGGACCTGAGGAGAACTCCGAGGCTTCCCCGGCCGGTGCTGACTCGTGTCCCCCCGTCGTTCTCTCGCTGGGACAGGCCCCGGGGCTCTGCAAGGCGGCGCGAGTGGGGCAGAGAGACTGGCGCAGGCAGAATTAGAAGCCGCCTCGGAAGGTGGCGAGAATCACGAGAGGTGGGGCTCGGGGGCAGGCTGGCTGGTCCTGGAAGGGTCAGAGCCCCGTGAAAATACCTCGAGGGCAGCCGACTGGACGGGAAGCTCACGGGCGGGGAGTAAGATCAGCAGGAGGTGGACCACTGGGCTGGACCAGAGGGCAGGCGGGGCGCCCCGCTCGGAAAGGGGTCAGCTGTGCCCCGAGGCGGGTCTTTCCCACCTCAGCCGGCTCCCAGGGCAGCAGCGAGTCCCCTGCGGAAGGACCTCCGGTGTCCCGGCCAGCGGCGGTGTCTTTGGCGGGTGTTTGGGCAGAAGGGGTCAGGGTGGGGGCGGGAAAGGCTGAGCCCCCTGCTCGGCTGCGGTGGAAACAGCTCTGAACCCTCCGTGAGGACGCCCGGCCACCCAGGTCCCGTGGGGTCCTGGGCAGGTCTTCTCTGACGGGTTATCCCCTCAGCAGGAATGAAGGACCCGACGGCCAGGTCCTGTCCCGCACCCGCGGTCTCAGAGCGCTCGGGCAGTGGTGCCCGGGTCCTGACTGTGAGCAGGTGACTGAAACCCCCCAGACCCAGTGGCAGGGACAGAGGAGCCCGCGTCTCAGAGGCGCAAGTTGGGGGTGTGCACACACAGGGCTCAAGTCGCCCCACTCGTGGGGGACACTGGGCGGCCGCACGCACAGGAGTGGCAGCCTGCGCCCCGTGTCGTCCAGCCGGTCCCAAGACCTCCCTCCCCCAGGTTGGAGCCATCGGCGACGAGGAGGAGTGGGTCACCCTCTACGAGGAGGAGAATGAGCCTGACGCCCAGACGCTGGAGATCCCGAACCTCACGCCCTACACTCGTTACAGGTGAGAGGGGCAGGCCGTGAACCCCGCACGAGGAAGGGGGCGCCCCCCACAGGTGGCCCCTGTCTGCAGTAGTGAAACTAGCTGCATGAGTGCAAGCAGGACACTTCCAGGTGGCCATAACAGTAAACTGAACCTTTCGGGGCGCGAGACACGGTCGAGTGTTATTCCAGGGAGATGGTGCCCGATGCTAGGTCAGCCACGTCCCGGCCGCCAACGTCGCTGGCCAGGCAGCCAGCAGCGTGGCTGGTATATTAGGCTTAGTAGCCGAGACCCACATGGTTGGAGATGTGGTGCTTTTCTTTACAAAACTCCGAGACCTCTGGGGACTGTTGCGTGCTGTGCGTACACAAAGCAGACGTCCTCAGAATACCCTTCTGCTTCCCCCTCCCCGCCCAGGACTAGCCTCATCCAGCACTTAATGTGCCATTTAACCTTTGCTCCTTGATCCTGAGACGTATCCAGGCAGCAAAGCCCTGGCCTTAACAAAGGGTCGGGTGATCCTGGGCTGGTAGAGACGTCGTGACTTCCCATAAGGTCACTGAAGGAGGTGGACTTTCCAGTCATCACCAGATGCTGAGTTTGATAAAGTCACTGTTCTGCCAGGGTGGATACACTTCATAAGATCGGGGAGCAAAAGACTAAGAATGACTAATTCAAGGAGTGAAAGGTGAAATTCCATCTTTGCGAAGAACACTTTTTCAGTACAACATGCCAAACCTAGGGTTTTTTTAAAAAACCTAATGAGAGACGCTGTTTAACCTACATTCATTTTAACATCCTTCCCAAGGTTAGAGCAGGTGAATCAAGATACACTTGTTTTTAGAGAAAAACGTTCAGCATAAAATGACCGGTTGGGATGCAAGCCTTGCCATGTGAAATTACTGTAAGCTATATAGTTATTTCAAAGATCAGAAAGTATGATTAGAGACCAGTGTCCCTGTCTTAAAATCACGTACATTTAGGAAGCCCCTATAATTAATACGTGTGTCTACTTAGGATATTTTTCTGGTGTATAAGTTCAATTCGAATCGTTGTACATATTATTAAAGAAGAGATAAAAACTGAGAACATTAACATCGACTTTAAAGAACATCTAATTCCACCCTCGTTTTATAGATAAGGAAAAAGGCAAGTCAGCGATGGGGTGAGAGTCGCAGGGTGTGGATTCTGGGGCCGTTGCTCCATTCCTGAACCAACAGAGAACGGCTTGCAGGGCGCCCTTGGTCATTAAGAGACGCTGGAATTTCAAAGCTGTCATCTGGTAGCGACGTTCTGACATTCCACTTCCGTTAAAGAGCTACTTGAACTCTAATCCCCTGGTCTCGCCCTAAACTTGAACCGGCCAAGGGCCTCTGATGGCACAGATTCTGGCCACGTAACCCATCCAGTCGTGCTTCCCTTGGAACGGGAAATTGCTGGGTTGCGGTGCCTTTACCGTTCCGTGGAGGCTTTTAGGGAAAGAGGCCATATATGTAATTCACATTTTTAATGAAACCAGGTGGGAAGAGCGCGGCCTTGAGCAATGGCCTCTGTGACGCGGGCAGCCACATATCTGCCCCCGCCCACCCCATACCCCCGGAAGTTGTGGGAGGCTTTCCATCCTTCCACATCACCTCTTGTGCAGAGTAACTCGGGTCGTCGGCTTCGCTTCCAGGTTCCGAATGAGGCAGGTGAACGTCGTTGGTGCCAGCCCCTTCAGCCAGTCCTCCCGGGTCATCCAGACCCTGCAGGCCCCCCCGGACGTGGCCCCCACCAGCATCACCGTCCGAACCGCAAGCGAGACCAGCCTGCGGCTCCGCTGGGTGGTGAGTTGGGAGGTGGGGGGCCTGCGTGGGAGCCCAGAGCTTAAGTCATTTCCTAGTCTTGCCTTGTCCCGGTCAAAACTAATCTCATCATTAAACCAGAGAGTATTGCATTTTACAGTCGGTGTTGGATCTCAGACCAGCCCCAGCCGTCTTGTTAATTAGTAGCATGACTCACTGGCTTCTTGGAACCGAGGAATATTCTTTGGGGAGGAAAGCGGATGGCCCTACAGGCTGAACCTGTTAAGTCCTTAAGCCAGGTTGACACGGAACCAATACTGAGTATTTGTCAGAGAGCCAGGTTGATAGTGAATCAGAACATTTCCCCACAAAATTAAGCTGAAATGTATTAAAAGAAATTATGTCCAGCCAAAGTTACTGACAGGACTTCATTTAATTAACAGAAGAAAAGTTCCGGGGGAAAGTAGAATAAAGGTCATAAGAATATTCACCCCAGAATATCTTTTCCGTGGACTTGGCCCCCTAAGACCTGCCCGTGCATGGAGACCCTCACGGGGGGGGGCGGCTCCAAGACCTTGGCTCACCGCGGACTATTGTCCACTTCCAGCCGCTGCCCGACTCACAGTACAACGGGAACCCCGAGTCCGTGGGCTACAGAGTTACGTGCTGGCGCCCCGACCTCCCGTCCGCTGCGCTGGCCCACGTCATCAGCGACCGGCTGGAGAGGGAGCTCACGGTCGAGGGGCTGCAGGAATGGACAGAGTACGAGCTGCAGATGCAGGCCTTCAACGCCATCGGGCCCGGGCCCTGGAGCGAGTCCGTGCGGGGCCGGACACGAGAGTCAGGTGAGACGAGGGCTGGCCGGGCCCTCCCCGAGTCTCCCTGGAGACCGAGCTGAGCGTCCGCAGTGTCACTGGCATCTCGCTGGCTCGTCCCCCACTCCCCTGCCATGTCTGTGTTGAAACCTTCCTGAGCAATTAGGTCCAACTGCATTAGAGCCCAGGACGCTGCTTTGAAATTGATGATGGATTCTACCAGGGGCTGGACTCGCATTATTATCTCTTTACTTAGGGGTAATTCTCAGCACCAGTGATGAAAAGTAGGAGTGTACAGAGACTCTGGGGAGATCTTTATAATGCAAGGGGTTGGGGACCTCCTCCTGATAAAGTCACGCGTGTGATGGGTTGAGCCTCCCCTGTGCTAGAAGATAGACCCTCAAGAGTTCGGTTGCTTTAGCACAACGGCAGTTTATTTCTCTCTCATTACAGCCTAAGATGGCTGTTCTTGTTGTGGGGTGGCTCTCGTCCATGAGGTGATTCAAGGACCCAGGCTCCGCTGTCCTGTAAATTAGCCGCCATCTGCACGCAGCTGCCAGAGGGGAAGAGTGAGCAAAGGGTGGGCGCGCCTGTGTCTTAACAGCTGCCCAGAGATGGCACGCATCCCTCTGCTTACGTCCGCGGGGCTCGGGGAGCCGCTCACGGTCAGGAAGGAAAGGAAGACTTCCAGCGGTCTCTCTGCAGAATGCTCCTCTTCTAGGCTTTGTGGTCAGCGGTGGTTGGCAGGGCCCTTACTGGCCTGGTTCGAGCTTGTAGAAGCACAGAAAAGAGTGTTGCTAACACTCTTTCAGGACGCACAGGCCAGCTCTTTCCACTGGTCCGGAATAGTGAGGTTTTCTCCTGAAAAGGAAGAACGTCTCTGCTCCTCTCACCATCCCCGTGTCCCGTGATGCTCTCCCAGTGCTTGATGTATCCGGTGGGGGGGAGGGGCGGGGGGGCGCTGTTCAATACCTTCCTGACCTCCGCCCAACGAGGGGTGAGAAGAAGGTAGAAAGTCTGAGACGGTGAACTAGCTCCATCGTGACTTAGCTGTTTCCTCGGAGGCTTCCTGAGCCCAGGGCGTGTCCTGTCTTCTCAAGGCTCCACAGGTACAAAAGCAGAGAGGTTACCCTGGAAGCCCGTGTGGGACGGGAGGGCAGCCAGGGGAAGCCAGCACCTGCCAGCAGCTGTTTCCACGCTGGACACCTCAAAATGTAATAAGTACATTTAAATTAATTAAAGACTTTCAATAGGAAGATGAGTAAGTTCTGAGTAACCTTATGTACAGCATAGTGATTATAGAAAGTTGTTAAGAACTGAATCACTGTGTTGTACAACTGGAACCAGTATAATATTGTATGTCAGTTATAATTCAAAAAATAAAAAGAGAGAGAGAGAGAGAGTCATTAAGAGAGTAGATCTCAAACCTTGTCACCACAAAAAAGAAAAATAAACAGTAATTATGTGACCTAATGGAGGCGTTAGCAAATGCTATGGTGGTAATCATCTTGCAGTATATGAGATTAAAATGTGCAACATGTTGTATGTTGTACACCTCAGTCTTACACAATGTTATAGACAAATCATATCTCAGTAAAACTGGAAATAAATATTAAAGTCTTTAATTATTAAAGGAAAGCATGAAAACTTTAAATAGAGATTAAAATACCATTTTAAACAGGTTTTTTTTTTTTTTAGGAAAAACAAATGAAACAGTCATTGACTAAACCACTCTGATTGAGGTAAAAAGTAAGTTAGACACTGATAAAGAGGGAATTACCAAACTGGAAGCTGGAAATGAGTAAAAAAAAAAACCTCAAAATACAGTGCAAAGACATCAAGATTGAAAGTATGATAGAGAGGTTAAAAGACATAAAGAATAGAATGAGAAGGTCCAACATACATTTAATAAGACTCAGAAGAGAAAGGCGGGGGGGGAATGAGAGGGAGGAAATATGTGGAGATTATGACTGAGAAATTCCAGAACTGATATAAGACATTCTGTATCAGACTGAAGACATGAATCCTGAACAGAATAAACAAAAATAAATCTGCACCAAAATGCACTGCACTACAACTGCAAATAGAAAAGCCAAAGAGCAAATCTTAAAAACATCTGGAGCAAAGGCATCTTACCTACAAAGACCATTTGAAGCCAACTTCTCAAGAACAAGAGAGGCCAGAAGACAATGGAATAATGATCTTGAAGGAGCTGAAAGAAAAGAACTGTCAACCTCAAACTGGACACCTAGCTACACTTTTCAAGGATATTGTTCAGAAAACAACAAACTAAATGTTGTGCAAAGATGAAGAAAGTGTCATTAAAAACAGAAAATAATACTTCGGGGTAAATTTTCAAAGAACAAAGTAAACCAAGTGGCAGAATTGCTGCATTGAGACTATATTTTTGTAAAAGTCCCTCCAGCTGCTGAACAGCCATCTTTACAGTGGTCAGAGGCCATCGCTCTACGTGTGAACTCACTCCAGTGTTTTCTCCTACCTCTGCTCTCCTCAGACGACCTTGGATCGTCTCTTACGCGGACTCTGAAAAGACTTTGCTGAGCAGTGTCGTCGTCTGAGGTATAGATTTTGTATCCGGAAAAGCACCGTGGGCTCGCTTTTGTCTCGGTTGACAAATGTGTGTCCGTGTGGCCGGAAGAGGGCCGTGTGCGGGCCAGCGGAGCTGACTGCGGCCGTGCTCATAGCTCACTTGCTGAGAAAGCTTCTGGTCTCGAGTGAGAGATGTTCCGACGGCTTACGCTTTGCCTTGCCAGCCATCCCGTCCTTTCTTCTTTTGAGGGTTATGGCTTACAGAAAATTATCTTTCGTTTTTAACTGAATGTTTGTTCAGTGAGAAATTTTGGTTCAACACCTATCTCTTGAAGAAGAAGAGAACAGTTTCGGTTCAGCAGGTGTTTCCATTACAACTTGATAATAGGGTTACTGATCTTCATTTCAAGATATGGGTGGTTCAGATTTCAGATATTTTTAATACCAGAAGAGTGGGCTCCTTGGGACCCCTTATGGGCTGTTCTCTCCTCTAGGGAAACTGGTGCTGTCATGTTGGCCCCTCCATCTGGGGCTGGTCCTGGAGGGGTTCAGTACCCCCACCTCCCAATGGAGCTTCCAGAACCTTCTGCTGCAGGAAGCTTCTCACCTCTGATCCACAAGCCCCTCCCAGCGGTGGCAGCTTTGATGTCTTGCCTTCCCTGGTGCTGCCGAGGTTGGACAGGTAGCCTCCCCGGCAGAGAAGTCAGCCCCTTCAGAGGACTGGTCCTGCCAATCACTGCTCAGCCTTTGGCGAAGAGGGTGAAGGGGCTACACGGGCCCCCTGGCGGAGTGCTACCACCACCACTGATGGGGTCGGGAAGGGGTCAGAGAGAGCTGGGGAGGAGAGGAGAACTGCAGACCCCCCCCTGGAGCCCAGCGTCACCTCAGTGAAGACAGCCGTCCATCGGTGCTTAGAAACAGCACGGTGCGCGGGCGCGCTGAAAGCCAGCGATGGAGGCGCCGAGCAGGACGTCTTGAACCACATTTAAATGAGGTTTCCAGTTTTGAAGTGCGCTCACGCTGGTTTCATGACACCTTATGATATATTATGATATATTATAAGGGTAAACGAGGCCCTAAAAATCCAAGAGACTACGTGGGGAGTAGCTGTGAGCTGAGGGGTGAGAAACCCTGTAGAGGAGAGAGAACAACTGAAGGGAAAACGCCTCTTAAATGGTATTGTTTTTAATGAAAGGGGAGATTCTAGGATGGTCTCCAAACTCAAGATACCAGGTTGGGAAAGAAGTTGAATCTCCTGCAAGTTAGGTAATGAGTAAGATTTTTTTTGTCAAATCTTAAAAACGTGAACACTTTGTAATTAGATGGCAGAGTTTATCCCGGTGGGACTCGAAGCAGCCGAAGTGTTCATCCTGAACACTGCGATTTTCTCTGCCTGTCTTCTCGTTAGGAAACCAGCTGTGTTCTAGGCGCCGGGGCTGAGCTGCTGTGATCACAGGGTTGCCCTCCTTCTCCGGAGATGTGGATGGCCCGCCAGTAAATGGATGCACATGTCACTGCATCTTCGAAAATCAGCTGTTATTTGTAGATCTACAGTGAGAAGTGGGCACTTATGGTTTCAGAGATTAACCCGAAGGAGACAGTTAAGGACTGAGAGGTTGACCGTTTGTGTTGCTATGACAATGGCTTCTCTCTTCACAGACAGGGATGGGAGTTTAGAACACAGCACTAGTGTCTTGGGCATAGAGTATATTTTCTGCTCTCACCTGATTCTAAATAAAGTCAGAAAACGAAGTCAGAGAAATGGTAGGCTTACCTGCTCCTTGAATGATAATGATTCCTCTAATTCACAGTTGATTCCAGGTGCCAGCTTATCACTCAGGTCTTTACAAAATAAGCATGGGTGTAAACAATGTCCTGGTAACTGCCTCGGAAGTTGCGACACCCCGTGGGAGCCCCCAAGGCACAGAGAGCACGGGTGACGCCATGGGAGCCACCGCCAGAGGCAGGGGGACACAGGGTGGCACGTGTGGCAGGCGTGCTCCCCTTCAGGGGGCTGAGTTATCCGGAGACCATGAAGGTTCTTCTCCTGTGACACTTGTCTGCTCAGATAAATTAATATTATTTTGTTGAATGACTGAATCACGGAATGCATGACTCCCAGATGACATATTTGGGAAGAAAAAGTTTTTAGCGACCCGGGGGGCTGGCTTACATCTTCCCTCTCCAGAAGCGTCAGGAGGGCCCCTGTGCTTGGGGCTAACGGGCAGCAACAGTGGCATCTCTGTTTTGTGGGCGCGTCGGCCGACCCACACTGGCAGCCGGTCTGGTGCCTGAGTTCTGAGGACCGTCGGTCAGTGTAGCAAGTGGGCAAAGGGAGTGGGGCCGCTGCCTCCTGGGCATCGAGCCGGGGAGGTCGCCCTTTCCTGGGGCTGGCGGCCCTCCCGGGACAGAGGTGGCCGAGCCCAGGTTCAGTGTCCCCCAGAAGCCCGCCCCGGGAGCTGGCAGCCTGTTGCTGGGCCTCCTCTTCTCTCCGTCTCAGACCCGCCAGCTGTGGGAACGACCAGGCCAAGCTTGCAGACAGCGGAGCAGCACCTCTTCCAGGCCCAGCGTGAATCCTGGCGTTTTTTCTTAAAGCCTGTGTTCGTTTCCTGGGGCCGAATTAACAAAGGACCCAAACGGGTGGCTTCAAACAACAGATATATAATTCTCTCGTAGTTCTGGAGGCCAGAAGATGGGGCCCGGGGTGTCAGCAGAGCCGCACTCCCCCTCTGGAGGGGCCGGGAGCGTCTGTCACAGCCAGCCCCCAGCCTCCAGAAGCTCCTGGGCTGTGGCAGCACAAGCCTAGTCCTGCCAGGGGGTTCTCCCCACGTGCACATCTGTTTCTTCTCATACGGACACCGGTCCTATTGGATTAGGACCTACGCTACCCCCGTGTGACCTCAAGTTATTAATGACGTCTGCAACGACCCCGTTTCCAAGTAAGGTCACATTCTGGGTATTGAGGTCAGGACTCCAGCATAGGAACCTGAGGGGACACAATGCAACCCATAACAAAGACCACATCACTTCAGCGTGGGAACTCCAGGAATCATAGGTTGGGAGCACTGTCGTCTTGCAAACACACGTCACTTTCCGGACTCAGACTAACTGACTAACAGAGTCGCCTTCACAGCGGCTGTGCCACGAGGAGGAAGTACTTACGCGTGGGTGAGCGAATGGATGGATGAGTGAGCGAATGGATGGATGAGTGAGCGAATGGATGGATGAGTGAGCAAGTGAATGAATCAGTGAGTGAGTGAATGACAGAGTGAACCAGCCCACGGGGCGGTCCTGGGGGGTGACTGAGAAGATGCCAAAGCCCCATCACGTGTTATGTCCCCGTGAGATTCGTGAACTTGACGTGTCCTCCTTTTCGACCGTGGAGACTCTGGGGGGCGCTGAGAGCTGCACTTTTCTTGGTGCCCGTCACTCCCACACAGGCATGTGCGCTTGGTAAACCTCCCCTCCCCTCCCCTTGGTGCAGATCAGAACCTCCCCTCCTCCCCTCTCCACCCGCCTGCCCCCCACAAAGTGCCCCGTTTAGAGATGTCAGTAAACTGGTGTCTGAAAGTGAGGATTTCCATCTACGATGAAAGTCACAGGTCTCGCAAGTTAGTATAAGAATCAGACGAAGCTTATTTTCTTGCTGGGTGGACTCAGGTAAAATTGAGCTCCTAAATACCCAGGATTTATGGAATTTGTTGCTAATATTAAAGAGATTTACCTTTCTGTGCAGGTTTAATCTGATCACTGCAGAGTGTTCAGAATACATTGCTGTTTCAAGGACAACTTGATTATGTGGGTAAAAGTTAGACCTTTCTTTGTAGACGCCTTTAGACTTTGGGTGCCAATCTGTCTAACTCATTCTCTGCAGTTCCTTCAGCTGCCCCTGCCAATGTGTCAGCCGAGGCCGTCAGCTCCACCCAGATTTTACTGACGTGGGCTTCGGTGCCCGAACAGGACCAGAACGGTCTCATACTGGGCTACAAGGTACGTGCTCCGGTGAGCTTCCTCTGCTCACGCTGTGAAGGTGCTGTCACCTGGCTCCCCGCACCCGTGAGCTCCTGTCTTCCTGCCGATCTCCAGCTCTGGCGTGCTTCCTGATTCCACATCACTTGCCTCATCTACCTTCGTCACAGTCTGGAGATGAGGCATCGGCGTACCCCGTTCACGTGGGCCAAGGCAAGGCACTAAAAGCTCTGAGCCTGTTTCCTCACTTGTAAAGTGCGAGGAATGACGGTAGCTCCCTCCCAGGGTTGGTGTGAGAAGTGGCTTATTCTGTAAAATGCTAAGGACGTATCATTAGATCCCTGCGCGCGTGTCTGCACGTGTGTCATCAGCGGTGAGGGTTGGACACCTTCCAGCTTCTCTGGAAGACGTTTCCGGGTTTAGTCTTGTGTGTGTTTACCCAGACCCTTAAAAACCTACTCTGTTTTTGTCCCGTCCCCTCCCCCAAGAAGCAGGACGGATCTTCCTGGATTTGGCCCCAAGGCCACGCTTGTCTCATGCACTGCTGCCTTCTCCTCCCGGCTTTCCATCCTTTAGATCCTGTTCTCTGTTTCCCCCACCCGTTCTCACGCCCTCCCCCAACACCGGCATTCTGATGGCTCCCTTCCGGCCCCTGTAGACATGGCGATCCCGCTGAGTGGGTTCGGTGACCAGCGCTCCACGCCCCCTACCTGGACCCTGGAGAAGGGCGCTCGCCAAGCCCTTTTCAGGGTCCTCCCTGATGACGCCCTCTTTTACGGCCTCTGGTCACTGATCTTAGGGACCAGTTCCGAGAGCGTGAGCGCAGGGAATAAGGGGGAGCAGGCGGGCCGTGGAGGGGGCATCTCGGCGTGCTGTGTCTGCAGCGTGGGCAGTACATCGCCCAGGGGCGGGGCCTCGGGTTCGCGGGGGAGCACAGGTCTCCTGAGGCAGGAGCCTAATCTCCCAATAAGCCAGGCAGGCGAGTGGCTGCTGGCGCCTTGTACAGGAAGCAGAGTGTCTCCGTGCTCCTAGCGAGCCCCGGTCTCAGTGGCTGCCGCTGGGCACCTGAAACCCTGTGAATTACAGCGGGGCGTCTGGCTCTCCCAGTCCGGCCGTGGCCAGGGCACAGCTCCAGCTGCGCCTTCCAGTCTGGAGCCCAGCTGCCTTCCGGTCTCCGTCTTTCCCCCAGAATGCCAGCGGATGGGAATTAGATCCCTAGGCCCTCAACACAGCTGCCCGGGGGAGGACCCTCAGTGGCCTGGTCCCCGCCGCGCGGTCCTGAGACCCAGGCCCGCCGAGGCCCCTCCTTTGCACACCGTCCTCCTGACCGCGCCCCCTGGTGTGTCACGCGCAGATCCTGTTCCGCGCCAAAGACCTGGACGCTGAGCCCAGGAGCCACGTGGTCCGAGGGAACCACACGCAGTCCGCGCTGCTGGCGGGTCTGGGCAAGTTCGTGCTGTACGAGCTGCAGGTGCTGGCCTTCACCCGCATCGGGAACGGGGTCCCCAGCTCGCCCCCCATCCTGGAGCGGACCAAAGATGACGGTACGTCGACCGCTGTGCCTTTGCGCGTCCCCCAGGTTCGCTGCCGCCATCCAAACCCTTTGGATGGCTGTCCTTTTTAACTTAAGTTTCAAAACACGCCTTTTTCTTCGTTTCAGCACAGGAAAGCCAAACAAAGTTGTTTTCTGGCCACTGAGCGCCTCTCTGGCCAGTTTCAGCTGGAGTGAATGTTCACAGCCTAATTAACAGCCTGAGCACGAGTCCTTGGTAGCTCGGCTGTAGGCCGTGCTGTAAAGGCCGGGCAGGCTGGGCCAGAAAAACCTAGGGCCTGGTGGTGTTGGCACAAACCCGGCTGAAACACCCGCTGCCGACCCCGGGCCTCGATTCTAGATTCTCTGGGCTTCCCGCTCTTGTTTGCATAGTAAGGGGTCATCAGGGGCCCCACAGGGTGCGGTGTGTGATGGGCTCCCAGGATACCCGGGGTTCGCAGCCTCCGTAACAAGTACCTCTTGACGGCATTGTCTAAATCATCGGGAAATACGTTCCTCCACTTTGCAGACGTCGAACACTTAAAGGTTAGCTCCTTTACGTGACGTTTGCTAAATAGGCTGTGAGGAATATTCTGGGGGGAAGTGCCAGTCTCCCCCAGAAAGCCCAGGCTCAGAAGCAGCTGACAGAAGTGAAACACCCGTAGATTTTCTTAAGCATCTTTACTGAAGTAATTAAACCAACCCCCCAAGGCGCTCCGACCGCCGAGTTGACAGCATTCTCTCCGTGTTCCTGGGAGACACCCGTAGCTGGGCCTCCCCTGGGTCAGAAGAGGGGGCGCCTTGAACCTGGTCCTTCCCCGGGAGCTGGTCTCAGGGCGGCTGGGGTCTGAGAGGGACCGTGTGACCTCAAGGTCACGTCTTTGCAAAACTATACGCTCTGTCGAGGGCCACACGCGTAAAAAGTAACAGGGGCTTTTAGTAGCCGTTCCTCAGGCTCGGGCAGTTATCGTGGTTTCCTCCCAAGGTACAGGCTGGGGAGTCACGGCCTGATTCCTCTTTTTCTCTCGCAATCCCGCTGCAAACGTGTGTCTCCTTCCCCTCGTTTCATTGTGATGTAAATGATCGGCCTTGGGGACAGTGAGGGCGCAGAAACCACAGAGGACAGACATCAGAGTGTCCTATTCGTGAGCCGGTCCTGGTGTGTGAGCCCGTGGCCCCCTTCTTTCATTTATTTTACCTGAACACAGGGGTCGTGACACATGTCTATTATTTAAAATACTGTTCTCGACTTAACAGCCCGAGGCAGGATTCGACAGCCCTGGAATGGCCGTAACGCACGTCATTTTATGTTTGTGTCGGTTGCTGCGTGCTCGTTGCCTCTTACCTGGGAACCAGTCAGTTCTTAAGTTCCAACGAGAAGTTCCCGTGCTGGCCACACACTTACCCGCCTCTCCACTTAAGTAGATGTATTTTACGATGGCCGTGGCCCTGTTAGTCAATGGTGCCGGGATACGTAGCTGGGTTTTGAATTACTGGTGCACCAGACCACACAGAAGCACTATTACATGTGTCTGTGGACATCAACTCTTAATTTTCCGGGATAACGCAGGAGAGGGGTCGTGTGCCTAAGAGAAAAACCACTGGTTATAGCCATGTTACTTGGTCGATCACTGTGACCTCCACTTGGAGGTGGGAGGGACCTTCGGCCACCTTATTTATCCGACACCTGCTTGGTGGATGTCCAGCGCAGGAGAGGAATCGGCTCAGGTTGGTGAAATCTCTCCTGTGACTTGACGTACCCTCTACGATGCTGTTTAGCGACTGGGCAGCTAGCTTTAGGTAACGCGCTCACAGGACCCGCAGCACAGCTCGTGAGCGCTGCTTACGCTGCTTGGGAAGCAGATGAGCTGGGTTCAAAATGAGGCGTTTTCTCAAAATCGTTAGGGAGACACACAGAGATGCCAAAAGTCACTTTCCCAGAACTTAGAGTAATTCGCCCATGAACGGTGTCATCATCGGCAGTCATGGCTGTCCTCGGCCAGCCCACAGAACCCTCCCCCATGAGGCCCCGTCGGGTACCCACGTGACATCCCAGCGGTGCCCGGATCACCCGTCTTTTTTTCCCCTCAGCCCCAGGCCCACCCGTGAGGCTTGTGTTCCCAGAGGTGAGACTCACGTCTGTGCGGATCGTGTGGCAGCCGCCGGAGGAGCCCAACGGCGTTATTCTGGGTA
Organism: Physeter macrocephalus; assembly: GCF_002837175.3. NCBI lineage: Eukaryota > Metazoa > Chordata > Mammalia > Artiodactyla > Physeteridae > Physeter > Physeter macrocephalus. The sequence continues at coordinate 78,373,575 of NC_041227.1, read as the reverse complement.
AGGGAGCGGCAGCGACTGGAGAGATCGCAGCTTAGGGAGAGAGAACAAATAGACCGATTTCGTCTATTTTTATTAGATGTCTAAGAGGTTAAAAAAAAAAATCCTGTCTGCAGCCGCCCGGCATCTTCGGAACTGAGAGGCTGCAGCCCTCTAACCGTGTCCCGCGCTAAGGTTTCCTTGCGGAATGAAATTGACATTTTGTTAGCCCGGAATTTCGCGTTCGTGCGTGGTTCGTGGCAGTACCATCTGCAGTTGACCTTCCGTCCCCTCTGAAATAACCCAGCTGTTCTGATGTGTGTCTGGAAAACCACGGGCTTGTTTTTCGTGGAAGATTCACTCCCAGGCTTTGCTCCGAGGTCCCGGAAACGTCTGTCTTCTGCTGCAGGGCCTGCACCTAACCCTTTGAGGAAGTTTCCCGAGTGAACTGCACGCTTAGGTCTCAGGGAAGTGGTTTACTCTGAACTTTTCATTCAGGGCGCCAGCTCTGATAACTTTGATGAAAAGCCTTAATCTGTCCTAGTTTCCCAAAGGCAGCAAATTTTATTTTAAAAAATCATCAGGCCCTTTATTTGTTCACCCTTTTTCACCAGGACCGAAAAAGGGCCTCGGATAGGCCAGGCCTTGTGCTCAGAGTGGTAGGTGAGGAGTGAGTGAGATGTAGGCGGGCCGTGCTCGCGGGGTGGACACCAGCGACACTCCCACGTGGTCGCGATGCGGTAGGGGTTCCAGGAGGCGCCCTGCAAGCCGCGCGTCCCGGGCCAGGGGGCTCAGTGGGCGGAAGGCATTGTCGGGCTTTGTCTCGAGGGTGGGTGGTAGCAAACCACAACCTGGGTCCGCTGGCCCGCGCCCAGTAAAGCCAATCTACTGACGTTGGGTTGCGGTGAAGGAAAGCGCGGCCTTCGTCGCAGGGCCACAGGCAAGGCGTCCAGGGCAGCTGGCGCTCAAACCACCCCCACTCCCCGGAGCGTTTCAGCAAAGCACTTTTAAAGGCCAGGGGAGGGAGGGGGCTCGCGGGCTGCGTGACCAGCTCACGCGCAGCCCTCTGAGTGGTTGATGGTGAGGTCACAGGGCAGTGCCCCAGGGCTTCGTTCACGTGACCAGCCCTCAGGCTCCAGGAGGTCTGGGGGCTGTGTTACGTGCTCAGGGTCATCGAGACGTTAACGTCTCCCACGTGGTGGAGGTTTTAGCGTCTGTAAAACAACTCGGGGTAAGGGCATCAGATACTGTTATCTGGGTGCCTCGGAGAGGAGCCGCAGTAGAGGATACGGGGAGGGTCCATGCTGGGAAGGCCCCATAGGGTCCCGCTCGGTTGCATAAGCGGTTTCCAGATCCTTGAATGGAGCGCTGCCTTTTGCCTGTGAGAGCACAGACCTCCCAGAGGGAGACGGGGGCTGGGCCGGGCTGTGAACCACTGGCCGTGCTTCGCGTGCAGGAGGGGCCAGAGGCCCAGACCTTTGAAAGTGGGCCTTTGAAGGCCAGGCGCGAGTTCCGGGGTTTGCTCCAGACGCAGGCCAGCACTGAGGTGCGGCGTTAACCTCCCCCTCGCCCACGGCAGACCCCGCATGCGCCTGCCCGGGTTATCGGGGATTTTGACACTAGGACCACAAACACGGCTTACACACAGCAGTAAAGTGCACCACTTCGACCCGCTTTTGAGCTGAGGGTTATAAGATTTGGTTTAGAAAAGGGTTTCACTTCATTTTTAAAAAAAATTGGAAAATCTGTGCCCAGAGCCATAGGAAGTCACCCAGGGACCTTGAGAAGCGAAGTGACATGATCGGATATGTCTTTTGGATAATATCTGGCAGCCGTGAAAAGGGTGAACGGAAAGGCAGAGATTTATTGAGTTCTGGCTTCATTAAGACGGAGCCTGGGGCTCCCAAGTCATCTGCACAGCAGGCCAGGGGCCCTTCGGCTCCACTCTTTCCCTCTGCAGTTCCCGTGGGCACTTCGCTGTGACGACAGTGTTTCTGAACTGGGTGACCTCTGGAACTGCAGGTCCTTGCTGTTAGGATCACGATAAACAGCCGGAGAAGCCTCTGTTGCGGTGTGCGTTTCGGATCCCGTCCGGCTGAGGGACCGCGGCAGGCCGGTCTCAGGCCCTGGGGCGGCAGTGGTCTGCGGGGCTGGCTGCTACTCGCCAGGTTTCCTGGAGCCCGCTCGCCGGCAGGGCCTGCCCCCGACTCGGGGCCCAGCCTGCAGCCTTGCCTGGAACAAGCCGGGCGAGCCATCTGTTACCCAGGGGGATGTCCCAGCACGCTGTGGCACAGGAAGCATCTTCAGAGCACAAGATGTGAAATTCCACCGGTCACTCCCAGCCCTAGGAGCCTTCCAGAGCCGTGTCCTCTGTGAGGATCGGGGGCCCCGGCTGCTGGGGAAGGAGGCCCTGCTGCCCCAGGCCCCCGCCACCGCCTCTGCTGATAGCGCCCCGATTCTGGGATCATCTGTGTGCTCGCCGCAGCTTTCCTGGGCTGATAAGAATGCGTTCTGACAGCAGGGCCCCACGGGGGTGTGCGGAAGGAAAGCGTGCCCTTCGCGTGGGACTCCCTCCCCGCGTGGACAGCCGTGCGCTCTGCCTTTGTTGCTGTGACTTTCAACCGCTCGTCCGAGGGCTTCCCTGCCAACACGGTGCGGCTCCGGCCCCAACCAGCTCTGAGCCGTGGTACTCACCTGGTTCTTTGCCGGGAGGGACCCCCTTCCCCGGGCCGCTGCTCTTCCTTTGCCAGTCTCATCAGACGGCACCTCTGCCTGCGGCCTACCCGCTCTCCCACCCCGACCGGGGCTGGGCTCTTCTCCTCTTCGCTCCCAGAGCACCGGCGCCCACAGTCACAGCACGAATCCTCCGTCCACGGGAGGCCGACGGCTCACTTTAGAGTCGCGTCAGCTGCTTCGAAGGGTGTCTTCAACATCAGGTTTTCTGATCACAAAAGCACGTGTGCAATGCAGGTAATTTAGACAGCGTTTCGCATTCACCCAGTTTAGAACCACAGGGGGTCTGACGGTCCGCAGCAGAGGGGAGGGTCTGGGGACGCAGCGTCACACAGTCTTGTTGGGAGCGCGACCTGGCACAGCTGCGGGGGGGCGATCCGGGCACGGGTGCACCCCGTACCCCAGCGGCCCTCCCTCCGGGTCTTAACCCTGGAGGAATCCTCACGTCTGTTCACAGGAAGAAACGCGCAAGGAGATCCACGGCAGAGCTGCTCTAAAGAACCGAAAATTTTAAGAAGGAAAGAACTGGAAACAATCCAGATGTCCGCCAATAAGGCAATGGAAAGGTAACTTGCGGGCTATTCACGACAGCAGAAATCACGGTAGCAATTAAAGTAACGACCAAGACCTGCACGTGTCAACATGAATAAGTCTCACAAACATCTGCTGAGTGAAGAAAAGCAAGTTGCAGAAGAATATATCCAGCTTAAGGATGTCTCTGTACGTTTAAGCACTCCACAGACGTTACCATGTGTCATTTATGGCTACACGTATATAGTAAAAGTGTAAAAACTTGGCAGGGATTTGCACTAAGTTGAGAATAGGGGTTACCTTTGAGGAAGAGGATCCAATAAGACCACCAGAATAGCTTCAACTTTTTTCTGTCAGATTTTCTCTCTTATAAAAATAAAAACAAAGCCCATAAAACTTTGGCAAGATCTCAAGGTTTGTTCAGCGTGTGATGAATACATGGGTGTGTGATCTATATTGTTCCAAGTATTTTTCTGCATGTTTGAAATACTTTATAATTTAAAAAGGACAACTATACAATAAAAATAACATATTCACTATAAAATGCTTAAATAAAATTCACAAAAGTCACGAGAAGAAAATGGAAATCACCCACAATTCCACCACCTCAAAATAATGTCAACTTTTCTTCTCCCAGTCATTTGTAGTATCTGAACTATAAAATAGTTCCTACTTACAAAGGAATCTCTTCATGCTAGTGTATTTATGTTATAGTGAATAATAAAAAGGCACAGACGTCCCTGCGCCCAGTTTAAGACGTAGAACGCCACGAGTACCGTTGAAACCCCAGCAAGAGGTAGACACGCCCCTGAATTTTGTGTTTGTCATGGCTTTCTTTTCCTTTGTGATTGTACTAGTGTTATATTGAAGCCCAAACAGCTTCATATTAGCGTTGCACGCTATACACTCTGTATAAGTTCCTGTTATGTATTTTTCTGTGACTTGCTTCTTCTTTCAACCTTGCGGCTCTTGCTTGTCTCTGTGGTGGCATCAGCATGCTCCCTGGTGGCCCAGTGGTCCAATCCTGCATACAGCAGCCCACCCCTCCGTTCTCTGACATGGACATTTGGAGGCTCCCCTCCCGGTGCACCTGTGCACACCTAGGCACAGCCTCCTTGGGTCGTAGAGTTTGCACATTTTCAACTTTACACAGTGACGCCAGACTGCTTTCCTAAGTGGTAGCACCAGTTTACGCTCCCATCAGCAGGCACGCGGATTCCCATCGCTTGATACACCTTTGCCAACACTTGGTAGACTCAGACTTTAATTTTTTGTGCCATCCTGGAAGGCTCGGTGGTGTCTCCTTGTGGTTTTATGCCGGATTTCCCCGACAGCAGATGAGCTGGGCCGTCCTTGTTCATTTATCCCTGGGCTGCCCTGGGCATCTTAACGTCTCTGAAATGCTGTTCCCATTTCCTTTCCGATCCCTATCGTCTCCCCTTCTCTCTTGCCAGTTCAACGGTGCGCTTAGAAGGTTTCCTTTACTTAAGATCGTGTTTATTGTTTTTTTTTTCCTTTCTATCATGGTCTATTACACGATACTGAATCTAGTTTCCTGTGCTGTACAATAGGACCTTGTTGTCCGTCCATTCTCTATGCGATAGTTTACTCATATTTATTATTTTTAAATGCCTTGACAGGAAGGCTTCTCATCTGAGACGACCGCGTCCTTAGAGGTAAATGTTTGTAGCATTTCTGGCGATTTCCTCAGGATATAGTCCTAGAAGTAGAGTAACTCAGAGCAGGTGTTAGGACATTTTTAAGGATCTTCACACGCATTTCAAATTTTCAGAAACACTGTGTTAATTAGCCCACGTCACCCCACCCTCACCAGCACCGGACGTTAACTTGGCCGGTTTGATAGGTAAAGTATACTATTTATATTTTGAGGGGATATTTTCAAAGTTTCTTGGCCACAGGTATTTTTTTTCCTCTTGGGAATTTCCAGTTTATGTCTTGTATTCGTTTGCTAGGACCGCATGAAGTACCACAAAGTGGGCGGTGTAAACAACAGAAATTTATTTTCTGTCACTTCTGGAGGCCGGAAATCCAAGATCCAGGAGTTGGTAGGGTTGGTTCCTCCTGAGGCCTCCCTCCTTGGCATGTAGACGGCCGTCTTCTCCCTGTGTCCTCACGTGGTCTGCCCTCTGCGTGTGTCTGTGTCCTGACCTCCTTTCCCTAGCACCAGTCCTATTGGATTAGGGCCCACCCCCATGACCTTACGTTACCTTAATCACCTCTGTAAAGACCCCGGCTCCCCACACAGTCACATTCTGAGGTGCTCATGGTTAGAACTTTAACATATGAATTTGGGGAGGGGACACAGTTCGGCCCGTAACTTGTCCTTGGACCATTGTTTCTTGGGGATTCACCCTTTCCTTGTTGATTTTCACATAGTCTTTACACACTGGCAGCAACATAAAGACCCAGCGACTGAGCGGCCCGCCCCTGAGGTCGCATCTGGGTTGGAGGCCTGGCTCTGGGGTCAGGACCTTCAGTTCAGTAAATATTAACCAATATGATCACTAAGAATATTAAGTGTCATATCGGTTGCCAAAGTTTTCCCTCTTAGTTTTGTCTATAGTGCTTTTCACACAAACTTTAAAAGCTCACGTCATCGAATCTGTTCGTTTGGCTTTTTTCCTGGTGGGTCGAGCGGTCTCACATGCAGACAGGCCTCCTCTGCTGGGGTTCAGAGCGCACCAGCGTCCCTCCGTTCTTTGCTCTAAAGTGACAGTCCTCAGGACTTCCCTGGTGGCGCAGCGGTTGAGAATCCGCCTGCCGATGCAGGGGACACGGGTTCGAGCCCTGGTCCGGGAAGATCCCACATGCCGCGGAGCGACTAAGCCCACGCGCCACAAATACTGAGCCCGCGCTCTAGAGCCCGCGAGCCGCAACTCCTGAGCCCACGTGCTGCAACTGCTGAAGCACGCGCACCTCGAGTCCATGCTCCGCAGCAAGAGAAGCCACTGCAACGAGAAGCCCACACACCGCCACGAAGAGTAGCCCCTGCTCGCCGCAACTAGAGAAAGCCCGCGCGCAGCAGCGAGGACCCAATGCAGCCAAAGATTAATTCATTCATTCATTATTTTTAAAAGTGACGGCCCTCCCCTCTCCTCCCCACCCCGGACTCGCAGTGACATGGCCTGAAGTCCCGCCACGGGCACTGGCCGGGCGTCATGTCCGCGGGGACGTCAGGGCGGGTGTGGCACGACAGAGGGTCGCACGCGGCCCAGCCTCTTCGGGCTGCAGAGGGTGAGACGCAGAGACAGGAACGAGGCCCGGAACCGCTCGTCTCTCAGGATTTGGCCCCACATCCTGAGCAGCGGGCCTCATCCTCCCGCGGGTCCCCAGGCAGGCACGGTCTGCACGGCCCCTCCGGCAGACCACGGCTGCCCCCTTTGAGCCTCCCCGGTGTCTGAAACCCTGCGTGGCGGACAGGCTGGGTGGAGGGGGCCACCCCACAGCCACGTGGCCGGGCGCCGACCTCGGCGAGTGAATTTCACACCAGTCACTTAGTCCCCGTGAGCCTGGGCTTCCCCACCCTCAAGGGGCGCGGCGTGTACCTCCCTGGGAGGGCCAGTACGCGGTGCACAGAGAACCCAGAGCGGGGCCAGCCTCCCAGCAAGTGCCTGGTCAGCGCCAGCTGGAACGCTATGGCCATGCGGTGTCTCTCCCCTTGTCTTGGACCGGAGAGTGTTCTGCGTCACTGTGTATTTACACTCAGTATTGACTCCGTACCCACCAAGGGCGTGTCGCACAGCTCTGCTCTCCGCCAGCCCGGCGGCTGGAACGGAGGGTTTATGCTGGAAGGCAGCATGGGGCCAGGTTCCAGGACGCCCCCGAGGCACTGAGAAGTTTGGGTGTGGACCTGTAGTCCCTGGGGGTCACTGAAAAATCACAAAACCCCAGGGAAGGAGGGGGTCGTACTTTAGTCCTTTGACGGTTCCAACCGTGGCCAAACAGAGGCCAAGTGAAACAGTGCTCCGTGCCCCTCCAAAGCGGGAGACGTCACACTTGAGCCTCTGCGGCTGTAATGGCATTGAGTGGTCCCTGTGACGAACGCTGTCTTGGGTAACCTGTCACCTGGATATCGTTACAGCCAGCGCACTAAATGGTAGATGCTGTAGGAAAGACGGGAAAGCAATTTCTAAAGATTCAGACCGGTGTCCACGGAGGACAAAGGAAAACATCTTTTCTTCGAGACTCACTTTGCATCCAGGGGCCGTGAACCAGTGTTCCCACCCCAGCGGCGTGGGCTTCTGCGTATATAACCACCTCTGAAGCGAGCGCTTTTGTCATCTGTACCCAAACGTGTTCTCGCATTTCCAAAAGAGATTAACGGCGTGAAACACTGGAGGCGCCCAGAAGGAAAAACACTTGCTTATTTGTGTAAATGTTTTACCAGGGAGAGCTGGCGGCATTTAGAGCCTTCCTTTGGGGGCCGTGGTGGGAGCCACCTGAGAGTGGCCATCCCTCCCCCACTTGCCAGCTGCTCCACAATCCCTTAAATGCTGTCACGCTCAAGTGATGCACGTGCTCTTCAAACCCACGTGGGTCTGCCCTGCCCGACACGCCACATCCTGCCCCTCCACCCGGTTAGAAGTCCGCTTGCCCGCGAGGGCTGAACCTTGACCTTCAGCTTGTCACGCAAGGGTGTGCGAGGACTCTGCTGGGACTTAGGGGCTCGACTATGATCCGAGTTCGCGAATGCATCGTTTCCTCCACTGTTGCATTTGTCTGCCCGCCGCCCGCAAACGGATGAGCCATAAAACCAGCGAGCCAGGTGGCGTCGGGGCCAGGCTGACGCTCGCCGCAGGGAGACTCAGCTGCTGTGCGTTCTGCGGACCGGGAAGGGGCGTCGGTGGGGCTGTCACCGGCCTCACCCCCCGACAGTGCCTGCAGAGGGGTCGGCAGCGCCGGACCCCACTCGTGGCCTTGGCCTCGAAGCCCCGGGGCTGGTCACCGCACAGGCGACTCTCAGATCGACGCCTTTTGTTTGCCCGGGAAGCATCCAGTCTTTGTAAAAGCCTGCCACCACCTAAAATGCCTACACGATTCTCTCAAAATAATTCTGGGGCCCTTCGACAGCCAGATCATCGGACCGAGGCAGCCGAGACCCCCGCCGGCCCCGCGCCAAGGCCTCCCGTCCTCGGCGGCATCTCTCAGACTCTCCTGTTTGCGCCTCCCCCGCGGGTGGCCCGGAACCTGCCTCCTGCTTGGAGCCTCGCCCTCTGCGGGTCCTGATTTTCCAGCTGAGCCACGTTTCCTCATCTCCCGGCACTTCCGAGCTGCTCAGGCTTCTCTTACCCCCGGTCTTCATCCTCGCCTTGGGGCCCCGCGGCTCGTCCATGGCCTTGCTTCTCCGAACGCCTGTGCCACCGCGATTCACCGTGACCTGCGACGGCGCCTGCTCGGGCGCCTCTCCTCCCGCCGTGGGTCCCACGCCGTTCCTGCCCCGCGTGGCTGCGGCCTCGGACCTCCCGTCGCTGAGATTCAGCTCGTGTTTCTGAGCTTCCCGGACCCAGAATCACATAACGAGCCTTGTCCCCCAGACGCCCTCATCCGTCTGCACCCCCCGTCCGTGTCCCCGACGTGCGAGCCAGCGCTCGGCCGTCTCTCTTGGCCGTTTCTGTGTAGAAGCCTCTCTCCTGTTGTTCACCACGCCCGCGTCAAGGTGAGGTGCGGGTGTCCATCTTTATCAGCACACCGCAGAACGGGGACAGTAGGGATACTGTCTCTCTTTTAGGGCAGATAACAGGAAGATACAAATATATCCCTCGGGCCGAGGAATTTTCTCCCAGGGGCTCCATGTGGGACCTGGATCAGATAGAACGGCCCCGATTTCACGCAGTTCTCTGGGTAGACGGACGCCCTCGGCGCGCAGGCAGAAATACCCATCAAATGGGAAGCATCTCGTGGGGGGCAGAGCCCCAGCCTCTCTCCACCTGCCCGCCCTGCTCGGGAGCTCAGTGCTCGTCTCCTGGCAGCCTGGCCGCGGTGACCCACAGCAGGCCCGTGGGCTGGGACATTCAGGGCATCATCCTTTGTGTCACTGTGCTGTCCTCGTGTCCTGCCTTGACAGCCGGCACAGCGCCCTGGCTGCGGCCGGGCCCAAGGCTGGTCTCTGCGGCCGTGGCTGAGCCCGCCTGCTGCTTGCTGCCTGTCTGTCCCCCCCTCAGACGTGGCGGCTTTGGCTCCAGGCCCTGCCGCAGGGGACCTGACCCGCCCCTCGCCTGAGCCCCTCCCCGCACAGGCACCCCAAGGCTCTTCCAGGCACCCCATTTCTTCGGCCGCTTTCTGAAACAACGCGTCCCCTCCAGATGGAGCGTCGCCCGCGGAGGTTCGTGCTTGAGTCCAGCCTCTGGCCGGGCAGCGTGCCTCTCGCTGCGTCTAAGCGCTCTCTGATTTCTCCCGCTCTTCCACAGTCACCCTGAAAATATCCTGTTGAGTGGCCAAGTTGTTTTCTATTTTGTCCCCCTTTCCTTGACATCATCCGATCCTATCATTAGAGCAGGAGGGAGCTCTGTCCTGTTTACTGGGTGCCCCGCGCCCCCGTCCTCGTGTGTGACATGGAGACGCCGTCACGTGCCCCGTGCACCATAGACCACCGCGAGGTCTGCACGTGGCAGGGGTGACGCGCCTGGAGTATAGGGGCCCTGATGAGCGGGGGCTGACGTTTTTCTTTATTCGTAGCTAGAAACAAAAACTCGAGAGCTGAAACCTGCCTGAGGTGAGGAAAGCTAGGCCGGGTTAGGACCCCGGTCTCCCGACGACATCCTGCTTACGTGGTCAGGGGCTTCTGAGAGACAGACAGACAGACAGACAAGAGACCATCTAGAAGCATACAACACGCCATCCAATGCCAGGATGGCGAGGAGGCCGGCAAGAGAAAGGACAAGGAGTGAGCGAGGGACCGTGTGAAGGAACGCCCAGGTGGAGGCGAGGTCAAGGGTCACCCTAGGGTCGTGCTCTGGGGGCGGGGGAGGGCAGAGGTGGAGCCCTTGATGGAGAGCAGGCCTGAGCCAGCCCAGGAAGGGGAAGGGAGGGGAGGGCCTTCGGGGAGACCGGTTCCCATTTCGTTCCCAAATCCCAGCTCACAAAGATGTGCCTTTGAACAAAATCTGCGTTTCGTCCCAGGATGTTTAATTCCAGTGGCAGATAATCTGAGAAGAGGTGAAATATCATAAAGAATAAAGGATGAAGAAAGCACATCTGTAATCGTGTCCCGTTCCTAAAAGCATATAAATGCTCATTAATTCAGGCTTACTAGGTGAAAGGTGACTTGAATTAATGAGGAGTCTTAATCACTCACACGCGTGACTCTCCGAAATACCAAGGGGCCAGTTAAGGGACCGAACGCTGGCTGGTGGGGGTCGCGAGGGGAGCTCCCTGCCGGGTGTCGGGGGCCCCGGGACGCTGAGGGTTAGCGACACGGCAGCGGCCGCCCGGTGTCCGGGTGCCTGGGCGTGCTGGTCAGGTGGTTTCGGCCCCCTCCCGCCGTCTCGGGTGTAGGCGTGCTGTCTCACACTCTGAGAAAGAAGCCTGGTCGGCTCAGTCCTACGCAGAAATTCAGTGTGTACGCACACAGGGCCCGGGTCTCAGACATACATACGTTCATCTGTTTTTCACGCAAAGTTACTTCTTTGTTCTTTGGGGAGGGCTGGTATCTCTTCATCACTAGGAGTGGTGTTCGAAATGGCCGTACTCACTCACCCTGGCCACACCTCCCTCTTGAGGTTTTTAAAGTATTGTGTTTGATCATGTGCTTATTGGTGGTCTGTGTCTGCCTGTGTAGTCTTTGTGCTGGACTGTAAAGTTCAGTTTGTCTGTGCAAGACATCTTTCCTTAGTCCCTTGCTTTAGTTTGGGAATGTGCGTGTGATAATGACGTTGGTCGGTTGCTCTCGTACGGGGCACAGACAGACTTTCCTCCAGTGGCCAGGGGGACATAGGGGTCCCCAGTCCCCCGTGAGGCTTGCTGCAGCCTCTGGATGAACCACGCGCCCACGCGGACCGCGCCGCCCTCGGACAGAGGCTGCCTCCATGCCGTCTGATCTCCCCCCGTGCCCCTCGAAATCTGCCGAACGCAGGCGTCGCTTTTCACCTGCAAATCCTGACAACGTAAAAATAATAATACGACACCTAAAAGCTGGCATAGGTGTACTGAGGTTAGAGCTGGCGTAAAGACATGGACTTACATCACTCTCGTAGCAGCGGGTGAGTTTCAGAAGAGAGCTGGGCGTCAATACATCAAATAACAGAGAGGTAAAGGGATCTAAAGTGTAAAGGCCCGGGCCAGGGACGAATACAAGCAGGAACGTAGCTGATCAGGATGGATGGCGTGACAGACAAGGGGCAGGTGAGCAGAACGGGAGTCCCGTGCTTCCAGCACGGGTCACGGTGAGGAGCCAGCGGGTGCTGGCGGAGGACCCAGTGCATCGCGTCACCCGGGACCATCAGGGGTGAGGACCAGACACAACCCCCCGGAGGATCGGAAGGGAAACCGACTCTGACAGAGCAAACGCCGACCGCAGAGGCGTTAACGGGGAAGCAGAGATGGGCAGCAGGGCCCTCAACGGGCTACGGCGAGTGGCACGTCCTCCCGGAGCCTGGAGCGCAGCCCGGACACATGCTCCCACATCTTGGGGCTGCCGGGGCACCGTCGTCCCTGGGAGACACGCTCTTCTCGTGGGGCAGGACCCCACGGGCCCCACTCCCTCTGCTGGGAGCCTGGGGCGGATGCTTTCGCTTCTCGGGACAGCGTGACTCGGTGGAGAGTGAAGGCTTTGGAGCCGGCCAGACGCAGGGCTCAGGCCGGCTCCGCTGGTGACTTTCTGTGTGACCTCAGGCAGACTGCGTACCTCTCTGAGCTGTGCTGCTCCCTGCGGGACCACCGGCGGCTCAGGAGGCGAGGACCGGCAGGCGCAGCAGGACGGCTCTGCTGCGGTGACCACACCGGCCACGTTGCCCTCGTTTTCAGGACGCCAGGTGTCCGGGAGCCTCAGGGCTTGGGCTTGGGCGCCCGATGCACCCGAACTCCAGACGCCCCTCCCCGAGGACCAGGCAGGGGCGAGGGAGGTGCTGGGGAGGTCGTCGGTCAGTGGATGGGAAGGGACAGGTGTCCGGCCGGACACCCCGGGACAGCGGGCCGCCACGGCGGGGAGGAAGACCATCTGAGGCAGAACAGGGCTGTAAGAGCCTGTCCAGGGCCCTGCAGACACACCGTGACGGTGGCCACCGTGGACGGGGCTGGGCTGCCGGCCCCCGTCTGCGTGGCCGTGGTAGTGACCCGCAGCGGTCAGGGGCTGAGCGCTAGGGCCCACTCTGCGTCTGACCCCACGGGACCATCCTCCTGGCCCCCCACGTGGCGGGCGGGCCGAGGCTCCTTACGCAGGTGGGCAGGCGCCAGGCAGCTTGGCCACTGGTGGGGCCGAAGGCGGTGTGAGTGGGAGGGCCGAGGGAGGCCAAGGAGATGCCCGAAGGAGCAGAGACGCCCACCCAGAGCAGGGAGGCCACGGAGACTGCTCCACGCAGACCTCCACGGAGACGCAAGCCGCTTGAGGCCCGGGGGGGCCTGTCCCGAGGGCCAGCAGCCCATCTCCACAGGGGCCACCCACGGGACGCCCTGCGAAGGCAGAGCTGGGTTCAGCGCTGCTGGCCTGGTCCCCTGAGGGTCCCTGTTGAACTGAGTGGCTTGGCTGTCATTAGCGGTGTGGAAGTCACGGCACCGCCACTTCTGGTCTTAGCGCAGGACTCAGCGGCTGGACCGCAGTTGTCTGGGAGCCCAGGAGGCTCGGGCCGGGTCTGCAAGTCCGCTCTGCCTCTTCAGAAGCGGGCAGAGGGGCCCCAGCAGGGCCTGGTGGGGGAGGTCTGGTCCTTAATGAAGTCCGATCAACCACGAAGCCTTGATGATCAGGGGACTTTGAGAGACGGTCAGAGCCGGGGGCTGCCCCGAGCTGATGTACTCCCTTCTGCTTCCTCGACAGTGGGGCGAGCTGTTTCGGGGGAGCCCCCTGCTCAGAGCCGCAGGGGTGGGGCTTCTGGGAGGGCCGGGAGCGCTGGGCTGGCGAGAGGAAGCGGGGTGTGCAGACAGACAGACAGACAGACGTGGTCTGAGCACAGGTGTGAGAGCCTCCGGGGCAGCCTGCTCCAGGGAGAAGGGCGCTCCAGGCAAGAAGGCCCCTGGGGGTGGAGGGCAGGGCCACTGGAAGGCGGGCGGGGGCAGGGACAGAGAAAGCACCCACCCTCCGCGCTGCTCCCCGGGTCCTCCGGGCGCCGAGGACCACAGGGAAGAGGAAGCTGTTTTCACGTCTAGTCCGTGAAGGAGGAAGAGGGGCCTGGCGCCCCGAGGCCCTCCCTTCATCACTGGGCCTGGCTTGTCTCCCAGGAGCCCCAGCCTGCAGCTCAGACGCTGGCCTGGGACAGGGAAACGGCGCGGAAACACGTGGCTCTGTAGGGTTTCCCGGGTGGCGGGACTGGGGGCGTCCCCGTGAGTGAGGGCACAGCTGACCAGCAGCCCTTGTGCCCCCCCAGGGTACCAGATCGCCTACCGCCTGGCCAGCAGCAGCCCTAACACGTTCACCACCGTGGAGGTCGGCGCCACCGTGAGGCAGTTCACGGCCACTGAGCTGGCCCCCGAGGCCGCGTACGTCTTCCGGCTGTCGGCCAAGACCAGGCAGGGCTGGGGGGCGCCGCTGGAGGCCACCGTCATCACCACCGAGAAGAGAGGTAAGACCGACCGGGAGGCCCAGTTCCCTGCCGGGCCGGGGGAGGGGAGGTCCCGCGTGCCTGGGGAGGGCGGCTGGGCGAACTGCGCGTCCTTTAAGCACCACTGAGCCTACCTGGAGCTGGACGCACAGCGGGTCTCACAGCCTGACACTCGCCCCAGGCTGGGCTCTCAGGCCTGATCCTCCCAGGTTCAAAGATAGAGCGCTCTCCTCCTCCCCTCCCCCCTCCCCCTCCTCCCCCCCTCCCCCTCCCCAGGGATACCAGAGCTTCCTGCAGGTTCCCACCACCGGAACTCGGTCAGGCCAGCACTTTCAGTGTGCGGGGAGCAGCCAGGGCTGAGTTTCTCCCCCAGGCAGCTCAGGGCCGCAGGCCTTGTTTCTGGCCATCCTCCTTAGACTCCATGCAGCCCCTCTGAAGGAGGGGGAAAGAGTTTTGCTCACAGTTTGATGTGACTTCAACCAAACCCGAGTGCAAGTACTGACATGAACTCCCTTAAGGAGGCAGCCCTGTCCCCTGCCCACCACGTGCCCCCGCCTGCGCCCCGTCCCGCGGCTGGAACACCTGCCCCGCCAGGGCCTCCAGGGCCTCGGTCCACGTGGCTCAGGGAGAGGGGGCCCAGGAGAGCTTTGGCCCTTCCAGTGGGTCCGGGAGGGGCCTGAGAAGCAGGGACAGGACTCAGGCCGCTCGGGGCAAGAAGAAACCGCCCGGCGAAGGGTGTGCTTCAGCAAAGGATGCCGATTAAGTTTGATGCCAGGGCCCCTGGCAGCCCATCACCTGGGGCCGGCAATCACTGCTGCTTTATTTCCCGCCACACCTGCTAATCGGAATCGATGCTCTTCATGATAAACAGTTAAAGAAAGATTCCTCCCTCTGCGGAGCTTCTCTGTTGAAATCAACGGGGTGAGGAGACAGGGCGACGGGCAGACGACCCCCACTCAGAAGCCAGGCCCCGGCCCCGCTGCCCGCATTCCAGTCCCCACCCCTGCAGGCACGGAGTGGCCAGGGACAGCCCCCAGGCACCCCTGCTCCACATGCCTTTACAGTTTCAGGCCCAGGCCGACTTCCAGGGAGAGGAGATCAGTGTTAAAGATGCATTCATCCCAAAATCAGAAAGCGGGAGAGAGTCCAAAGGAGCCTGGAGAAGCTCGGGGCGCCCAGGTGTCATTCAAGATGCCTTACGTGGCGGTGCCGTCGGGGAGCATGGGTGGGTTCACCTCCTGTCTGTCTGTCTGTCTGTCTTTCTCTGCTCTGAGGATGGAACATCCCAAGAGCAAGCAAGGGTCTCCAGTCAGATCCAAGCTGGGCCCCAGCCGAAGTCAGAGACCCTCACATCCCTGCGGAACCAGGAACAGTCTGCAGATCATCTAACCCACGCAGCCGACTCTCTGGGCAGCCACGGTGCACCCCCCGCCCCGTGCTTAATTTCACTGCGAGCCTCTCCCGTGTCCCTGATCTGTCCTCTTTTGGTTGCAGAGCGGCCGGCGCCCCCCAGGGAGCTCCTGGTGCCCCAAGCGGAAGTGACCGCACGCAGCCTGTGGCTCCAGTGGGTCCCGGGCAGCGACGGGGCCTCCCCCGTCCGGTACTTCACGGTGCAGCTGCGCGAGCTGCCCCGGGGACAGTGGCAGACCTACTCCTCGTCCGTCAGTCACGAGGCCACAGCCTGTGCCGTTGAAAGGTACCCAGAGGGCCAGGAGGACCCTCCCCCGGGGTACGGGGCCCTGCGCTCCCCTGCCAGCTCCTGCCCACTGAGTAGGGAGTCTGTGCAGCACGCGGAGACGCGCCACTGAAAGCCCACGTCTCCTCTTCTAGTCAGCGCTCCCGCGCCGGGACCCGGTAGTCCCCGCATCCCGCGTCCGCTTCCAGACGCCCAGCCGGGCCGCTTCCCCGCCAGTCCTTCCGAGCAGCCCGGCACAGATCGTCTGCCCACCCCAGGCCCCGGGGACTGGCGAGGCACAGATGAACAGGCGCTGGGGCCCTGAGCCCGGGAGTGGGACTGAGGCTCCCCCGTGCCCGAGAGGCACGGAGTGGGGGGCGGCGGGGAGGGCAGCCCAGCCTGCCCCTGTCACCGTGTCACAGGCCCTTCTCTGTGCTGTCTCTGCGTCAGCAAGGTGGACAGATGCCGCCTGGGGGCCGCCGTTCCTTAGTGACGGCTGATGGGGCAGGGGCAGAGCCCCGCACCCCGAGCCAGCTGTTTGGTGAACTGCTGGGCAGGAGGGGGGCCTGCACCGCCGGCCGCAGCTGGACCCGCTGTGTCGTGATCCCACCTGGGCCTCTTCTCTCGGCCGCCCCCTCCTTACGGTGAAGGAGACTAGGGCTGGAGGGGTTACGTCACCTGCCGGAATCCTACAGATGGAACAGTCTAGACGGGCAGGTCTACGAAGTGGCCTCGGGCCCCGCGTCCTCACGTCCGCCCGCGTGGAAGCCCCCGCCTGGGAGGGTGCTGGCGGCAGCCCGGGGAGACGCCTTGGCATCTTCTCTGTACTTCCCGCCCGGCCCTGGCGTTGTCACTTTTGCCAGGCTCAGGCTCCGGGGCTGGGGAGGGGCTCCTAAGCAGTGGGCCCCACTGTCCCCGTGGGTGCTAGAACCCTTGCCAGGACCTCCTAGGAGGACGGAGGAGGCCAGGACCATGGTTTCCTAGGCGGACCAAGGTCCTCTCATCGTCCAGAACGAGCCCCGTGCCGGGTACCGCGCCTCCTTCACGTCCACCTGCTCCTGGAGTCCCCACGACAGCTCCGGGCACTGCCGTCCCAGTTCCACGGGTGAGGAACAGGGTCAGAGGTCGGTTTGGTACCTTGCCTGCAGCCCTGCCCAGCCAGCAGGGAGCACGTGTGGGCCTCCCCCTCGCAAGGCCACCAGTCTGCTGTCCGCTGAGCAGAGACCATGAGCTGTGCCATCCTCAGAGACCCCCGGAGGCGCAGCTCAGGGCTGGGGTCGGAGCGTGGCGCTGTCACTCTCTCCTACATGTGCCAGCAGCGGGGCTGAAGGAGAGGGGAACCACGGCCCTGGTCCAAGGAGCCGGCGCCGACGGGGGTGACGCTGGTGCCCACGGCGGGTGCCGTCGGCTCTGGGCGGTGGTGGCCACTGTCAGTGCCCGCCCGGAGGCTGTGTGGCCAGCCTGCATCCTGGCGGGGTGAACATGAGCAGCTCCTGCAGCTCTGCTCTGGCGCACGGAGCGGCGCCCCCTTTGGAGGTCACCTTCGGAGGCAGCCACAGGCCAAGAAGGAAGGCGGCTCAGCACTTACAGCCGCGGCCTCCTGGGACCCCAGGTGATATACCTGGTCTCAGTGACCCCTCACCCCATGATCCAAGAAGTGCTCAGCTCTGTCTGAAGATGAGGGATGGACGGCCCCCGTGCACACGGCCTGCTTCTGCAAGAGCCGAGGTCACCGCCTGCCACTTAAAGGCGACATTTGTTCAGGTCCGTCTGCTGGCGAGTGGGGGTTTAGAAAACCGGTGGCAGTCACGGCAGCTGTAACGCCCTCCTCGCGGTGGGAG
Organism: Physeter macrocephalus; assembly: GCF_002837175.3. Classification (NCBI taxonomy): domain Eukaryota; kingdom Metazoa; phylum Chordata; class Mammalia; order Artiodactyla; family Physeteridae; genus Physeter; species Physeter macrocephalus. The sequence continues at coordinate 78,356,110 of NC_041227.1, read as the reverse complement.
GATGAGGCTGGAATGGCACCGGTGCGGACGCGCACCCCGCGACGCTCCCCGCGGCGACCTGGCGGCGAAGCCTCCCGCGCCGTCTGCCCTGCTGTCACCGTCCTCGCCACCGTCACCGTCTCGGCATCACCCAGCCCTCCGTCAGTTCCAGAACAATCCCCACGTGTTGTCCCACGGGACGTCCACGTGGAGAGAGAGGCCTGTGGGGTACAGACCAGACGTTTTATCATTCCCGTCGCGCAGATGAGGACATGGGGCAGCAGACGCGTCTTAAGCAGCGAAGGGGGCTCAGCTTCTCTGAATGGGGGAGGGGATCCCTTTGTGGTTCGGACATTCCCTGGGCCTGTAGCTCAAAGCTTCACGGATGCAAACCAGCACCCAGCTAATTTACGCGGGTCCAGATGTAGCGAACGGTGTTTATCACCTACACCCCGAGCTCTCAGCAGTCCGTCTACCCCTGAGTGGCCATGGGGCCTTAGAGGAGTGAAACACGGGGCTGGAGGAACCATCCTGTGGTTCCTCTCAGCTCCGGGTCGAAGGTTTGCCTCAGTGCCTGACAGCAGTGAACGGACGGCCAAGTAACAAGGCCCCCAGAATAGTCAAAGCCTGTCCCCGCGGAGCCCGCCAGCCTTACGACGGCCGTGGGACCCGCAAGGCACGGCTCCCCCTGCAGAGGAAGGCACTCTGCTGCGGACACGCCCCCCGGGCCAGGAATCTCCTGCGCCGCCCGGGGGTTGGGGGTCAGGCGAGCGTGGCCAGGATGCCCGGCTTACTTCGTACAGCACACTCCAGTGCGCTGGGCGCCCGGCTTAGTTAGAATGTGCCCCCGGCCGTAAATAACCCCACCTCCTCGTGTAACCATGTGAAAGAAAGAAGAGCAATAAAATCCAACTGCCTCTCCTGTCGTGGAGCCTCCAACAGAGGAGGACACCTGTGTTGTCCTCAAGAGAGGACACACCATCATGGTGTGCTTGGGACTTCGCGTTGGAGAGAAGAGGTCCGTGATTCAGGACACACGGTTTGATTTGGTGCGGGAGAGACTGTTGTCAGTTTCCCAGTGGGCCAGCACCAGGACACACGGTTCGTCCCCTATCAGTAGAAAACGTGTCGCGGGCAGGATCCCGGGCAAGCGCTGTCTTGTACGCTTGCCACCGCGTCGGCTCCCCGCCTGCCTCAGAGTCTTGACAGCTACATTCTCCTTCTTTTTTTAAACATTCTTTTTACATCTTACTTTTGCCAGTTGCGTGAAGTCGGCTAGTGGCCAAAAAGACATGAAACGTTTAAGCAGAAGTTTAAAACAAAAAGTTTAACGATCCACATCTCGTGCCTGTAACCTACCTCTGGTGAATGTGGGTCCAGGGTACTGGGAGGGGTTGGGTCTGAGGGACCTATTTCAGCATCACTGGTTTCTGGTTGATGGTTGCATCCCATAGAAATGCGGCGTAGCTGAAGAGAAGAGCTCTGAGCACAGAGCCACGTGGACCTTCTGGATGTCCCTTTAGGACAGAGCAGTGATGGCGTGGGCTCCGGTGATGGCTGTGTGTCCAGTAACCGTGGGCCCTGCTGTTCCTCTGAACCTGCCCCCTCCGGCAGCCTCTGGGAAGACAGGAAATAGAAAGTAACATTTATTAGGCGCCTACTGTGTGACCGATTGCCAGACTTCATGAGGTGGGTTGTGTCATTTAACTTCCCCTGGAAGCGTGGGTATCATTACCTCTGTTTTCATAGATGAACTGAGTGAGACTCAGAGAAATTAAACGGCGTGCCCCAGTTAGGAGTGGCGGGGCCGGAATTTAAATTCCTGCTTGGCCGACTCCAAAGTAGAGGCTCAAGGAGGCCTGGAAGGGTGAACAGAGGACAGAACTGGGGGAAACCGGAGGGCTTGTTCCTTACTCATTTATCAAGTAGTCATGAAGTGCTGTTGTGCCCAGAGCCCGGAGGGAGCGAGGGGCTGGGATGGATGGGGCGATGAGGACGTGTGCTCAGGGTAGAAGGTAGACCAGTAATCCAAAGGCGCAGCTCCGCAGCGATGAGGAGCCTGCAGAGGATGGAGACCAGGAGGCGGACACGGTAACCGTGGTCACCTCTCCAGGGCGATGGCCGCTCCCTTCACGGCCTCCGAGTCGCTCTTTGCCTGTTTTCAGGCGCCTGGCAGGGCTTCCTACTGAGAGGGTAAGTCCTGCAGCTCAGATGCCTTCCTGTCCCCTGCGACGCCCAGGGACAGTCATGGGGCCTGTGAAGGGGGACAGCCTGCACAGCGCAGGTCTGATGCCGGGAGCTCTGCTTCCCCGTCTCCTCGTCCCAGCCCGTCTGTCACAGACCTGTCATCAGATGTCATCCAGCCGTCAGACATCCTTTACTGCTCCCCTGCTGTGCCCCCGACTCCTGGAGACCCCAGAGGTCAGGAAAGAAAGGGTGGTCTTCAGAGCGCTTGACCTTTGGCCTCAGATTCCGAAATCATTAGAGAACAGTGAAGTACTGAATATAACGTAATAAATCATATGCACCACTGTGCTCTAAATGGCAGTGTACTAGATGATAAAAGTGCTACAGATAAAGACAAGGGTCATTTCCGGGGCACCTACCATGTGCCGGACCTGTGCTGATATGTGTCCTCTTATTCAAGCCTCCCAAGAAACTTCAGAGACAGATAGTGTCACCACAGCCATTCATCCCTTACGCAGGCATTCACTGAGCGCCTCCTGGGTGCCAGGCGCCGCCACTGGTGCTGGGACAAGGCAATAATGAGGCCTTGGTCCCTGTCCCCAAGGAGTCCTGAGTCTTGTAAATAAGACAGACAGTCGTCAAGGAAACAGTTAATTACAAATTGTGACGGAGGAGACGAGGAAATGAACGGGGTGTGGGGACAGTGGGCTGGGGACAGGTATCGCCTGGGGCTGGTGAAGCTGACACCTGCAGGGCAAGAGCAACGACCGCTTCTCTGCTCCGAGCGCTGGCTGTGGGCCAGACTCCCCTCCGCCCGTCTCCTGAGCTCACCCCAGTGACAGCCTCACGGTGTGGGCGCTGCTGTCAGCCCAGATGGGGAGATGGGGAGAGACGGAGGCCGGGGGAGGAAGGACGTGGTTACCTCCACCATCGTGAGGTCCCTCCTAGGAAGCTGGGGACAGATGGGAACTTACTTGTCCGTTTTAACTGAATAAAGGATGTCGCCCCGAAACCAGATCGTCCTTCAGGGTGGGACTTTGGAAGCGTCTCCACTGAAGCCAGGGCCGAGACAGGGTTGCCCATCACCGCTTTTCCTGGCTGTGGGATCGGGGCGCGGCTGGACTAGCAGGCGGCAGGGCGCAGTCGGCTCTGGGGGCTGTGAAGCACGAGCACCCCCTGAGGCGTCAGCTCACAGAGAACCACTGCCATCAGTCTTACGCAGGAGGCGATTTGAAAACAGAGGTAGAGGAAGCTTTTCTGATCATGGCTTCCAAAAATGGTTGTCAGTGTTTCAAAAAGCAGAATCCTTTCTCTAAACAAAGTGTCACCCAGAACCAATTACAGACCAGATGGAAGTGGAGCTGCTGTTGGTTGATGCGGGGGGAGCGGAGGCCCTGGACGCCCAGAGGGTTCCTTGGAGTCTCAGGGGTTCCTCAGTGCTCAGTTTGAAAACCACTGCTCTACAGGCTGGATCAGAGCCAGGGGAAGGGTCGGTTTGAGGCGGGGAGGGCTGTGCTTAGACCGAGTTGAGGAAACTTGGAGATGGCTTGGACTCGAGGGACGGGGAGGGAGCTTCTAGAATCACTTCGGATCTTCGGGTCCGGGAAACGGAGAGGACAGCGGGGCCGCTGCCTGAGACACGGCCGCTGCTGGGAGGGAAGGGAGGACGCGGGGCCCTCGTCTGCTCCTGTGGAGGTAAAACCCGAAGGGCGGTGACAGCGGCCGGCCAGCCAGCCGGGCGCTGAACGGGGCTGAGCTAGGGAGGCGCCGCCGGGGGACTGGGCGAAGGTCTGTGTGTCGTCCACCCTGCGGAGTTTGTCTGAAGCCTCAGTCGCCAGCGTGGCTCTGCGCTGGGCACGCGGACCGTCTGGGTGGGTGCGGGGATGGATGGAAGGATGGAAGCGAGGGAGGAAGCCTGCAGTGGTGGCACCAAGGAGGGCATTAATGTCCCGAAAATCTCATCCGTGGGCCGAGGGGGACATCTTTTCACACGGACAGCCACCGTCGTCTTGGCCGTACTTGAGGTGGGAGGCGGTGTTGCTTCAGGGCGAGGCCCCTCTCCCCACCTCCGGCCCAGCCACTGGCCAGGCGCCCGGCGGAGGGCGAGGGCCTCTGTCCGCTCCGCTCTGCCCTGCGGAGCCGCCCGCGGCTTAGACGGCGTCCTGCTGCTCGAGCGCGGCGCGTGCGCCCCGTCTGGCTCAGCCAGCAGAGCGGGCGGGCGGGGCGCGGGCGGCCGCCGGAGCCAGGCGCCGGCTGGCCCGGCGCTCCGCGAAGGAGCGCTCGGCCTGAGGGAGGCGGTGAGCCGGCCGAGCGCCTCTCGCCGCGCCCCGACGCTCCGTGCCTGCGCCCGCGTGACCGGCTCCTCCCGAGAAGTTCTCCGAGCTGCTCAGGGAGCAGCGGTTTGCCGCGCTCAGGTGTCCCTGACTACAGGCAGTGTAGTCCCTCCCCAGCAGCCCTAGGCGAGAGCTCCATCCCCCTGCTGGGAGCTCTGGGCTCCCCCCGCCCCGGGAGTCTCCTGTCTCCCTAGACCGGCCGGTGGGCCCGGGCTGGGTGTCGGGGAGCTGCTCCGCAGACGGTCCCGGGCGGCCGGCTCACCGCTGCCGGAGGGACTCGCCCGCCCCTCGCCGCCGCCCGGGCCGCGGACGGGCCGGGGTCTCTGGGTCACGGGTCTCTTCCGCGTTCCAGGCTGAGGCCCTTCACCTCCTACAAGCTGCGCCTGAAGGCCACCAATGACGTTGGGGACAGCGACTTCAGCGCAGAGACAGAGGCGGTGACCACGCTGCAGGACGGTGAGCACGGGGCCCCTCCCGCGGCCGCCTGCGCGCCCCGGAAGCCGGGCTCCTCGACTCCCGTCCTGAGCCCGGAAGGGGTCGCCCCGGGGCGCGGGGGGCGTGGCCGCGGGCAGTGGAATCCCATTAGCAGCAGAGGCTGGGGGCTCCTGTACAGCGCAGGGCCCGAAATCAAGACTTCAGGGGCTTCCAAATGGAGGAGGGTTCTTTGACTGGCTTCCAAACCCCGGCCATCCGTTAGCATCCCTGAGACTGAATAACGTATGGGGTCATTGAAGATAGATGTCGGGGGGTAGCTGTGTTTTCAGAGGTTTTCCCCGTTTTTCTCATTCACGAGCCACCCAGTTTTGTCACTTGACAAAAGCACGGTAAAGGGATGGAAGTGAGACCCCCTAACAGCTCCAGGTGGCTTTTCACCCGCCCTGTCCTGCTCAGAGCAATTGGGCCCGAAGATCCGTCGTGAGTTCGTTTAGCAATTGATAATCAAAGCGGCCTCGGAGGAGCTGGGAGACGGTGTCCTCAAGTCCGCCCAGGGGACAGGCAGCTGCTTGGGTTGGAAAGGAATGCTGCTGCGTAACGATGCTGGGCTCTGGTCCCGGACTGCAGACCCCAACCCTGAGCCGGCCCAGCGGTGCTTTATGATAATCCCCAGACCTGCCCCCGCACCCTCTCCCCCAGTTAACGCAGCAGGGGACCGAGGCTCAAACCAGCCCATCTCCGCCTGCTCTCCCCGGGACCCCCCCACCTTCGGCTCTGCTCTCTCTGTAACCTGGGAGGGCAGCTTCTCCAACACCAGGCCGCCAGGGACCTGAAGGACCAGCTAAGGGGTTCCGGGGACCCTTCTAGCTCTTCAGGGGCACGCGGAGACTATTTGCAAGAGTAGAAGCCACCAGGGCCCGCCGGTGATCCTGACCGGGACGTGCCCGCGAGCTCATGGGGGTCCGCAGCCCCGACTTCAGGGAGGACGCGCGGGACCTGGCCCTGGAGAAACTGAGGTGGTCTTTTGTGGCTCCCGCTTTAATCCTACGTTTAACACAACCAAGGTTCCACTTCAGCTAAGCACTGATGGTTAGAAGAAAGAAAATGCAGCACGCTGGTTTCGGGGGGAGTCTCTGAGAAGGACTCTGGAAGCAGGACGCCCCCTCACGGGCTCAGTCAGAAGAGGGCCTCTCTCACCCCTTTCATATTCAGATCACTCCTTTTGATGCGTTTATCGTGTCATCTCCCTTTTGGGAGATTTGCGATTTCTCTTTGCCGTGGATCGTCTCAAAGTCCGGCTCTCGGCAGAGACTGACTCACTCCGGGGTGGGCAGCCTTGTGCTGGGGGAGGGGCTTGGGAGCCTGTGGATGGTTTGCTAATAAAGTTTCCTTGTAACAGTGTTTAGGGTACTGAGACCGCCCCGTAACTGTAATCCCGGGTGATCAGGAAAGCTGGATCAGGGTCTTAAGATAGAGCAGCAGGAGGTCGGAGGGCGCAGGGTAGAGGGCTGTCCCCGGGCGGGAGGGGAGGCCTGGCAGGTGCAGGGGAGGTTCACGGAGCAGGGGGACCCGGGGCCACGTCGGGAGGGTGTGCCAGACACACCCTGGGGGCGGGGCGGGCGGGCCGGAGAACTCCTCCATCATAGACTGCTCAGAGCCTACTTCTGAACCTTAGCTGTGTCGGGTGTCAGGCTGTCACAGTGGGGCAGCCGTCAGGAGGCCGATCCGTCTGCTGAGACAGGGCCGCACAGGCCCAGCGGGAGCAGAGGTGGGGAAGGGGTGTCAGGAAGGCCTGCTGGGCATGGCAGCCACTCCAGAGAGCGGGGCAGGGCTGTGGGCAGGGGTCAAACCGACCTCGTCCCCCGGGGAGCAGAGCAGAGCCGCCAGCGAGACCCAGACCGGGGCAGACGTCCCTCCAGCCCCCGGCAGTCAGCCTCCGTCCCTGACAGTCACGTCCGTGTTTACAGCCAAGGGCACTGTGGCCCGGCTTGATCATTTGTCCTGTTCAGAGGTCGCTCTGACCTGAGTACCTCAAAAACATGATGCCCCACCTCTGGGGGAGGGGTGGCCCCCGCGGAGATCTGGGAAGCGCAGGGGCTCCCCGGGCACCTCCTCTGGTGCGAGCAGCTCCCCGTGGAGAGGTCCAGACTCGCGAGTCTGTCTTGGGGGTCCGCCTGGAGGGGAAGGTCAGGGACGTGAGCTGTGAGCGCCCGGCCAGGTTTAGGTTCCTTCTCTCCTGGACACAGGCTGGCGGGTGGGGGAAGGGCATCCCCAGGGAAGAGGGAGGCTGGATGCCGGCTGGCCAGCTTTCCCCGGCTCTCGGGGGCTGGGCCCGGCCCTGCCTCCTGACCGGACCGGGAGGGAGCTGGTCCAGGCGGCCGCCGAGCAGCCTAATCCTTGCCTTCTTCTTTCTCGTATTTCAGTTCCGGGAGAGCCTCCGAGCTCTGTCTCTGTGACGCCACACACCACCTCGTCTGTTCTGATCCAGTGGCAGGTAAGGGCCCCAGAGTCCCACGGTGTTTGGTAAAACCGTTCATGCGACCGCGTGGTCAGCTGGCGCCTGCCGGGCCCCGGATCCGGGTGGAGTGGGACAAAGGGGACACGCCAGTCGGGCTCGCACACTGTGCGGGGAAATGGTGAGTGTGACTTCGAGACGGGAAATGCAGGACTGTCACGGCCCGCGTAACGGCCTCGTGGCCAGCGCACTGAGGGGACCCAGCAGGACGGCAAGGGGGTGCCCAGGGCACAGACGGACTGAGCTTTGGAGAAGGAGGCAGACAGGGCAAGGCTTCTGTGGCAAGACTGGTTCACGTCCTACTGGGTTATCGTTTGTACGGAAATTATTTCCAGCCAGACAAAACATCGACGGGATGACATGTATCTTGTTTAGTTCCAAGTCTTTAGCCAAACCAAGGAACCTTCTCCTAAATAATCAAATAGTCCTTGGTGAGCTGTTAGCAGTGCTCTAATAGAGCATTGAAAGGACCTGCTGCCCTCTCTTTGCCTTGTTTCCACTTCTGGATCATTTTTGCTAACAGTGAGGTGCCTTGAGGGCAGAAATACCGAGGGGCAGAGCCGCCAAGGAAGGCTGCCCTGCCCGAGGGCGAGCCCAGCTGAGGGCGAGGGATCCAGCCAGGGCGTGGGGGCTAATTCAGGAGCGGGGCTGGAGCTGGGCCGCCCGGGCACGCACACAGACCGACGGGCAGGGGCCCGGGGCGGTGATGAGCTTGGGCACAGCACCTGGCCAACAAGGGAAGCTGCTGAGTCCAGGATGCGGGCGGCCGTCCTGGGCGGGGGCAGCGCCTACAGCCAGCGGGCCGTGGGAGGGCAGACAGAGGGCGGGCGCCGTGGTCCGGGTTCAGAGCCACGGGGAGCTGGGGGTCCAGAGAGTGGGCTGTGTGGGCATGAGCGTCTTCCTCCGGGTTGGTGACAATCGTCTAGATAATGCCGGAGTCACATCCAGAGTCAGCGGGAACCAAGCACTGATCATGGTCTGGACGTGGCCTTGGAGAGTGGAGAGGGCTTACCTTGGCCGGGTGCACCGCACTGGCACAGGAAGGAAGGGCGGGACGGAAAGGGACAGGGAGCCCCGGGAGAGGACCAGGGCCTGGGCTCAGTCTGCAGGCCCCAGTCTGCCATTGCGTGACTCTGATCCCCCAGAGGCCTCTCTGGCCCCAGCTTCCTCCTCCATAAAAACAGGAGGTCAAAGGGGACCTCTGACGTCACTGCGAGGTCTCTGATCCGAGGCCCGTTAGACCTCTACAGCCCTGACTTCCATCAGGGTCTCTGATGGAAGGAGAGAAACATTCCAAATGGAAATTCAAGGTCCCAAGCACTTCTGTTTCCCACCCTCCACTAACATGATCAACCAAACGCAGATAGGTCCTTCGGGCTGCGCTGAATGCTGCCAGGTTTGTGCTTTGTTTGTGGGTTTGGGGTCTGGCTGCCCGGTAACTAGGTGAGCTCCTTCTCCGTGAAGGCAGCGGCTCAGGGCTATGTCCCCTCATCGCCTCCGAATACATGGCTGTGGACGAGTCGCTGGCTGTCAGCCCGGCCGTCCCGCCTCTAGCCACTGGGCTGCAAGCCCTCAGTTGCGGTTAGAGCGCTCTGTGAAGTGGCGAGAGCCGCCCCAAAGGCTCTTGGCATGTGTGTCTGTCAGCTGTCCCCCTTCAGACCCCAGCAGAACAAACTAATTCCAGGAAGCCTGAACAGGAGGTGGTCAGTATGATGCATTGTGGAAATAAATGCCTGTCAACTGCCAGGCAATTGAAGTGTAATTAAAATTACGAGTGATTTACTAAATCAGAGTGAGCAGAGCAAAGGAACTACGTTTAAATATAGATTTACATCCCAAATGAAATGTTTCACCTGTAAACTTTTTTTTTTTTGTAATTTGTTTAAAAATGCAAACACTGCCTGTAATTTCAAGGCCGTTGACCCATTTGAACGGGCTGTCTGTCAGGTTTGATTCCTCTTAGCAGGGTGATCAATCTGTGCCTTTCACGGGTCCAGTGCTGTTTGGAATCTAAGGATTTGCGTGTATATTCTAGACAGTGTGGGCTTTGTGTCCACACTGAGTGCCGCTCATACTGGGCATATTCACATCTCTGAATTGATCACAACATTTCAGCTGGCTGTTCTGAAGCCTCCAGCGGGTCACACAGTCTGTCATTCAAATGCATTTCCCCTCTGGTGGCTGCAGTGCATTTTGAGGCTGTTTTCTATCAGAGAAAACGTCCTAAAGGAACAGATCACATCATGCACGATGGACTCAGGGGAGGGGGGGCACTCAGTGCTGTACAGGGCGCCTTCCTAAGAGGAGTGTTGCAGCTCCCCGGGCAGAGGGGACAGGGCGGCGGGGCCTCTTCAAGACAGCTCTTGGCCTTTGTTCCTTTCCTCACCACTTGCTCTGTTGTCTGCAGAGGACCAGCTCTGGCTTGGGGTGCTGAGCCCCTTGAGGTGAACAGGACAGATTCCAGACCCTGAAGGGCTTCCATTTAGTGCACTGAGCTCTACACGCATTAGTGCAAAGCCAGCGGAGGGGAACAGCTGACTCTGGCCAGAGGGAGGTGGGAGGTGACAGGATGAATGGTCCTCCTGATCTCGGGTGGCCTCGGCCTGCGGCGGCCTGAAGCAGCCTTACAGTTCCCCGGCCAGAGACTGAAGTCAGGTTGCAACAGTGAGAGTCCTGAATTCTAGCCACTAGACCAGTGGCCAGGGACAAGGCCCTGGCCCATCGGCTTTATAGAAATGAATTCCCACAAAGAGATGGAAAGTTGTGAAACTAGTAGAGTGTTGATTAGGAGGAAAAAGGATATGTGTGAATAGACTCACACGGGTGGACTCAGAGAGAGAGTTGCGCCCTCGTGGTGGTTTGAATCTCTTAAATGGGGCGTTTCTTCCGGGTTGCCTTCAGCCAGTCATCCTGCTCTGCCTGGTTCTGAGCCCTTATTTGGTTTATCTCAGGGTCCTCCCATGTGTGCGTGCACATCTCTTAGCCAAGATGGATTCTAGTGAAGAGGCCTATGGGTAGGTCGACATCACCTACTGTGGGGTGGCGCCCCGTCCCTTTTGACCTCCGAGGGGCCTGTCTGCACACGTGTAGTCGGGGCGGGTCTCCTTGACCTCAGAAATGAGGAATACGTGGTCTCTTTATCTTTTATCGGGCAGGGCTCAGCTCCTCTCTGCCCTTGTCCCCCCACAGGGGACAGACTCCAGCCTGGGGCCCGTCTATCCCCCGCCTCACTCCCGCAGTAAAGGGCAGGGAGACGGCTATCCAAGCATCACGTGCAGCCAGAGCAAGGGCTCGGAGGTGTGACGGCTACTGGCCTTTGGCGCTGTGTCCCAAGGGAAGGCACGCTGGAGCCGGCTTCTCTAGGGCCTCCTGGGCTCCGCTGAACCATCGGGACTTAATCCCGCGGGCGCCAGAGGGAACCCCTGTTCTGTGCTCCAGGAAACGGGAGGCACGGGAAGTCATGGGCTCAGGCCTCAGGACGACAGCAGCTGAGCTCCAGCTCTGTCTCATACTTGCCGTGAGGCCTCAGACCCCATGTGGACCCTCCCCAAGCCCAGGCCCCCCGGACCTGCCTGCTCTGGGAAAGCCCGCCGCACCGGCCCCAGCCCGTCCCTGGGTGCTCGGCCAGGACTGCGGCTCGTGGTGGGAGTCCTGCCCCCTCCCCACCCGGGCCCTTCCCTCCGCTCAACCCTGCCGCCTGGTATACAAGACGCCCGCCCTCACCCTCCCGGCCGTCCCCAGCTCTCGGTTCCCTTCCCGCCCGCTGGAGTGGGCCATCAAGGCCAGCGCGCTCTGACCGGCTCATCTGCATTTTAACGGGGGCTTCGAAAACTCAAAAACTGCTCTGGACCCCCAGAAAGCCTGCCGGTAGAATTTCTGACGTGCGGGAGGCAGAGTGAAGATGTTTTTAGCGGGGACCCCGTCCCCTCGAGCGTCTGCCCGTACAGATGGCTGATCCAGGAGGAAGTCAGCCAGAGGTGGTGTCGCCTTGACTTGAGCAGACCCAGCGCACCTCCACAAGCATTGACTAAGCACCTGCTGTGTCCCAGGCCTGGCAGAGGGGCTGTGGGAAGATAGAAACGAACACGACACAGACAAGGCCCGGCCTCCACGGGCACGTGCTAAATCGGAAACCACGGGAACGGCGTCGTCAGGGCCAAGGGCTGGGAGAAAGGTCTGCACGTGCGAAGGGAGACTTCTGTTCAGAGACCCCCCAGAGACCACCTAGGCCGGCTTCCACATGTAGCAGGTACAAGGCTGAGCCCTGGAGGTTGGGCACCAGCCTGAGCCTGCCCTGCAAGGCCGTTGCAGAGCCAGGACTCGAGCTGGGCCCACCGCTTCTGGAACTCTCCGTGGGTCACATGGAGCTGCCCTACTGGGACCTCCCAGGACACCCAGAGTCGTAGAGGCCTCTCACAAATGACAGATGGTTCATTCCAAGCTCGAGGAATAGAAAGTGTGGTTAAACCCTGTTCAGGAGGGGCAGGCAGGCCTGTGCGTCGCCGTGGGTCGTGAGAGCCTCACTGAGTGAGGCCTTCAGAGAGGCCGCCCTCCGGGCTGTGCGACCACCTGCCCCTCCTCCTCGGGCTGGGACGGCTCCGGCTGGGAGGGCGTCACGGGGGGCGCGGTTTCTGGTGCGGCCAGATGTGGACCTGCCCGCGGCTGCAGCACGTGTGCCTCGGGACGCGGGGCTCGGCCGCTCCTCGCACCCCTGCAGCATCCTCTCCTCGGCTGGAAGGGTTTGAGCCTGGGATCGGCAGCCTCCGCCCCTCCCCCGTCCCCCGCAGCCCAGCCCCCCCAGGTGTGGACGCCGGCCGGGGCCCGGGTGTTTGCCGCCGGTTCCAGAGCCACATCTGGCCCCCAGGGAGGTCGCTGTTATTCCCACAAACTCCCAGCATCCTGCCTGTTTGATATTTGGGGCGAGCGGAATCCAGCCCTTCCCGTTCCTCCCAAGCTCCCCACTCCCTGAAAGCCAGTTTCTCTCACGGTCACCCATCTCAGGCCTGCGCGTCTGCAGGGTCAGGCCTGGGCCTTCGCAGGCTCCCTGCTGGGGTCTGGGTGCCTGCAGCTGCCGTGACCAGAATCTGGGCCTGTGCAGAGGCCTGGAAGGTGACCGGGGTGACATGGCTGGGCTGGGCCTTGAGACGGCTCTGCCCACCTGCCTGTCTTCAGCTCAGACCCCCGAGAGGGAAGCCTGGGATTCCTCATCGTCACCGCCTCTCCCTTCCCGCCTCGTCCGCGGCAACGATGCCCCGGGACCCTCAGGCAGGACGCTGGCGTCACCTGGGTGGACCGGGGCTCCCCGGGTGCACAGCCGGTGCCGCATATGAGCCTGGACGCGGGGCACGGTCTCCCAGGAGAGGGGAAGCGGAAGCCCCCGGGTCTTGTCTCTCGTACCCGGGCATCTTCCCGACTCCTGATTAACAGGCTCCTGTGGACTTGAGGACTCTCCGTTCAGGCCCGTCTCCTGGAGTTCAGCTCCAGATGGGCCTGGGAGGGCCGCCCGCGTGGGGAACGGCGCCGGACCCAGCCTGTCCTGGCTCGGTGCCGACCGATGCCCTGGCCGGCTGCTCCTAATGACTGCCCCCTGCCGCCTGAGCCCCGCCCATCCCCGCCCATCCCCGCCCCTCCACTAGATGGGCTGCCTTTTCTCCCCCATCGAAGCCCCTCCTCCCGCGACGGCCAGCTCCACGGTTGCGCGCCCTGTATGTTTCTCTCTGATGCTCCAGTGTGCAGCGAGCCCTCCCTTTCTGGCACTTCGCGTGTCATCACTCAGGACGTGTCATCGACCTGCTGAGCGGGTCCGCGCTCGAAGACAGGGCTGGGGCGAGCGCCGTGCTGCCCGGCAGTGGCGCAGGGCTCGGCGGCGCGGGCAGGTGCCCCCGCAGCAGAGGAGCTCTGCTGACCACCTGGTGGGCCTCAGCCTAGGGCCTCCGCTGCGGGGGGACCCGTGGGGTCCAGGCCTCCCCCCCTTCTCAGGGGCCGCGTCTGTGAGCAGCCTGGGGTCCCCAGGGTCAGAGGCCCTGGAATTGCTTGGCCTTAGTCGGCAAAGGGCCATGGAGAATGCATCGCCGTGCCCTGGACCTCTTCTGTGCAACTTAGGTGTTGGGCGGAGAAACGTCTCTCCTTTTACTCTTACACGTAGACTTTTCCGACTTTTCCATCCGTTGCATTTTTTTAAAGAAGGGTGAAATAAACGTTCTGTCACATGTTATAAGAGTTGTGTTTGAAGGGAGCCTTACAGGATAAGGATTGTAATTTGTCTCCACCGTAGCCAATAAGAAGGCAGGACTAGAGTTGACTTGGCAGATTGCCGCCTTCCGTCCTTATGAATAGATGTGCGTGTCTTGCGCGCGCGCACACACACACACACACACACACACACACACACGATCTGCGTCTCAGCCTCTGTTGTGATGCATTAGCACCGACCCTGTCTCTGGCATCAATTAGCGTTAAACCCTGAATGGTGTCTGCCTTTACCACGCAGAACCAATATTTAAATAGGGGAGGGTGGTACAAAATAAAAACCCTAAAAGCGATTCTGAAAACAATTCTGTGAACTCTAAAGGGAGAAATCTGGGGAAAATAAAAAAAAAAAGAACAACACGTCAGCAACGCCCCGTATTCAGGGAAGGATCTGAAACGCTGCCGTCCTCAGAGCGGGACAGCAACCAGGGCAGGAGCCCAAAGGCTGGGCCGGCTGGAGAGAGAGCAGGTGTCATCCCAGGACGCCCGGTGACGGGCCCTCTCCCAGGGAGGCTTCCGCATCTCCAGCACTACTGAGCTTTTGTCCATCCAAGTTGGTAAGAAAGAAAAGGACAAAATTTGGTAAACTGAAAACCATAACAAGAAACAGAGCCTCTCTCCTGCCCCCCAGTCAGACCCCCGGGCTTCACCCCTGTTCTCACCTCCCTTCCTGAGAGCACTCAGCTTCCCGAGTTCCTCGCTCTCTGTCGGTCTGGGCTTCGTTTGGGGAACTGCTGAGGGAGAGGACAGAGGGCCCAGTGCTGGAGAAAGTGGTCGAGGTCGTGGTTCGGCCACCGGGGCCGGACGGACAGGCGTGCGCCCCAGGGACCCTGTGTGCCCTGCTGGTCACCTGTCCACACACGCCGTCCAGGAGGCACCAGGTCTGTGCTGGTCCACCTTGCCTTTCATGTCATTAACCCCATGACTGTGAGTTGATTTTAAAGACGTTTCCACCTGTGGGTGTCAGCGGCCCGCGCTCAGGCAGAGGGGCGGCGGCGGCAGCGGGCACACCTCGGAAGTGTTGGGGGTCTGGTTGCAGACCCCCCCGGTGAAGAGATTCTGGCAATAAGGCGAATCACACGCCTTTTTGGTTTCTCGGTGCGTGTAAAAGCGGTGTTCACCCTGTACTGTCGTCTGTTAAGCGTGCGATAGCAGTATGTCCAAACAAGACAGCGTACTTGATTGAATGAAAAATACTTTATTGCTAGAAAATGCTAACCATCACCTGAGCCTTCAGGGAGTCACAGCAGTGACACCAAAGGCCACCCTAACAGATACAACATAATGAGAAAGCTTTAGCTATCGTGAGAATTACCACAACGTGCCACGGAGACGTGAAGCGAGCAAACGGTGTTGGAGGACGGCGCTGACAGACTCGCTTGACTCGGGGCTGCCGCAGACCTTCAGTTTGTAAAGAGCACAGTATCTGTGCAGTGCAGTAAAGCGAGGTGTGCCGGTAGCCCGCCCGTGTCCCGTTAACGTAAACGTCACGTCGATGCTGGTTCTGAGATTCAAATTCAACTGGGTGCCCGGGGTTTGCATTGGCTACATCCGGCAGCCCTGTGAGGGGAAAGCAAAACAGGGGAGACCCACCTGGCCTGGCAGTCCCTGGGCTCTGGCTTTGCGGTTCCGGCCTGACAGGCCGCGTGGTTCAGAGGGGGCCCCAGGGTCCTGCTAAGGCGGCCAGAACCAGAAGGGAAGGGGCTGGAGGCGAGCCAGCCCCCAGGTCCTCTGTGCTGGGTGTGGCGGCTGAGAAAGGTCGGGAGGGAAACGGAAACAGCCCCTCCTGGAGAACAGTCCTGCCCCGGAGACACAGCCCCCGTGCGCCCGCAGAGGGTCTGGAGCCAAGGCCCCCACGTGCCCAGCAGCCCGGCCCCGCCGGCCCCCGGCGGGCAGAGCCTGGACAGGCTCCTCAAGGAGACATGCTCGGGGCCACTGGCGGCTCCGACGCGGCCCTCCTCGTGGCTCTCTGCCCCTGAGCTCACGCTGGGGTCTGTCGCCCCTCAGCCAGGAGGAGTGTCGTTTGATAGGATTTGCTGGGCTCCTCCAACAAGATGGACACGCCCGGATCGTCCACGTGGCGAGTCCACTCACGTTTCCCAGGCACGCGTGCCTGCGTCTAATGGGGAAAATGACCTGCCGGGGTGCTTGTCACGAGGTGGGGGCGTCACCGAGGACCCGGGAGGCACCGCGAGGACGTCGGGGCCGCAGCAGAGCCGCAGTGCCGCGCCCGGGCTCGAGGGAGCACGCGGCAGCTCTCGCTGGTGAAAACGTGGCGACTCTGGCATGTGCGCGAGTGTGTGCAGGGCGCCCCGTGTCTCGGGCATCTCCCTTGCTGTCCGCATCCGCTTGGCTCCTGGGTTTGGGACCGAGTGGCAAGAAGTCACAGAGAACGGACTCATCTGAACATCCAGACCCTCGTGGCGCCTGGGTTCAGGGACTAGGATTGAAGGGTGAGAGTTTGGACAGCAAAGCACGCGGGTGTCCTGGGGCTGCCGTAACGGGTCACCGCCAACCGGGCTCCTTCGCGCAACAGGGATCTGCTCTCCCACGGTTCTGAGGGCCAGGGTCCAAGGTCAAGGTGTCGGTTGTCTCTGAAGACGCAGGGAGGCATCCCCCCCGCCCCCGCCCAGCTTCTGGCGGCCACGGCAGTCCTCGGTGCTCCTCGGCTTCTAGACGCAGCCCTCCAGCTTCTGCCCCTGCCTTCACATGACGTCCTCCCTGTGTCTGAATGTCCTCACCTTGTAAGACTCTTTGGGTCTTTTTATAGTCTCAGCATTTGTCAAGTAATTGCTAGATTGTACATTGCCTCTTAAACCGCGCTTTGTCTTCGCGGATCCATCACGTTGAACATTTAGGAGCCTGTGTGAATTAACTATTATAATACCTGATGGTGTTCACAAGTCCAAAGTCTGCGATTAAGTTCGCAAGCAATTTTGCTGTCAGTGCCCTTCAAGCTGGAAGGTCGTCCTGTTGTCTTCGTGTCATTGGAAAGACCCAGAGAGGATTGGTTTTGGCGTTGTTGGTTTTTTTTTTTTGTGGGGGGGCGTTAGTCCCGAGCTTGTATTTGTAGGACTCAGGACTGCACGCCTGCAAATGTTTGTGTAGCATCGATTTCCAGACGTGTAACTGCTGGATTAAAAGGCAAGTGCATTAAAGACTTAGACAAATAAAATGGAAGTGCCCTCCAAGAAGAAGCCAGTCATTTCCTTAGGGCCCCCCCTACCACTGTGTGACCTCCTCCTAACCTGATTACATCTGCAGGGACCCTCTTTCCAGACAAGGTCTCGCATCCGCAGGTACCGGGGGTTAGGATGCCAGCATATCTCTTGGGGGGACACAGTTCAGCCAACGACAGAGGGGCTTTCCCGCCAAAGCTGTGGCCTCCATTCAGGCACCAGGCCGCTGTGTACCAAGGCGCAGTGGCGCCACTTGGGCAGCGGCCTTGTAGAGTCGCAGAAGTCCGGGGAGCGCCCCTGTCCCTGGGCAAGGCTTCGCGACCCCTCCAGCCGGGGGTCACGGGCGTGCTCTTGGTCTGTCTCTCTGGTCACAGTTTGGGAGGTCTGATCCTTTACTCGCTGAGGATCCCAGAGGGGAAACTGGAGCCCGAAGCCCCTAAGGCCGGGGTCGCTGCTGCGGCCTCATCGGGATGCCGTGTGGAATGAGACGACCTTCCTTCTACCGACAGACCTGTCAGCCGCAGGGAAAGGGACAGGTGGCTGGGCCCTGCCTGACCGGACCCTGCGCCCAGTGTGGGTTTGCACGGCTCCTGGGCTCACGTTCTCCCCCGAGCTGAGCCTTGTCACCGAGCTACCCGTCACCTGGCCTCCACCGGCTTCTTAAGAGTCAGACGGGCCCCGCCGTCACGCGCTGACGCGGAAGGGGGAGGTGTGGGTCCCAGCCTGCGCCCGAATCGGGCAGAGTGGGGTGACCGGGCACGCGGAGGGGTCAGTGAGGGTCCCGGTGAGACGGCCACAGCCTGGGTGGACAGAAGGGACAGGGGCTGAGGGGACGGGGTGAGGCCAGCGGCGGACGATGCAGAGCCAGGCCACGTCCACGGTTGCCTTCAGGTCCTGGCTGGGCCCGCTACGGGCAGCTTCCTCGCCCGTCTGTGCCCTGGGCCACGGTCTCCAGCCTCCGGCCCGGGGCTCGGGGGTTTGGGCTGGACGTGGATGAGAGGCCCGTGCCCGCACTCACAGGCGCCAGGAGCCCCAGGCCCCGGGGAAACGGCCGCACAGCAGGTTCTGTCCCCGAGTTCCCCGCGCTCTCCTCGTCAGTGTGACACCTGCCGGTGTTCTTGCAAACAGCCGAGGGCCCTCCGTGTAGAGCGGTGAATCCCTTCCAGCCAGGCGGCCGCTCGTGAATCCAGGTCCCCTGACCATGGTGTCTTTGCAGCCCCCGAGGGACGAGAGCCTGAACGGCCTCCTGCAGGGATACAGGATCTACTACCGGGAGCTAGAGTACGAGGTGGCCTCGGCCACTGAGTCCAAGACACTCAAGACCCCCTCCGCTCTGCGGGCCGAGCTCACAGGTGAGCCCTCTCCTCCCCCCGCATGGGCCCGTCAGCAGGGAGGTTCCTGTGACCACGGTGCATCCGCGCCCCCAGGCCTGGGCCTCGGGGGCTGGAGGAGGTGCGGCTCTGCCCCCCCCCAGCACGGCCCAGGGCACAGCGAGGTGCCGTGAGCAGAGGCCCCCAGCCGGTGGGGGACCAGGGAGGCTGCCTGGAGGAGGAGCCGTCTGAGGTGACTGTCGGGGTACAGAGGATGTCACCGAGGGTGTGACGGGAAGCGAGGGGTGCGGGGCCCAGCACAGCTCGGCGCGGGCAGGCAAGCAGGGTGGCAGGGGCTCGGGTGGGCCCCTGCCCCCCCCAGCACGGCCCAGGGCACAGCGAGGTGCCGTGAGCAGAGGCCCCCAGCCGGTGGGGGACCAGGGAGGCTGCCTGGAGGAGGAGCCGTCTGAGGTGACTGTCGGGGTACAGAGGATGTCACCGAGGGTGTGACGGGAAGCGAGGGGTGCGGGGCCCAGCACAGCTCGGCGCGGGCAGGCAAGCAGGGCGGCAGGGGCTCGGGTGGGGCAGGGGTCGGCCGGCCAGCGCAGGGCGTGTGCCGCGTGGGGCTGCCCCAAGTGGAGCAGGTTTGGGGTCCACTGGGGCAGCTGCAGGGAGCCCCGGCTTCTCTCCCGGCTCATCTGTCTGCTCGCCTGCACCCGCCAGGCCCCTCCGCGTCCTCTGACGGTCCTTCCCGCAGCCATCGAGGAAGCTCTGGAGCTGCTGGGGAGGCCGCCGCGCTCCCCGCCTCCTCTCTTCCCGGCGCCCCACACGCTGTCAGAGGAGCTACTTGAGCCTTCAGGCCCGCGCGCCGGGGCCCGCTCGGGCCTCGCGTCTCGGCGAGGGTCACGCGTGCTCTGGGCAGCTCCCGTGCTCCCTCCCCAGCCCGCCTTTCGGGGCCTCGGGGCTGCAGCTCGGCCCCGGCCCCGCCAGGAGGAGGACTGGCTCAGTCGTGACCCCGGGTGTCCCTTGCTGGCGTCCAGACCGCCGTGAGCGCCTCCCTGGGCCGTGTCACACAGTCGGATGCGTGGAATGAGAGGGTGCGGTGGGGTCTGTGCGCCTGGTCCCTGTCTGTCGTCTGCTCGTCCCCTTCGGCCCGGGGCTCCACCTGAGCACAGGTAGCCCGACAAGGTGCCTGTGAAGGCGTTGCCCGGGAGACGACGACCTCCATCTCCTCCTGTGCTGCTTACGCTACCTCGTGCCAGATGCGAGCTTGACCCGTTTAATCTGAGGGGTGAGCGCACGCCACCCCCTCGCGGGCCGGGGGGCCTGGCTGGCTCACCAGGCAGCACGGGGGCCCCGGCGAGCAGACCCCGCCACGCGGGGGGTGGAGAGGCTTCCCGGCCAGGCCCCTGCTCCGCGGCTGCAGCCCGTCCTGGCGAGAGCTCTTCCCTGCGTGCTGACTGCCTTTCTGCTCTGCTTGCCCCGAACAGCCCAAAGCAGCTTCCAGACCGTGAACAGCAGCTCCACGTTAACGACATACGAGTTAACGCGTAAGTGACACCGCCCTCCGCAGGCGCCGCGTGACCGTGTGACGGGCAGCAGCCGGCAGCACCGCGTGGCCTCTCAGGGGTCCGACGGGAAGCCAGCTTGGATTCATGGCTCTCGCTTCTGGAGCTCCCCCTCAAACACTGCTTCGCAATCTGCCGGAAGCACCAGGGAGACAGGAAAGGAAACTTCTAGAAGCAGAGGCTGGGAGTGTGGGGTACCGGCAGCTGGTCTTCGAGTTTGGGACAGGAGGAAAGGCAGTGGGCAGATCTCTCTGGCTCCTTCGACGTATTTTTTAAGCCCCTTTATTATTGCGGTAAAATTCACATAACAACACACAATTTACCATCTTCACCATTTTTAAGGGTCCAGTTGAGTGGCATTAAGCACGTCCACACTGTCGGGCGACCATCCCCACCGTCCGTCTCCGGAACTTTCTCATCTTCCCAGACTGAGACTCTGCCCTCGTGAAACATGGACGCCCCGTCCCCTCCCCCAGCCCCGGGTCCCCACCCCCTACTTTCCACCTCTGTGACCCTGGCTCCTGCAGGGACCTCACAGAAGTGGGGTCGCACAGTGCTGGTCCCTCTGTGTCTGCTGGGTTCACTTCGAGTTTCATCCGTGCTGTAGCGTCGGGGTTTCCTTCCTTCTCAAGCCTGAGGCACCGTCCACCGCATGCACTCACCCCATTTATTTATCCATCCGTCCTCCGTTCCTCTTTAACCAAACTGCTTCCCCTTGGCTTCCTGGCTGGGGATGGGTTTCAGCAACCGAGTGCAAGGCTAAGGGGCCCCGGTGTGATTCACTTCGGCACAGAGAAGTGGCTGGATTAGAAAGAGGACAAATGGGGGAGGGGGAGGGGGAGCCGGCCCTCCCCCGGCCCCAGGTGTGCCGGCACTGGCTGCCAGCCCGTGCCCTTGCACCCTGCCACCACCTGGGCCAGCCGACCAGCCTGGCAGCCGGGGCGGGGCTCACGGAGCTGTCCCACCTCCCCAAGCGTCACCTCGTCCATCCGTCGTGTGCTCACTCACCCCCCGACCCATCGCTCCCTGGTTGTTTCCTTGTCTCTCCGCCAAGTCCCTCCTGGGCCGGGTGCTCACCCAGACGTGACCTCCCCGAGGAGCCAGGTGAAGAGTCCAGTGCAGGCCCGGCCCCAGCGAGGAGGGCTCCCTCCCGGGGTCTCGTCGAGGCCCTCCAGTCGTGGTTATGATGTGCGGGAGGGGCGGCCCCGACCACGCAGCAGCGTCCACTCTGGCGTGTCTCCGTGGATTCCCGGGCCACGCGAGTCCCGGGGTTGAGACGAAGCCGGGTTGTTTGTCTGGCAGCACGGCTGGACCGCGTGGACAGAACCTTGACCGTGAAATGTACACATATCGGCAAACCGAGGCCTTTGAGCTTTTAATGGCCGTGTCCTGGGGAGAAAATGGCGTGTGAATCCAGACGCCTCGCCCAGGCCAGGTAGCCAGGCGCGAGCTCTGCACTAGCCAACATGGTGAGAGCAGCTGACCTCTAAGCCAAAACGTTCTGGAAGGTTCTCCCCGTTGCCTGGCTTTCCCGAGGCCCCAGGTGCGTGCCGGACCACCTGGGTGCATGGTTCCTGCAAATCGTACCTCCCGGCGAGCGGCCAGCTCAGCAGAGGTGCAGCGGATCCGACCCCCAGGCCCTCCCCTTGAAGGCGGTCCAGCTTCTGCCTGCCCTGCTGGGCCAGGGTCTCACTCCGTCTGTTCCTACGCTCACGGAGAGATTCTGGACCAGGAGGCAGGCCCGGGTCAGGCCCTGTATCCTAGCTTCTTTCCCTCAGAAGAGGGGCCTGCTGCCGCCCTTCCCCGAGCGCAACATGGGTCCCGTCTTGGCCTCACGAGTGTCTCTAGTCCCGGGACAGAGGGTGGCAGGCCCCTCGCAGACCTCTCTCTGCAAGAAAGAGCTCTTCCCCCGCGTCTCCTCAAGGGGCCGTGGTCCCTCAGCGTGGCTCACGGGGGGAGTTTTCTAAGAAAGGGAGGGGGGTCCCGCCAGCTGACCCCTGTCCCCTGGCCCTTGCAGATCTGAAGAAATACCGGCGCTATGAAGTGGTCATGACAGCCTACAACATCATCGGCGAGAGCCCGGCCAGCGCGCCCGTGGAGGTCTTCGTCGGCGAGGCCGGTAGGTCCCGCGTGCCCACCCCCAGCCCGGAGCTCAGGCGCCGGCAGCGTCCCCCTCGATGAAGGTCATTTTGCTGGCGGGGAAGGAGGCTTCCGGTCATGGCTGGGAAGAGGCCGAGGGCTGGGTGTCCCGACAGGGGCAGCGGCCGAGTCTTGCTTTTGAGGTCCAGGGGTGTTTAACGTCTGGATTTATCAGGACCTGCTCTAGGGGAGCGATGCTGTCGCCTCTGTGGGAACCTAGGTGTGTGGGAACCTCCGTGTGTGGAGGGGGGATGTTTGTCACCTGCCGTCTCTGGCTGGGCCCGGGCAGTGGCCCCGGCACTGAGTCAGCCCGACCATCTGTAACAGGCCCTTCCCAGGCCTCGAAAAGCCACGTGGATCCATGTTTGTACCCCTTTTAGGTAAGAGGGGGCCCCTGGGTTTGCTTCAAGGGCCGTCCCTTCTGTGGGGCTAAGCCGCAGGGGGACGTGGTGTCCCTTGTGGAGGCCAGAGTGCGCCTGCTCCCAGCTGCCCTGCGGCGAGCTGTGCCGCCTGCCCTCTGGCGCACAGAGCGACCCCTCCCCCGACGCCCACCCCCCGCCGACGGCCGTCTCCGCTGAGCTTGGCAGATGACCTGAGGGTCCCGCTCAGATCTGCCGGCGCGGAGTTGGGAGGGTGAAGGACGGTTGGGGTCCCTCTGAGGACAGAGACCCAGGCTTGCCGGAGGACAGAGGGGGTCTGGTCACTCGGCCGGCGCACAGCACACGTCAGGTGACCTTTTGCAATTTGGAGGGGGTGTCGTCGTAAACCGAGCGGCACTGCGGGCCTCGCTTAGCAGGATTTTCCTGGACCGGTCCCACGGTATTTTCTCGTAAGCGAGGATAAACCAAGTGAGCCACCAGGAGGTCGCATTGGCCTCCACAAAAGTCTGTCTGGGGGGGCGGTGGAGGTTCCTTGAGCGCGGGTCTGGGGGCAGGGAGAGGGAACTCCGCACCACCCAGCAAAACGCGCGTGGGCTCTGCGGCCCGGCGTGCGGCCGCGTGGCTGTGTCGGGCTCCAGCTCTCACCGGACACACGGGAAGAGGGGGGCCGGGGGCCACGGCGGGCTGCTGGTGGGGGTACCTGTGCGCGAGCCTCCCAGGGAAACAGCCTCGCTCCAGAGGGGGAGACCCAGGCCAGTCTCGGCCATCACCTTCCTGCTGCGAGAAGTCACCGTCACAAAGGTTCCCATGCAGGGACTTGGGCACGGCACCGGCCTGTCTCTCCCTTTGCATCCCTTGCTGGAGTCGGCGGGTCCCTCGGTGCAGGTCTGAGCCACAGCCCGCGGTTTCCTTGTGTTGTGCTGTGATCCCAGATGTCCCAACAGCTCAACCCTGATCAGACCCGGGGCCGAGGTCCACCCTGTCCCTGGGACCCAGCAGGAGGAAGAACGTTGTCGGTTCTTCAGTGAAGGAGCCAGGACTCCCTCTGCGCCCGGTGGGACGTGCCCGTGCAAAGCTCAGGTCGGCGGTGGGACGTCCGGACCGTATCGCTGGTTCCACGATTTTCGGGAACACAGGCGGACGAGCAAACTCGGTATTTATGACCCTTCGGTCATTTCAGAGTGGCGTCCGGGTTGCCTCCGGTGCACGCGTTGCTTCGGAAGACAGGAAAGTATCTTGAAACTCTTGGTTTGCTTGCCGTTAAAGACTCAAAACGCTGCTCGAGGGTTGCGGGTTCTGCCTGTCTTGTACGGGCTCCAGGTGTGTGATCGCCGCTGGCTGGGGCGAGAGGAAAGTCCCACGTGTGTCCGCCCCCCTTCGTGGCAAGCGAAGGCAGCCCTCGAGCCTCGGGGGGCGGTAGAGGGTTTCGGAGGCGCGCTGGCCTGAGACCGCGTGTGACGCCCAGCGAGCGGCGCTGGTCTGAGGGGCGTTAGCGCGGCGTCCCTTCCCACCGTGCGCAGGGCCCTGTCCCCGGGCGTCCCCGGGCGTCCCCAGGGCAGTGCTCGTGGAACGCAGGCCGCGAAGGTATGAAAAGCACGGGCAGGTGCTCACCGTCTCAGTGGCCGGCCTCACCTGCCGGCGCAGCGGCAGTGCCGTGTGCAGGTAGAGGCGCGGCTCCCGCCCGGGCCGTCGCCGGGCGCGACGGCCAGCGGACAGCCTGCCGTGTCCCAGGCGTGTGGCGGCGCCTTCGCTCCGGCGGCAGTCGCTGTCCCCGTCTCCCGGAGGAGCAGGGGACGCTGCGAGATCATCACCCGGTCTCCCCGGGGCTCGGCCCCCTCGGCGCGCACACCCACGAGCCACCGCCTGGAGCGCGGCCGGGGCTCCGCGGAGCCGGCGTCCCCCGCGCCCGACCCGGGGCCGCAGGGCCCGGAGGTGGGGTGGGTGCAGAGTTTGCCCGTCCCCTCGCCGTGCGGGGAGAAGAGCAAGAGACCGCCGGGCCTTTGCCGCCTCCCCGGGCTCTGTCCCCTGCACCCCCGACCCCAGGACGCCTGCTCTGAGGCCCGCGTGGGGAAGGAGACAGCGAGCCCAGCGTCCGCGTTGCTCTTCAAGTGCTCTGCCAGCGCGGTGGGGGCGGGGTAGCAGGAGCAGATGCGCCGGGACCTGGGGGTGCTCCCGGGACTAGGCCAGCAGAGCAGTCAGACGCGGCCCCGGGGGCGGGCAAGAGGGAAAGCCACCGGCCCCGGTAGGGCCTCGTTAATGCTGGGACAGAGGGCGGGGCAGGGCCCCCCCCCGGGGGGTGAGCTGGCCCCCAGGCCCCTCCCGCGGGAGCCCTAGGAGCCTCTGGAGCCACCCTCCACCCGTCCTCGCCGCCCCGCTGCACTGACCCTTCCTGGGCCCAAAGCCCACCCCGTCGCTTTTCCGGTTCCTCCCCTCAGCGCGTCCCCGAGTCTGTAGAGAAGCGCGATGTGCTCCCGGGAGGGGCCCGTGGGAGCCTCCGGCCCCGCCCCAGTCTGCCCCCCGGCAGCACCTCGGCTGCACCAGGCCCGGCCCGCGTTCTTCCCGCCACGGTGGGGTCAGCCGCTCCCCCAAACGCGGGCACCGCTCTCCCGGGCCCCGGGCTCCCCACGCCGCCCTGCCCGGGCTCTGGCCGTCCCTAGCAGACACGGGAGCCCAGGAAGCACTGGTGGAGAAGTGACATTACTCTTAACTTTATTTCCATCAGTGTAGGGAGGTTAGAGAGAATATTCTAGCGCGTGGCACTTTGTTTGGAAAGGATCGCAAACGCCACACAATTCGAAGTCCGTGTCCTCGGCCGGAGTCTCCAGAGAGCCCTGCGGTTTACCCGACTGGTGGCTCGCAGCGCACCCCTCGCTAGGCCCCCGCGGGCGGGGAGACCCCAGTCCTGCCCGGGACGAGGGCACGCTCTGGGCGGAAGGGAAGTGGACT
This sequence comes from Physeter macrocephalus, assembly GCF_002837175.3. Taxonomy (NCBI): domain Eukaryota; kingdom Metazoa; phylum Chordata; class Mammalia; order Artiodactyla; family Physeteridae; genus Physeter; species Physeter macrocephalus. The sequence goes on along the minus strand of NC_041227.1, from coordinate 78,330,890 downwards.
CCCGTGGGTCCTGGAGGGGGCTGAGGCCATCCAGGGTCAAGCCACACGGGGCGGCCTCTGAGGGTCACCGAGCTCCGGGTGGACAGGAGCGGGGCTGCAGCTGAGCTTTGCAGGCAGAGTGGACCGTCCACACCAAGGAGGCACCGTCTCCACGCGGGCAGCTGCGGAGCCGGCCACCCAGGGTCGGGTATTCACGCACGCTGCCCGCTGGGCTCCCCGCGGCGCGGACGGAGCCGGGGATCCAGGTGTGCCGCGACCCCGTGTCCCGCCCGAGCCCAGGTCTCACCCCAAACGCGGGCCCAGCTCTCTCCCTCCCAGTCAAGCTCTTCGTGAAAGAACCGGCTTGCTTTCGTTTGTCTTATGTTGTTTAACTTGGGGAAACGAGGGAAGTTGGAAGTAGGCAGACCAGGATGCAGAACGCTGTGCGCTCAACCACCAGGCACCGCGACCATCTTCCCCCATCTCGCCCCCCACCTGCGTCTCTGCTCCCCTGTTCTCAGACATCGCGTCCTTTCTCGTAAACATTGTATCGTTTTATTCAAAAGTACCTGAATGCGTCTCTAAAAGAACTCTTTCAAAAATGTACTTATAGAACCACAAAGTCATTATCACACCCAGAACAATTAATAACAGTTTCTCGATATAATCGGTATCCAGTCGGCACGCAGACGCCCAGGGAGCTGCCTGCTGTTCCCACCCCAGTTCTCTGCTCCACGGCCACCCTGCCAGCTCCCGCCCCTCTGCCCTTGGAGCGTCTCATCACCAAGTCGAGTGGGTGCTTCTCAGCCCTGTCCTCGGCCTGACCTCTGACCCTGGCTGACTCCGGCTTGGTCTCCATGGCACCTGGACGTGGGAATTGCAGGGAGACCCCTCCACCCCTGCTTGTGTCCTTTGCCTTGGCTCACAGACGCACCACACCTGAGGTGCGGGGCTTAAAGGTTACCTTTGTTTTACAGATGAGAAAAACAAGCACCAAAGTTTCCAGAGGGTTCTCCAGGAATGCTTAGCTGGTCAGGGGTCCTGCGATGCACCGGTGTGGCCACTGCATCCAAGGCCACTGTTTTTCTCTTAGAGAGCAAGGCCCCTCTGGAATCAGCATCAGAGCGGAGAGACATGTGGAAAATCAGGGCTTCCCTGGCGGCGCAATGGTTGGGAGTCCGCCTGCCGATGCAGGGGACGCGGGTTCGTGCCCGGGTCCGGGAGGATCCCACGTGCCGCGGAGCAGCTGGGCCCGTGAGTCGTGGCCGCTGAGCCTGCGCGTCCGGAGCCTGTGCTCCACCACGGGAGAGGCCACAGCAGTGAGAGGCCCGCGTGCCGCAAAAAAAAAAAAAAAAAAAAAGTGGCAAATCAACGAGTTAACCAGTCTGTGCCCTAGTAGAGCAGGGTTCCAGACCAGGCCCTCAGGCCAAACCCAGCCAGTGCCTGTTTTTGTAGATAAAGTTTTATTGAGATGCCCACTCCCTTACATACAAAGGCAGAGTTGAGTTCTTGCAGCAGAAACCTTCTGTCTCTTGAAGCTTAAAATGCTGTCTGGCCCTTTATGGAAAGCTTCCCAACTCTTCCCTGGGGAAGTAGCTTGGGCCCTAGAGTCAGCCGACTCAAGTTCAAATCCAGTCCGCCCTCGGACAAGTGACTTAACTCCTCTAAGCCTCAGTTTTCTAAGGGGGAAAATGAGAATAAGATCCTTTCCCTACAGCTTGCATTTTGTGAATACAAACTACAAGGGATGCAATTGGTTAATTAGGGGCCGTGAATTGTGTTATGCGGACCAGGTCGGCTACAGTACAGTCGTGGTCTGTCAGGACCCGGATCTTGCCGTTACGGGAAACTCACTCTACAGGCAAAGAGGAAAAAAAGAAAACCCACAACAGTCGCGAGCAATGTAGCTGGTTTGCTTTGCTTGAGTGGCTCCTAACTTTGCGTCTCGTAACGGTGATAGCAGTGATTAAGCTGATAAGACGGCGTGAACAGGGTTGATGATGGGAAAAGAAAGGTCACTGCTGGATGAAACCAAATGCTGGATTTGTTCGGCACTAACCTTTACCACGGAAACATCTGTAAGAAAAATATGCTTGTTCTAGGAGTCTGGAACTCTCTGGCCTCCACCTCCGTTCATGTTGAAACCACTGTTTTTAAAATACACTCTTTGGATGCTCGGCGTCCTAGGGCTGCCGCTGCCTGGTCCGCAGCTGGAGCACCCCTAATTCTGTCCACACGTGTGAACGTGCTCTGTCAGAGCTAAGAGCCCTCGTTAACTCACCCGTCCTTGGTCCGAGGCACCTGTGATCAGAAGCACTCAAGCTCCCGCACTGCTCCAGAATTCTGTAGTTCTGCCAGGACATCCACCAGTTGAACAGGCCAGGAGCTTATCCTAGATTTCCTGTGCAAACTCATGGGGCCAAGGCCACAGCTGGATCTGGGCTGGTTAAGAGGACATGTTGACCTTAACAGAGGGTGTTTCACTGGAACACCATGAAATCCTGCATTTACGACAGGGGCCACACCAAATTCCAGCCAGCCTCTGGAAGCCCAGAGCGTGCAGTCGGGCCTTGGGCTGGGTGCTTTCCCTGCGGAGCTTGCACTGCTCGGGGTGTATTTGTCATCTACTGCTGGGTAACAAATTGTCCCAACGTAGCTGCTCTGACAGCACACACCTGCTACCTCGCAGAGTCTGTGGGTCAGGAATCCAGGCTCAACGTAGCCGGGTCCTCTACCTTGGGTCTCTCACAGGGTGTCACCAGGCCTGCAGCGCTGTCCAAGGGCTTGACCAGGGAGGGCCCCTTTCTGAGCTCACGGTGGTTGTGCACGGGACCCCGTCTCCTGGGCTGACGGGCAGAGGCCTCCCCCAGGTCCTCGCCTGGCCACCTCTGCGTGGAGCATCAGGACACGGGCTGGCTTCCTTTGAGGGAGCTGGCGGGGGGTGGCGAGAGGAGCCAGGAGGGGGCACCAGCAGGAGGGGCGGCTCAGGCTCCCTGACCTGCCTGCAGGAGGCTGCCCACCCCACCGCGTCTGCCGCACCCTTCGTGTCAGGAGGATCGCGTGGGGCTGGGAGCGCCCGGAGTGGGGTCCCTGGAGCCGCGACCAGGATCCATGGTGACGCACCTGGGCTGCTCTCGGTCCACACGGGAAGCGCCAGGGAGGCGGACATCTAGACGCGTCAGCGCGTGGTGACTCGACTGCCTACCGTCTCTACAGGGGCAGAGCCCACATAGAGCAGTGCCCTATGTGCCCAGATAAACCCTCGGGCGATTATCTGGACAGAGAGGTCGCCTCGGGGACGAGCTTGGGGGCACCACGCGCCCCTGGCCGGGCCTTGCTCTGCTCTCACACCCCCCATCTCATTTCAGCTCGAAAACCCTTTCCGTCTGATATTTTCTCCGATCTTACAAACAATGGAACTGCAGCTCAGAGACTGAACAGAGTCCCAAGTCCCGCCAGCTGAGCCCAGACCTTAAACTCGCCAGCCAGGGCTTCTTCCACAGCCTCCCAGCTATGGTTTCTGTAGTCTGGAGTACATGGCATTGATTTTTTTGAAAACAGTTTTTGTCACCAGTTTCCTTATTCTTCTTGCTAAGCTTCCTTGGAGTCGTTTTTGGTCCGGGCTCAGCAGTGAGGTGATGGAGGACAGGCTGGGGGCCGAAGCTCGGCGGGGAGGACGGCAGCGGGGGTGAGATGTGCTGGTCCGAGGGGGCTGCTCCACGAACCCAGGCACGGCACGTGGGGCTGACTTCCCTGCCCCCCGGACCCACCCACCGCACCCACTACCCCTGCCCCAGCCCCAGGAATTCCCCTGGGAGGGAGGGACGGAGGCTCAGAGCCCGGCTGCCCGGGTTTGTACGAGCCCAAGTCCAAATCCACACGCCTGCTGAGTGTGTGACCTCGGGCAGGTTACCGGATCTCTCTGGGCCTTAGTCTTCCCGTCCGTGTAATGGGCAGTGACTTGTACCCACCTCCCCAGGTTATGAGGATGAAGTGAGGCCAGACGAAGGGTTTGGAAGAGATACCCGATCCCCTGGTATGAAGGGGGCACCGTCGATATCGGCATCGGCGCTGTTCACATTCCCACTGACGGATCCCTACGTTAACCGGAAGTTAAAGCAGACGTCAGCGCCGCTGTATCTGTCTTCACAAGTCCTGGGGCTTCTGGAGAGACGGGGGCTGTCGGTTGAGAGAAGGGTGGTGCGTGTCCCTCGTGTTCGTGACAGAGTTATCAGATATGATCTCACTTTGTCTGTTGTAAGCTCTGTTAAAAACTACTTTGCAGTGTCAATGGAAATGCTCATTTACGGACCTGAGTTCCCGCGGGCGGGGCTCACAGCTGCCTGGCGTCCTGGGTGACCGGGCGTTGGACGCCCCGATTGGTGGCAGCAGTGACTCACAGCCTTCTTCTGGAGGAGGAGGGGGCTGCACGCCTGCCCGGACGTGGCTCCTTCCTGGATCCTTGCGATCCGCCCCCTCCTTCCTTCCTGGGCCGAGTCGCTGCTTGTCCCTCGGGGCCAAAGCCCCGCCACCCAGGGGCTGTAAACCTCCTTTATGGACTGAGGGGGCCCGGAGGCCACACAGTTACCCAGACCTGGAGTCCCTCCCCGCCCGTTATCCCTGCTTAGGGGAACAGATGTGTTGGCCCAGTTTGCTGAGAAGGTGAAATTACGTTCAGGAATTCTGTTTCCTACTCACTTTGACAGGAAATCAGAAACAGTGTTTGAGCAGAGAAATGTTGGTGTAATTAAAGTGAACTGAAGAATGCACAATTTTTTAAAGATCCCATAAAGAAATACTTAATTCATCACATTAAGACATTAACAATGATCCTCAGATCATCAGTTACAAACTTGCTCTACCCAGGTGATAAATTACTGGCTTACAAAGAGGGAAAGTCAAAACCGAGCATGGTCTGGCCCGGCCCAGCATCAGCACTTCCAGCCCCGGGACGCCCGTCCGTCGTGGCGCCGGCAGACGCCCCGCGCCCCAGCTCTCCGCTGTTCCTCCGTCCCCGCCTCCCCGGCCACCGTCCCGCGTTAAAACCCCCCATTCCCGAAGAGCCAGCCGGATGTTCCGTTTCCAGGAAAGACCCCACGTCCCCAGCCAGGGGTGACCCCTCGTGGCCCTTTGACCCTGTCCTCACATCCCACCTGACGCTGTGACAACTGTGAATTGTGTCTCCTGTCGCACCTGTCTGGTCCGTCCTGTGTGCACCCGCCCCGCCGAGCGAAGCCGAGGGCCTGGTCGATGTTCAGGAAAACGTCAGCGAACCTGCTCCGTGGCAACAGATCACCCCCGAGTCTCAGTGCCTGAAACACCGCCCGTGTGTCTTCTCTCGCGCGTCTCTGTCCTTCACGGTCAGCTACGTCTCTCGTGCTCCCGGGCACGGGGTGGGGGGGGGGGGGTCAGCCCCCGTGGGGGCCCCGCCGGTCTGGGAGTGGGGAGAGGTCGGCGCCATGGAACGCTCTGGAAGCTCCTGCCGGGAAGTGCCCTGCATGTAACCACTGCTCCCCTGTCGTCAGCCAGGCCAGCGTCAGAGGCGTGCAGCCCCCTCGGGGGGCACTGTCTGCAGGGTGGGTGGGCGACCCCCGCCGCGCCACGGGGGCCGGGTGGCGGACGGTCCCACCCGGGCAGCTGACAAGCCCCAGCCCTCCCAGCCCCAGCTGTCTACCAAATGCCTTTGCGGCGTGGTTTCCTCTCCTTGCCGTGGTTTGAGCACGCGGCTGCCTGTCCAGCTGCCTCCCTGGAGCAGAGGTTCTGAAAGGTTGCCGTGGGGGGCCCCAAAGAGCCCAGGGCCGCCCGGGGTCTGCGGGACGCAGAGCCAGGAGCCCGTGGGCCAGCGCCCCCTGTCAGCAGCAAGCCTACGCCGGGCCAGGGCAGCCACCGTGTATCCCCGACGCCTGATGGCCACGTCGGGGCCGAGCAAGCCGGACAAAGTGCTGCCCTCCCTGCCGCGCGGGAGCCGCCCGCCGAGTCCAGCCCACAGCACCCAGCTGTGCGGGGCCTCTCCCAGCACTCAGCCAGAATCCCAGAAGATTCCAGAAAGCTCTGGGATTCCACTACTGCTGTCAGGTGCAAGGAGCCCCCAGAAGTCCAGGAAGCTTCTCTATCGCCGCCCTGCCCGGGCCTCTCTCCAGGGCCGGGGTGGTGGGGGGGGAGATCCCTCAAGGCCGGTGGGTGACAGCCGTGGGAAAGCGTCGTCTGCCTGGGCCGAGACGCCGGGTGCAGAGTCTCCGCTCTGTGACCCCGCGCCCGCCTTCCAGCGCTGTCCATGGGCAGTCTGCGTATCAGCAAACGCCAGGGACTGCCAGGCCGGGCCAGCGGCCTTTCAAAAACTAATTTCGTGCATTTTAACGCAGCATTCTGAGCTGATGTTCGCGTGTGCCGTACCGCACAAGTGCTGGGGTCGGAGAACGAGAGGGTTGCGACCCATCAGACGCTGCACCGGTTTCCAAGGCAAAGCACCCTCACGACAGAGCGCGACCGCGCTGGGGGCGCAGACGGACGGCCTTCCCGCAGGTCAGGGCCTCCCGGCGGGGGGAGCCCCCGAGGACCTCGGGGCCAAAGAAATAAGTCCTGAAACCGCGTGCTTTGCTCTGTGTTCACCCGGGTCTCTCCCTCCCGTGCTGTGTTAGCATCACAGAAGTCCTTGTCACCTGCAGCATTTTTGTGGCCGGAAGGGGCTGTGCTGTAGGACAGCGGGTGGCGGGGGGGGGAGCGTGGAGGCCGCTCAGCCTGGGGACAGCGGTGCCTGGGGCTCGGCCGCCCAGCACGGGACCCGGGGTGGCGGAGGAGGGAGCCTTTGTCCGGCCCGCGTCGCCCCCAGAGCCGTCGTGGGCCCTGGGTTTGGCTGTGCTTCGGGAGGGAAACTTGGGGGACTGGGGCGACCGCGCACAGGTGGTCCTAACCCGCCGCCGGGGTAATGGCTGTGCTCGATTCTGCCTTTCACATTTTAATCGTACGACGGTAATTTTGTGATAGAGTCGCCCGTGGCAAACACGCAGAAGACATTAACTTTATTTATGCTCTGGATTATTAATGTGGCTGTTAAAGTTCCTCCAGTTAGGTTTGATTGAACTGTTTTTTTGTGTGATTCTGTTGTTTAATGGAGCGGTAAATAAGAATTTCTGATAAAGAGGCTGAGCATCTGTCACAACAACCTGGTGTGGCTTATTACCATTTCCATTAACGGCAGGGTGGGCAGCGATCATACCGGAGCCACACAGTTAGAACAAAATAAATAGTTGGCGTCGGGCTGAGTGGGTGTTAATTACTATTTTTTTCTACACTGGTGGTGGGGAAGCCGGGAGGGGAAGATGCGGGGAGGGGTGCCTCGAGGAGGTCACCCTCTCCCCAGGAGGCCTCTCCAGAGAGACCGCGAGCTGGGCTGTCTCCCTCCGACGCTGACGCGTGGTCCTTTCCATTCATGGCCCTACACAGACTTGAGTCAAGAGGCAGCGCCCGGGCCGCATCAGGGCCGCGGAACGCGAGGGTGCCGGGTTGGCGCCCTGCCCCTGCAGCCACGTCCCCGACAGCTCCGTGGAGCTCCCCAGGGTCCACCCCACCGGGGGAGGGGTCACCCAGGTTGGAGGAAGGAGGGGCTCCTGGGAGGCAGAGGACAGCCCGGCCAGAGGGGAGAAATGTCCCCAAACGTACATGTGCGTCCCCTGCGTCGTTCCCAACTTACCCGCGGCTGCCTGCAAGGCCACGGCCATGGCGCCCTGTCAGTCACCTTTCACCTTTGACCTGCACACTGTGACCCTGCTGACACCAACACAGCGCCCGGGGGCCCTCGGGGTCGCGGGGGAAGGAGTGGGACCGGGTCCTCCTGGGGGGCGCGGGGCTGTGGCCTCTGTGCTCCGTCCCCGAGGAGGGGCAGCCCCGGGTCTGCAGACGTCAGCTCCACCCGGAGCGGGGCTTCGTACCCCAGGATCCGGGACTCGTGGTGGGAACACAGATGCGTTTCTTCATTTATTTTTGGCCGCGAGGCCTGTGGGATCGTAGATCCCCGACCAGGGATCGAACCCAGGCCCTCGGCGGTGAAAGCGCAGAGTCCTAACCGCTGGGCCGCCAGGGCACGCCCACAACTGCCTTTATTTTCTCCGAGTTCCGCCCCCCGGAACTCAGCGTCTCCCTCGGTTGTGAAGGTGGCGACGTAGCAGTGCCGCGTCACCGGGGCCTGGGACCCTCTCAGCGGCGGGGCCCCCGGCCGTGCCCCCGTCGCGGCGAGGCTGGCTGTTTCTGCGCCGTCTCTGCTCATCCCACTCGGCCTCAGAGCCGTCGCGAGAGCAGCTCCTAAGCCCGACTTCAGGGCTCAGTCACAAGCACGTGGGTTACTGTGTCACACCTTCGTTTTCCAAAGCTCTGCCGTGTCTCGATGTAATCGGTTTGCTTTGGGATTCTCCAGATTGCGTTTCACGCCTTTAAAGGCGCGGTTCTGAGAAGGGTCTGTGGGCGTGCTGGCGTACAAGCTGGGCGGCCCAGGGCAGGGTCTCGGCACTTCTCAGCGGCCCCCGCTGCTCTCTCCGCAGCCCCGGCCGTGGCTCCGCAGCACGTGCAGGTGAACCCGCTCACGGCCAGCCAGCTGGAGGTCACGTGGGACCCGCCGCCGCCCGAGAGCCAGAACGGAAACATCCAGGGCTACAAGGCACGGCGCTCTCTCGCTCGGTTTGGCCCTTCCTTCCAGGTCACTTGTGGGCCAGGGTCGGCGGCCCGAATCCCCGGATCTCCCGGGGGCTCCGCTGGGACCCTGGCCGCCCTCGGCTCACCCTGCCCTTCCGCTTCCCGCCCTGACTCAGGCCGACGGACCCCCGGCCCCCAGAGCCCGGGCATCGCCGAGCGGCTGGGACGGGCTCAGCCTGACCTTGCCTCTGGCCTGGGACAGCGGGGCCCGGTTCCCCGCGCAGCCAGCGGCGCCTCCCTCCCCCTGCACCCCCTCTGGGAGTCTCCACCGCCTTTGCTGGCAGTAAAAGGGAAGCACTCAAGAGAACAGGTCCCCCCCCCCACCCAGCCCTGCCCTGGGTCCGAGTCTCTCGTTCGGTAGGTCCAGGCTGGGGCCCAAGGCTTTGCGTGCTCCTGGGAACCTCACTTTGAGAACCCTTACGCTGAGCTGTCATGATTCCACATTCAGTACCCCAGACGTGGGATCCTCTGGGGTACTGCAGCAGCCCGTTGCAGTGCGAGCGTCAGGTGATGAACAGTGACACAGAGTTGGGGGGGGCGGCAAGCCCCCCGCAGTGTTCCACCTCCAACACCACCCCTGCGTAGGGGGCTCGGACCCCGTGAGGTCAGCTGAAACCGTCCTCCCCACCTTCCTCCGGAGTGAATTTCCGTGTCTGCTCTGTGGAGCCCAAGCCGATCAGTCATCAGACCCCATGGGCTAGCCCACCCCGAAGACTGTTGGACCAATTAAATGTCCCTTTACAAATGACATCTGTAGGTGTTTTGTGAAAATAAACACCATCCTCCGCGGCAGGGCGCCTGCAGTGATTAATGAGGCAACGCAAAGCCCCCTGAGCCCGGAGGCAAGGTGCTAGTTAGGTGTGTCCAAAACATGTTTCCTAATTTCCTAATGATAGAGACATTGAGCCTGGATATTGATTTCAGGTTAGCAAGGCCTGTTCAAGCAGAGCGTCTCGTCTGGTCAGCTCACAGAGCGGAAGCTGAACCGCGTCTTGCAGGTGGATGTACAGCGAGGCTGCCCCGCCAGCTCCGCTCCGGCCCGGCCAGGCCCCGGGCACGGGAGAGCAGGCCCCGGGCCCCGCGCTGCCCGGCAGCCTCGGCTGCTCTGTGCGTGGGCCGGCGGCTCTCCCGGCCCGGCCCGTTGTAGGCCCACAGAGCCGAGGTGGATCCTCGGATCGGGGTTGTCTTTGGGTGGCCTGGCTGGCGCTGGCTTGGGCAGCGGTTCTCGGCCAGCTGTCGAGGGAAGCAGTTCCGATGACCTTGGCAAGCCTTTGTACGCGGGCATCACGTTCGCCCACGAGCGCATTACAAGCTAGGCGAGAAGAGACGGAACCCAGGAGAAACGAGGGCTGCTCCAACAGGGCTGAGCCCTACGGGGTTCATCTCCACGTTATTTGGGGCTGTTTTGATATCCAGAGTATCGGGTCACATGGATCCAAGCCTTCGATCTCAGCCTTAAAGAAAACGTGGGAGCGTAGGGTAGAAGCTGGGGGCTTGTTCTACCCACAGGCTGGAGCAGGGGGTAGATTGGTCTCCCTTCTGTCCAGAAGCTTGGGGGAAGGGGCAGGGCCCCCATAGCCAGCCCTGTGAGAGAAAAGGCCCTTTCCTGGCAGCCGAAGGAGATGTCACCGAAATGCCACCTCCATCCTCAGGCCCCGTCCACCCTGGCCTGGCCTCAGCCACCCCCGCCTCTGCAGAGCACAGCTCGGCCCCCGGGAGCACTCAGGTCCCCTCTGGCTCAGTGGCCACCTGTCCCCAGGCTGAGAAACAGAGGGGGCGCCACCCCTTCCCTCCCACGCTGGCCTCCAGCCTCTGGCTCTTTCTGGCAGGTCTACTGCTGGGAGGCGGACAGCCAGAACGAAACGGAGAAGATGAGGGTTCTGTTCCTGCCCGAGACCACGGCGAAGCTGAAGAACCTCACCAGCCACACCCAGTACCTGGTCAGCGTCTCGGCCTTCAACGCTGCTGGAGACGGGCCCAGGAGCGAGCCCCGGCCGGGCCGTACCCACCAGGCCGGTAGGAGGACAGTGTGTTTCCTTGCAACAGCCTGCGTCACCTCCCGCCCTGGAGCTGTTCCCCGACCCTCCCTCTCCATTCCCTCTCCGCTCTGCCTGTCCTGTAAGCCAGATCCCGCGTAGCGGGGAATTTCTGGGTCCGACCCATGTGGTGTCCCCAGCGCCCAGCCCAGGCCCGCTGCGGGGAGCTGCCCCGTAAGCGTTCACCGGGGTGAGCGGCGTCTGCAGTGGGGGGCCGGGCTTCCACCTGCACGGGGCCTCGTCTGTCACCGGCAGGACTTGCTGCAGGCCCCCGGGGGCTTCTCTCAGGGTCCAGGTCCCGGGTCGGGGGAGCTCCTTGTACGTTGGTGTGCTGAGCCCAGGCCGCGGTGCCGGCCTCCCCGGGCCTCTGGGCCACAGAGTCCCCTGGAAGCAGCTGGCAGGCTGTCTCTCAGACACACGCCCCGCGCAGGTCCTAGGGCGTGGCCGGGCTGCCCTGCCAGGGGTCACGCTGCCCGTGACCTCCTGTCCTCATCTGGGGTACGTTCTGCGCCGCTCACTCACTCTCCTGCGGACTCTCAGAGTCCCTAGTGGTTTGGGGCGCTTCCTGAGGCTGACCAGGCTTCCCGAGGGAACGGCGGCTGGGCCCTGGGTCCCGGGAGCTCTGGGGCCTTCTTGAGGTGCAGGGAGTGGAAGGCTGGCGTGTAAGTTAGGGAGCCGCGGGGCACAGAGCCAGCGGCTCAGGGCTCCCCAAACCTCTGTGGGCTCAGCCTTCCCGGGAACAGGGGCTCCCTGTGAGATGACCTGGACTGGGTTGCAGGGACTGCGTCCTCGGGGCCCGTCCAGCGGCCCGGGAGGGGCTGTCCGTGGATTGTGGGCTCTGAGCGGGTAGGGTATGGGCAGACCTGTGGGGCCGAGGGAGGAGGTGGAGGCCCTCGGGCGCTGCGGGCCTGGCGGGTCACAGGGCCAAAGGGCCCCCAGGGACGGGGGAGGACGGAAGGGGGGCAAGCGGCCGATTCAGTGGGCATTTCTGAGCACGGAGGGGAACCCAGCTAGGGGGGCGTCAGTGCCCGCTGGGGTAGGGGCAGCTCTGGGTGCCAGCACCCACCCGGCCCTCCCACGGGCCCAGGCAGACGGGAGCCGCGGGCGGGGTCGGCGTCCTCCCTGGCCACACAGCCTGCCTCTGCATCTGCTAGAAGCTTCCTCCAGCTCAGGGTGGCGCGTGAGCTCCCCCATCTCCAGACCAAGGGGGACAGTGAGATGGCCGGGCGCCCGCGGGATTTCAGATGAGGGCCAGTGTGCGGGGGTGTCCTCGGAGGCCTCTGGGCCCCCCAGGAGGGGAGGGGAGAGCCCACCCCCCGCAGAGGAGCAGGACTGGAGCCCGTGGAATCCTCCAGCAGGTGCTAGAAGATGGCGCTGTCTGCACTTCATTTTCTGTTTCCATCCATTATTCGTTTTTATGCCTTTGTCATTGCATCTCTCAGGCTCCTTTGTGTTTAAACACCGCTGTTTTCTCTGCTCTTCTCGGGAGGGTCTGAGTTTCTGACTGACCCTGGGAAGTTCGGAGATGATCAATAAATCTCCTCCTCATCCACGGCATTGAGACTTCGCTAAGTTGGAGATACCATCTGATAAGATCTCTCTTCCACGCGGAGGCGCAGACACGTATGTAGATGACGTAAAGGGGCTTTGGTGAACGTCCTCTCTGTCCTGTCCTCCAGCTCCCGGGACCCCCAGCTTCCTGGCATTCTCGGAAGTAACCTCCACCACGCTGAACGTTTCGTGGGGGGAGCCCACGGCAGCCAATGGCGTCCTGCAGGGCTACCGAGTGGTGTACGAGCCCTTAGCGCCTGTCCAAGGTAAGCCTCCCGGCTGCGGGGCGGCCACCGTCTACCCGGCACGGCGCGGGGAGGGGCGGGTGGACCGACTGGGCGCGTCCGGCGTTCCACGCGGCCCTCTGCGCGGGGCCCCGGACCCGGCCGCTTCGTCACCCGAGACCCGCCTCTCCTGCCGCGCCTGAGATGTCAGCGCTCGTCCCGCCCCGGGTGCCGCAGGCTGGAGCCACGCGGGCAGCTGGGCCCGGACGCCTCCCTCGGGCGCTCCTCTGGGGCTGCCTTCACCCTTCCGTTTACTCAGCGGGGTTTTCGTTTGTTTTTTGTGTCGCGGGGGGGAGGCTTTTTGGCCCGCACCTTGCGGGATGTTTCCCCACCAGGGACTGAACCCGCGCCACCGCAGTGAAAGTGCCGCGTCCTAAGCACTAGGCGGCCGGGGAACTCGGCTCAGCAAGTCTTCTGAAAGCGCCTGCTGTGTGCCAGGTGCCGTTCTAGATGCTGGAGCTGCCCTGTTCATCGAGATCCTTGCTTTCCTGAGTGCAGTGAGCTGTGCTCCAGGGAGGAGAGAGCAGCACACGAACAGACGCGCACACACACACACACACACACGCGAGGTCGGGTAGCGATCAGCGCCATGAAGAAGAGGGTGGGAGGAGCCTGTGGATCCAGGGAAGCTGGGACCTGAGCTGCCCTGTTCATCGAGATCCTTGCTTTCCTGAGTGCAGTGAGCTGTGCTCCAGGGAGGAGAGAGCAGCACACGAACAGACGCGCACACACACACACACACACACACACACGCGAGGTCGGGTAGCGATCAGCGCCATGAAGAAGAGGGTGGGACCGCGAGAGGGCGTCGGGCGTGGAGCGGGGGGCAGGCGCCGAGAGACAGGAAGGGCCCGGGCGCCAGCGGCCGGGGCGAGACTGGCCCGCGGAGGCTCGGTCACGCGGGGCCTGCAGGGAGGGGGCGATGCCAGTTGCCGGGCGGCCGCAGGGCCAGTGACATGGGGCCGAGGTGGAGCCGGAGGCACCGGCTCTGGGTTACAGGAGACCGGGATCCCCGGCTGGATTAACCCCGGCGCCACCGGGGGGGGGGCCGGCAGGGGGCTCCGGGCGGGGCTGAGGGACAGGAGAGGAGGGGACAGGTGCAGGGGTGGACAGGGCGGGCGGGAAGGAGCTGCGCCGTGCCGGCACGGCTCTGTCCCCGCGCCCCTGCTGTCGTTGGCGCAGCCGGCCCCGTGTGGATTTGATTTCTTACCCACTCGTCTCTGCCCGCCGCCCCACTCCCGGAGCGCACACTGAGGGCCGAGCGGGCGTTTCTTTCTGTCCCCACTGTGTGCCCGGCACTGTGGTGCAGAGGAGGGAGGTGAGGCCCTGGTCAGACACAGGCAGACTGTAAAAATTATAGATTATTTGATGTCTGGGAGGAAAAGATATCACCAACACATCAAATGATATTGGCTCTCCGTTTAAAGCCGTGATAAAAGTTTCCTTTTAAAACAAGCACGTTCAAGTAAAACAGGGAGTTGATTTGAAGAAGAAAAGTTAAGCCCTAGATTTTATTTCATTGAATCTACACTGCCATGGCTTGTGAGATTCATTGTTATTTTATGAAGTGCTGAGAAAGAAAAAATGCTTCCACTAAACCACGGCCCAGTCCTCTTGAAGCATCAGTTCCGAGCTGCATCCCAAATCAGATGTAAAAATGCGAGAGGGAAAAAGCGCGTCTCAGAAAATCGATGAACTTAGGTAAATAACAGTAGAGGTGACGTGTGAATACGGTTCGTAAAACAGCCCAGAGGCCGGGGACCAGCACTGATTTAGCGCGCTCTGCTGTATCTTTTCAGGACCCAGCACCTGTCTGGGGACAGGTGGCCTGGGCGTGGCTTGGGTCGAGGTCCAGAAGGAGATGGGCCACGTTCTTGCTCGTTCAGTAGGGAGGGAGGGCCGAGAATACCGGAGACTTTCATTTTGCTCACCAGCATTCCCTGCACACGCGCGCGCACACAGATTCCGCGAGCCCAGGTCCCAGACACCTTTTCAAGGATATTAACGCACTAGTGCCGTTCAGATGAGGAAGGGTTGCCAGGAATGGGTGCCTGACTGGCCCCCGCCTCCTTCCTCACCCAGACCGTGAGTGACGTTTCCCACGCTTCCTCAAGTAAGTGACTGACTGCTGAGCAGAGCATCCGCGTGGGTGGGTTCGCACAGCCCTTCCAGAAACCCCGGGGCCCACACCTGTCTCCTTGGCCTCCAGGCAAGGCCACCGCCCGGCCGGATTCCGCAGCGGGGCCCGGCGGTGCCCCCCGTTCCCCTCGGCTGCACGGTCAGGCGTTAGAATCGCCGCCGGGTTGCTGCAGAGCTTCCCCACGCCTGCCCCCCCCTCCCGCCCGCCTCATCGCCGGGGGGCGAGGCAGCAGCTCGGGTTCCGCGGTGTCCTCGGGGTTGAGCTTGCTTGTCTGTTTCACGTTGTGTGGACACCCAGGCTGACCACGAGCAGCTCACAGGCTCTCCCTGTGCTTCCGGCGACGCGGCCCCACCGAGCACGCCGGCCAGCGGCTGCCGTCCCTCCGGCGCTGACCACGCACCAGGCCGCGCCCGCCGCTCTCGTGTGTTCTCTCCTCGTGCTCACCGCAGCCCTGCGGGCGGGCCGCATCTGTTCTCATGCCACAGACTAAGCAGTCGGGCTTCGGGCCCTTAAGACGTCCGCGGCCTGCGGTTGGGGAATGCGCGGGGGGGGCGCGGATTCGAACCCAGGCGGGCGGCTCCAAGAGCCGAGGTCTTGTCTGTCACGTGACGGGTAACGTCTGGGGCACTTGTGTCTCTGAACGTAAACGTGGTGGCCAGCGGCAGAGGGGCGCCCGAGGGGCGCTCAGGAAAGCGTCTGCCTTTCCGGCCGCGGGTGGGGCTTGCCGGTCCCCGGAGTGACAACAGGTGGAGTCACTTCGGTCACAGCCGTCCTGGCC
Organism: Physeter macrocephalus; assembly: GCF_002837175.3. Taxonomy (NCBI): domain Eukaryota; kingdom Metazoa; phylum Chordata; class Mammalia; order Artiodactyla; family Physeteridae; genus Physeter; species Physeter macrocephalus. The sequence continues at coordinate 78,315,437 of NC_041227.1, read as the reverse complement.
TCGTTTCACAAGCAGCGAGACGCCGCCGTCCGCAGCAGCGTCCCTTGTCTGTGGGGAGGGCCACTGCTCTCAGCCTGGGTCTCCGGCCGGCGTGCCAGCCCCGCCATCGGAGCAGGGACGGGGGCTCAGCCCTGCGCTCGCTCAGCCGCTGCCCCGGCTCCTGCGCCCTCAGCAGCACGCGGTCCAGACGCCAGGCTCTGGCTGTGCACGTCCCAGACCCACGGACGCCTGCTGCCTGTCAAGTGGCCGGTCCAGGGCTGGGGCCACCCCACGTGACAGTGACGGTGACAGGAGGCGTCCGGTCCCGCCTGAGGCGTCGCAGGGCTGCCTCGAGCACCAGGCCGGCTCTAAGCCGGGCTCCCAACCGCAGGCCACCCTGCCCCCCGACAGCTCGGGCCCTGCTCCCGCTGGGGGGAGGCTGGCCACAGGCCTCGAGCCTCCCCCGGCCTCCCTGGCAACCAGCAGACACCCCTTCCGCAGGAGCGGAGCTCACCGACCCACTGCCCCGGTGCCGCCCCGGTGACCCTGTGACCTTCCCGAAGTGCCCCGCTCACCGCCAACCCGGCATCACGTCCCGGGATCCCACCACGAGCCCGCCTGGACCACGGCCCTCGGGGAGATGCCAGGGACGTGACCTCTCCGTCCTCTCGCCTTGGCGGACAGCCGGCCACCTGCCGGGCACGTGAGGACCAGCCACAGCTGCACGCAGGAGCCTGGCCGCGGTCGGCCCAGCAGGGCCGGCAGATCGCGAGCTGACTCCACGGTGGCCGCCGTAAAGCCCCCGGGTGCTGGGGCAGCGTGGCCACCGCGGAGTGCGCGAGCTGCAGCCGGGGACCCAGGTGGATTGCAGCGCCCGGAGTTTAACGCGCTTTCCAACAGTCCCTGCGGGGCCTGGGATCCGGCCCTCCTGACCCTGCTGTGAGGTGGGCACTGCCCACTCAGGACCGACGGGAAGCGGAGGCCTGCAGAGGTCAAGTGCGTCGCCCGGCGTCACACGGGGAAGCAGTAACAGGCCCGGGACAGGCTCCAAATGCCGGGGCGTCCGCACTCCCCGTCCCGCTGGCCGACCCTGCGAGTTTCAGAGGGAACCCGCCCTCGGCCGATCACGGGGCAGCGGCGCTCGCCCTGGGCGCCTCTCTGCCAGGGCTCCTTGGGGCATTCTGACCTGCGACCGCGCCGTCGCCTAGCTGAGCAGGCCCGACACCGTGGACAGAGTCGTGGGTGAGAACAGAGAGGCTGAACGCCAGGCCGTGGCTGTGAAAGCACCACACGGCTTCCCGGACCCGCTGAGGGCAGGCTGCCCGGCCCCTCGGGCCCTGGTCCGGCCCTGGCTGCCCTACGTCCCCTCACCTGGGCCCATCCCTCCCCAGCGGCCCCCAGTTCCCCGATTCTATATCTCCTCCCCTTAGGGCGGCTGGCTGATCGGATGGGTGTGCAGGCCTCTTGGAGGGCGTCTCCTGGAGAAGCCTGGCCCTCACCCCCTTCGCTGTTGGATCTGGGATTTAGGCAGGGAACCACGAAAGTAGTAAGCTGGACCCCGAACCGTTGCAGTACTCTCATCTGCCTCAGAGGACCCCTGCGTCTCCCAGAGATATGGCTGCAAACGTAGGGAGAGCCTCGAGCGTCTTTATTTCATGTTAACGCTCTGTGGTAACGCCGGTTCCCTTGTGAAGATCACCGAGGCTGTGATATTTATGTTGATATACACATACACAAGTTTTGTGGTAAAGACAGTAAAAAAGCAGTTGTAAAGCAGTGACCTCACCCTGGGGTGACCCTTCTTCGTGCCCCCTCCCCCAGGCCCGGGCAGCATCTGGAGGGACACCTGCAGACCCTGGTCAGGCAGCCTGCAGCCCAGGCCCCGGGAACACGGGCGTCGACGTGGTACCACAGTGCTGTGGACCCCGGGTCCCTCCACCAGGAAAGTAGGCCTGGCTGCGTGGGGAGCCCCCAGGCCCTCGGAACACTGAGCCGTGTTCTTGGGAATCTGATTCCATAGAAGAGCTATTTTTATGTTTTCTTACATGTCTGAAATGGAAGTATTTCAGGCGACTGCACCCTGAGGTTTGGAGTGCGGGGCGCGGTTTTAAAGTTGACTGAATAAATTAGACGCTGACGTGGTGGGAGCAGACCAGCTCCACCTCCTGGCGGGACAGAACTCACAAAATCTGTGCGCGGGGTTGGTTTTGCTCTGAGGAGAAGGAGGGCGTTTTTTTAACCAAAAAAGGGGCTGCTCTCCAGGAAAACTTTAGATCTGGCAGGATCCCGTGTGCTCACTGGTGGCAGTCAACCATGGGTGCAGACTGTCATCCCTGAAAGCCCGCTCTGGAGCCGTGCAGCTGGGGGGCGGCCTCTGTGCAGAAACGGCCCCGCTTCTCTACCGAAAAGTTCCAGTCACGCGAGAGCAGCCCAAATTGCTCCGAAATAACTTGGAAGAGAATCATGTAGCTGAACAAATGTTTCATAAAAGGCACAATATGAAGACAGTAAACCGACTAGAAGGGGTTCTGGAGACCTGTAGGATCAGAGGAATTTGCTTTGATGACTTTGAAAGCTGGACCCACTTTGTAGCGAGGACACACGTTGTTGGGCTCTTCTGAGGTCAAGGCCACCCTCGGATTCAAGGTGCAGATAACACCGGCCGGTCGCAGCGAGGGCAGGTGGCCCCTTGGTCTTGGGAAGCACGGCCGTTCTCTGTGTGGGGGACACGGTGGCGCAGACGCTGGACCCAGGACAGCAGGCACCCGGCGTGGCTCTTCCGCACGACCTCTGCTAACAAGTCCTGGAATTGCCCCAGCCCGACATCCTCCTCCAAGAGCTGCCCGACAGACATCGGTGTGTTGAAGGCTCTGAGAAGTCCCGCAGTCTAGAGCTTATGTAGCTCTTTTTGTTTGAACGCTTCATCTTCAGACTTGTTTTACCAAAGAGCCCTATTTTCCCTTCCGGAAAACGCTGCGTTTGTGTACTTTTCACTTCGTATCCCCCTGCCAAAGTGTCCAGCCTCTGTTTTCTAATTAAAGCTAGTACACCCAGCCTCACATCCGCTCAGTGTCTGTGTTTGTGAGGGAGGCGTCTCTGTGCCGGCACAGGTCTACGGAGCTGCGTCACCACCGCTCTCTGTGGTGACGGGTCCGTCCCGTTTCAGGGTCCGTGGACGAGGTTGTCATGCGTTGCTGAAGGCTTTAGGCCGCAGGGTGGTCCCCACGGGGGGGGCCGCCTTCAGCCCACGCAGAGTCTCCCTCCATCTTCCTCCTCCCCGTGCTCTCGCCCGACGCAGCTGGGAAGCCCGAGGTCGCCTCCGACGTGACACAGGGCTTTGTGCAGCTCCGAGCCAAGTGGGGAGGGACCCTCCAGACGTCGGGGGCCTGGTGCCAGCCGCCGGGGTCCTCTCCCCCGCGACGTGGCCAGTGAGCCGGGGCCTCCTCCCACGTGCTGTGAGGGTGGTTCTTCCCCGTGTCAGCGCCCACCTCCCAAGCTTAGACTCTACTTGCACTTGTGTGTGCTGAAAATCGGCCATCGGCACCACGTACAGTCCCAGTGGTAAGACGCGCTTCCTCAGCAAACCTCGCGGGCTCCTGGTCACCAGGGCTGAAGAGGCGGTGCTCAGGGCCCCTCTCGCCCCTCCCGGCGGCTCTAGGGGTGAGCAAGGTGGTGACGGTGGACGTGAAGGGGAGCTGGCAGCGCTGGCTGAAGGTGCGCGACCTCACCAAGGGGGTGACCTACTTCTTCCGAGTGCAAGCACGGACCATCGCCTACGGGCCCGAGCTGCGGGCCCGCGTCACGGCCGGGCCGGCCGAGGGTGAGTATCGGGCCTCCCTCGTCCGGCCGGGGCTTGGTCCGCACTCCCGACGAGCCGTCCTGGACGCTCAAGCTGGCGTCAGCTCAGGACTCTTTGGGCCCCGCCTCCCAAGGCGTGTGTTCGCTGAACGTCTGCACGCGGACGCATTCAGTGCGGGCGAGCAAGTTCTTAGGTGTGGAGCGTGTCCGGTTTGTATTTGCTTTCCGGAAGAAAAAATGAGGCGAAAAGAAGTGCGTTCAATATTTGAAATAAGATACATACGAGAAATGTGAAGTTCTCCTGTCACGAAGAGGAACCACGTGGTTCCTACTGCACAAATGCCCTCGGCCTCTGCTTAAGTGCTTTTGGAGGAGAGGGCAGTGGATCGAGCGGGCACCTCCACGCCTCAGCTCTCCTGATGCCCTGATGGACCCTGTGAGGCCAGTGTCAGCCCCACCCCGACTTTCAAGATGAGGGACCGGGACTGACCCAGGGTGAGCCCCGCCTGGAGACCTAGCGGCAGAACCGGCCCCTCTGCGGGCCCAGGAATCCCGGGCCAAAGCCCACCAGCTCTTTTCTCCTCTGTCCACAGGTTCCCCGGGCTCCCCTCGAGACGTCTCGGTCACCAGATCCGCCTCTGAGCTCACCCTGCAGTGGAAGGAGGGCCGCGCGGGCAGGACGCCCACCACGGGCTATGTCATCGAGGCCAGGCCCTCAGGTAGGGTGGCCGAAACCCTGAAACGGTGTCTCTGCATCTGTAAAAGAGGGGACGTGTCAGAGCCTGGGGCCTCCCCGGCCTAGCATTTCCCTGAGACATGGAGACAGAGGGCATTGACTTGAAATGAGAGGCTCCCTCTCACTCCCCCACCCCCCGTTGTTGTTGTTTTTTTTAAATATTTATTTATTATTTACTTATTTATTTTGGCCGCGCCGGGTCTCAGATGCGGCACGCGGGATCTTCGTTGCGGCCTGCGGGATCTAGTTCCCTGACCAGGGATGGAACCCCATGGGGAGCGCGGAGCCCTACCCACTGGACCACCAGGGAAACCCCCGTCCCCCCATTTTCATAACCACGGCTGCACTAGCAACCTCACGGGCCTCAGACCCATGGTGTTCTGGCCACGTTACCCAGGCTTAGGGGGAGGATGATTGTCACTCAGATACACGTGCGTGAGAACTTAGGGTCACTTAAGGACGTTCTCAGCTCAGCGGTGAGACCCACGAGTGTTTTCAGAGGCTCCGCTCGAGATCTCGGTGGAGAGCGTCCTGCTCATTTCGGATCATCATGAACCTTCCTGTTAGTAGTGAAACCCACACGTCACGCGCTGAGAGCGAGGTTGAGATCCGCCCCGACCCCATCCGCCCTAAGAGGGCGTCCGCCTTCTCTCTGTTCAAGTAATACCCAGGGGCGGACGTCACTGGAAAGTGAACGGTGGTTTGAGTCAGATGTTACAGCTGGAGCTGGGGGGGTAGCCCCCTCGCAGGAGCCCCGGGCACGTTCACCGCGACCTTCAGACGGCCGTACGGCTCAGCATGAACATCTGAGCGTGAAAACGCACGGCGTGCCAGGGACGCACTTGGAAAGCGAATCGCCGGGCCCCGCCGGCAGATGGTCTACAGCGCTGCGAGCGCTTCAGTGCGACGTTTAAAGAAGCTCTTAGGCCGAGAGGGAAGGTCCCCAAAGGTGCAGACGCCACCGTGTCACAGGCGTCCCTCCTCCCCACCAAATGGCTTTTGAAAGATTACTGGTTAGAAGTGCCTTCTAGAAACTTCAAAGGAGACACCTAGTACATAAAACCAAAACAGTTTCTACGTAAAGGCGACGTGAATACTTCTTTGGCTCAAGAATGCCCATGTTCAGCCCCCGGGCCTGGGGGATCCCGACAGTTTCTGATAAGCAGGGCATTTGGCCTTTTCTGGAAATGGAGGGTCCCAAATCCGTGACGGGGCTGGACTCGCCAGAGGCCTCTGTGGTCACTTGTTCCCCCCGTACCTCTGAAAGCAGCGGCCCCCAGAAGAGCCAGCCAGCTGTCTGCTGGTGACATCTGACCCGGGGCACTTTCGGAGCTCAACAAGTGCCGCGGCTGAAAGGCCCCGTGAGGTCTGTGCCCAGGCTGAGGCAGTGGAGGCGGCACTGGCCTCAGGAGGCAAAGCCGTTTGCTCCCCAAATCCAGGGAGAGAGTTTGTTGCAAAGGTTGCCTTGCTCAGGCCCACCAAGGGGCTCCATCAGCCTCGACGGGAAAAAAATACATTTTTATCTTCACTATCCCTCTAACTGAAATTTAGCTTTCCCTTCACTTATAAACACATGTTAGTTTGCTCGGCTACTGTAACCGAGTGCTAAACATTGGGTGGCTTAGATAATAGAAACGTGTTCTCTCTCAGTTCTGGAGGTTGGAACCCCAGATCGAGGTGTCGGCAGGGTTGGTTCCCTCTGGGGGCCGTCGGGGAGGATCTGGCCCAGGCCTCTCCCTGGCCTCCGGCGTGTCACTAACAACGTTTGCGGGTCCTTGGCTTGTAGCAGAAGCGTCAGCCAGACCCCTGCCTTCCTCTTCGCGTGGCCTCCTCCCTGTGTTCCTGTCTGTGTCCAAACTTCCCCCTTTTAGAAGAACCCCAGTCATATTGGAGTAGGGCCCACCCTCATGACCTCATCTTAACTAACTACGTCTGCAAAGACCCTATTTCCAAATAAGGTCGCATTCTGAAGACACTAAGGATTAGGCCTTGAAGGTATGAATGATGAGGGGACCCAGTTCAACCCATAACCGTAGGTGAGCAACCACGTAAGTAACTGCAGTACCTGTGAAACCGCCAGCAGTAGAAATCGCAGCCACGCTCACACCACGTGCCAGCTGGGCACGGATTTCCCAAGATCCTTCACACTCATCACGGCGTTGAAATTACGGTCGTCTGCAGACCCTGCTAGACCTTCTTATCGAACGCGTTCACGAAGAAGCGAAGACTTCTGAGTTCCCTGGGATGAGGGTGTCACCTCAACGCACGTCTCTCCACCACGTCTTCCAAAGACCACGTAGCTTAACAAGGGTGCAGAGAAGACCCGCGTGATCCAGACCTTCCGCGTAACCAGGAGACGGACGTGACTGTGAACTTGCGGTTCCTGCTAGGCGTTTATGAGCATCCACCAATATAACTGGTTTCCTTTTCAGTTTTATTTTATGCATGAAAACCATCCTGAGACGGGGTCCTTCTGAGTCAGCAGGGAAAGTTGAGAGAGGTGCCATCTACCCCCCTCCCCCCACCCTCTCCGGGCAGGACAGCGGTGTCTGAAGGGAGCTTGGTAGTGGTGTCGGGCCCTGGGAGGGGTAGTTTTTAATAGGGGGCCGCCCGGGTTCCCGTCACCGCGGGCGTCTGGAAAGACTGAGCCACTTTGTTGGGGGGCCCTGGGGGCCCCCGGCTGCCTGCCGTCTCCCCACCAGGCCTCATCTCCGTCTTGCCCTTGGAAGGCATGGAGCTCGTCCGCTTGGCTGGCGCGGGGAGGGTGGCCCGCGCGCCCCAGCGGCCAGGGCAGGTGGCGCTGCAGCCTTGTGCGTCTTCACCTGAACCCCTGCAAATTCTGCTGATGCCCTAACGTGAAAACACCGAATTGAACAGCAGCTGGTGAAATTCACATCGGACTAGGACACACACCCCCTCTCACTCCTGGAGAAGGGCCGTCAGCGGGTGTGGACACGGCCCCAGACGCCACGGGACAGCCTTGCCGGAGGTTCATTCCTCCGGTTGGGCGAAGGTTCCCTCCCAGTCGGTGTGGCTAAGCTCCCAGGAAGGAGGTGGAAACGATGCAGTGGGCATATGCAGATGATTTATTTACACACATTGTCCTGAGGCATTTTACTGTATGGATCAGGAAACCTAATTTACATATTTACACAATAGACCAGAACGGCACTAAAGGAACTATAAATATATTTTCCTCTCCGCAGCAGCCGTGAAAGACATATTTAGGATGTACCCAGCGCGAGGCAGACATTGTGTTGCTTTTTTCACGAGTAATGTATTTAGCCCAGAGAGGAGAGGGGGTCAGATGGAGCAGGGCCCCTGTCCCCGTGGGCCCCTCCTGCCCACTTGCTGTCCTCCTGGGGGCCCCCCAGGCCCCTCCCCACTCATTCCGTCCACTTCTGATCTTTGCCCGCGGGACTTTTCAACTGAACAAAGAAGAAAAATCATTGCTTTCCAGAAGGTTTAAAATCCATGGAAGTTGCCGAGTCAGCGTCCTGAGCCCGAGGGCTGCGGGCAGCTGCAGTTCTGACTCTGTCACTGGCCCGCGTTCACTCCTCTCCTTCACGACCCCGAGCTGACAGGCTGTCGGGCTCTGCAGCCGTTTCTCTCTGGGCTGGGTCCCGGTCCTTTGCGTTTCGACGTTCATCTCATTGGGTGTCCTGCCTTCAACAAGGATCGGATAACATACGATTATTTTATCATCAGATGTATTTAGCCTCGGGTGTAAGCCCCACCTGTTGCAGTTCAATTTCCGACCCAGCCCAGTTACACCAAGAGAAACGGCAGCGTTTAAGACATAAGCAGCTACCAGGCTCAGAGCTGCAAGCCGACGTCATGGCGCTGGTTATGGGAGTTAGTGGAACCAGAACCCTTGGGCCGTGAATGACAGTTTCACTCAGCGTGGAGACCCTGCTGGATCGTCCACGAGGTCAAACGTCTTTCTCGGCATCTGCCTTGAAACCTGCCCCAGACGGACGCGTCTGGGCGTCGGCAGGGTACGTGGAGCGCGGAGCCTGGGATTCGGGAGGGCCGTGTCCCCGCTCCCCGGTTGCGAGGGCACGGCCGGGAGCAGAGATGCCTGGCCTTGCTCCGAGCGCCAGAAACAAGTGCGCTCGGGGCAGCGCCCGTGTGGACTGGAGGCGCTTGCTCTCCTCGAGGGTATTCAGTATTAGCCGCTCTCCTTTTGTAGTAAGCAAATACTGCCATAGGGCAGCCAGGACCGAGAGCTTATATCCTTAAAGGAAAACCAGCCAGTGGGGCGCACGCGCGTGTGCGGACCCTCACGCAGCTTTCCTTCCGAGCCCGGCAGGGATGGAGCTGTGTGACCAGAGTGCGGCTTATCAAGCAGCATTCTGCCTCTTTTATTTCTCCACGGTTCCCCCACCTTCATACCTCGAGGTGGCGTCTTCCCAGCAGTGTCACAGTGTCACAGTAAGGAGAGGCCAGGAAGGTGCTGGGCGTCCAAGAACCAAGCCCAGCAAGATGCCACAGACACCCCGCCACAGACGTCAAGAGGCCCCGGCCTGAAGGTCGACGTGACTCCCAGGAAGGTCGAAGTCCCGGCCCCGCCCGCAGGGCTGGTCCTCAGGCCTCTGGCATCGGCCATCCAGGGATGTGGCTTCGGGAAACACGAGCGACTGCTCTCCTCGGGCCAGTCACGGGTTCCCCACGCGAGGGTGATGTCAGAGTAGGAGCGCCCCCAGTGGGGAGGGAAAGCAGGCTGGGGTCTGCTGAGCACCCGGCCCGGTGACCTCACCTGGAGTCTGACAGCCGGCTGAATGCATCCCCAGAAAAACACAAGGGCCCGCACTCCCCTCAAGTATTGATTGAGAATGTAAATCCAGGCCCGGGGATTATCCTGGTGCGTGGAAAATCAGTTGCACAAATCTCATTATGCTTAATAGTTCTGTAATGTTATTTCTCCCGCTAATTTGTAGCCATACTTTTCTCCATCATTGATTTATTGAGATATTTAACAACATAATACGAGCGAGGAAAACAATCCACGGTGGAGAGACAGAGCGGATGCTTCGGCAGCCGCCAGGGTTTTCTGCCCGCCGTGATCGCGGTGTGACTGTTAGTGCGGATGAATAGCCCAGGGAATCACAAGTGGAGCCTACAATGCTGAGTAGGCTGATTTTGGAAAGGCAGAATTAAGCAGGATAAAAGTGCGCACTTCCTTCCGAAGGAAATTCTCCTGGTGGGACTCCCCCCCTCGCAGCGTTTCTCAGTGTAAAGTAAATCGTGTGTTGAGATTCTGTATCAGTATTTTAAAATGTTTTTATGAAAAATGCACATAATTCCTGGAGCTATGACAGAGCGCTTAAAATAAAATGTGGACTTTAGGTGACAGTAGAGGAAGGGGAAGAAATTCTTTTTCTTCAGTAGCAGGAAAGCATTACAGAAGCATTAGTGTAAAAGACGTCCAGAGAACCCACTGCAGCGGTGTTCAGGCCTGCTGCAGATGGGCTGGGAATGCCTTTCACACTCTTAAGTCCCTTAATTTCAATGGTTTTAAGCAGTATCCAGTTTACAAGAGTCTGTATTTTTTCTTCAGTCTCTTTGACAGCGTAAAATTATCTGTCTTTTTAGAGGGAAAACATTGCACAACTTAGTCAATGTGTAAAGCCCGTAGCACAGTGACCTGCTCATAGTAAGTGCTCAGTAAAATGGTGGTGGTTGTTATTTACTGAACGCTTGCCTGTGCCAGGCCCTGGGAAAGGCCGTGGGGGCCCAAAGATGAATGGATGGAAGGACGGATGGATGGAGGGATGGATGGATGATGGGTGGATGGGTGGATGGGTAGATGGAAAGATGGATGGAAGGAGGAAAGGGAAGGGAAGGGAAGGAACGGAGTAAGGAAGGGGAGATGAATCCTATCAACTGATATTTACTGAACTCTTGAAAAATTCAAGAGCCCGGTGGTGCAAACGGACAGGTAAATGTAAAGAAGTGTTCTGGAGGCCCATTGGCAGAAGCTGCCATCTCTTCCTGGAGTGTAGGAGTGGGTCAAGGCTGGCCTCAAAAAGATGAATCTGAAAGGGTGCAATGACCTTGTTGATTTTCCTCCATCACCCCCGTCCCCCATAGACTTATAAATAGCTCACTGAGAACAGAACTCTCATCTGATCCCCTGTTGGCTGGAACAGGGCCTGACCGAAGAGGGAGCTCTTAAGTATTTGTGGATCGAATGCGCGGATGAGTGAGAGGCGGGTGGAGGGGGAGGACGCCGGCCACCACACCGGGCACTCCAGGCAGATGGAATGGCACGTGCAGAGAAAACGCACCCTCCGTGCCTGTTATTCCCCGATCATTCTCGCCAAACCAGAAATAAATCACATATGACAGTCAGGAGTGCAAACCTTAATATTTTTAGAAGGAAGAGAAAGGCTTAAGCTGTGACTTGCCATTTGGACATTATTAGTGCTAATGGGTAACTTGGTGAGAAACTACTGTAAGTGTGAATATTTAGAAATAAGTAATCATCGTACTTCCTTTTTGCCTGTACAGAGATTTATGCCTTTCAAATCTCGTTCACATCCATTCCTTCATTAACCTGTGACTACAAGGGCTTGATCAGTGCAAACTCTGAACCCTATGCAAATACAGCTTACACACTAGCGTCTCTTTCTGTTTACTGTGGGGCTGATCCTCTCAAACATATCTGGTGTTCCAAGGTGTGTGATAAGGTTGGTTTCCAGATAAACACACCCCCCCCCCCACCCCGCCCCCGTAAAGCTGTCAGCAGGTATGCATGCATATTCAAACGTGCATGGAGATTCCTCTCCAGATCTCCTGCTGTTTTTGAAAGATCACAAGCCTGTGCCTATAAAAGAATTTATAATTCATGAAGGATCACTATTTCAAATGAACACTTTGGGCCCTGAGCCCACTTTTTACCGAACGACCTCCTTAGAGATTGGATTTATATTTTATTTTGCAGACACTCACAGAGTGTACTGCTTACTAAGCACTTTATCAACATTAACTTGTTTAGCCCTTGCAACACACCTGCGATGTAGATGCCCTCTGTTGTCACCGTTTTTTACAGATGAGGCACAGAGAGGTTAAGTACTCTCCCTAAGGTCACACAGCTGACGTGCGGCGAGGCAGGCTTTGCACCAAGGCTGTCTAGCTTCTTCCTTTCTCTCTGCACCTGATTTTCTGGATTTAATTTCAATTTTATTAGTGTTTTCCTACACGTCGGGGCTTAAAGAAATTCAATCTGTATTTTTATTGTGGTAAAATACATAACATAAAATTTACCATTTTAAGCATTTTTAGGTGTACAGTTCAGTAGCATTAAGTATATCCACGTGGTTGCACAACCACCACCACCGTCCACCTCCAGAACTTGTCCATCGTCCCAAACTGAAACTCTGTCCCCGTCAAACCCTAACCCCCCCTCCCCCTCCCCCGCCCCCTGGCGCCCACCCTGCTACTTTCTGTCTCTATGAATTTGCTCTAGGGACCTCCTAGAAGTGGAATCACACAGTATTTATCCTTTTTGTTCTGACTTACTTCACTGAGCATCCTGTCTTTGGGTTCACCCATGTTGTAGCAGGTGTCAGAGTTTCCTTCCTTTTTAAGGCTGAATCATATTTCATTGTATGGATGGACCACCTTTTCTTTACCCATTCCTGTGTTGATGGACCTTTGGGTTGCCGCCACCTTCTGGCTACTGCGAATAATGCTCTATGAACGTGGGTGTGTCGGTGTCTGTTCAAAATTCGGTATATTTTTAAAAAATTTATACTTGTTTTCGGTAGCACCTGGGCATAGATTAAATAACTACCGGTCTTCGGGCAGGTTTGATGCTGCAGCGCTTCCAAAGGATGCTCAAACTCGAGGGCGGCACTTGGGGAATTCGGTTTGGCAGGTTAAGGCAGGGTCCCCAGGTGAGGGAACCAGGCCCCGGCAGGGTTGTCCCAGAGCACGTGCGCCTCCGTGCCAGCTGCCGCTCGGCGCCTTCACCCCGTGAGAGCACACAGCCCGTTAGCGATTATGCAGAATTGCGCCAAGCACACCGCAGCGTCCGCCCCAGGTGGGGGGGGGGTGGGGGGGGACAGCGTGACAGCATCACCGCAAGGCCGGCAGCTGGCTGGCAAGAGAGGCGTCGTTCAAAGTTTTCTCTTTGACCCGCCGGCTGGATTGTCGTTTCCAGTTAGAAAGCAGTGGGACTGAGAACTCCGACCAGTGGCTGGCGCGCGCAGGCGCCCCTGGGCCAGCGGGTGTCCTCGGTGAGTCTGGAAGGTGGGCTTACGGACACGCGCGGCAGGAGGTCGGTAGGGAGCCGGAACCCTGCACCAAAGGTGAGATCCAGTCAGAAACCGGAGGCCCGGAGAGCACTGGGGAAAATGCTCCGCCCAGCTTGCAGCCTTAGCAGAGTCTGGTCACCAGGCGGAGGCCCCTCTCCCTCCTGTGCCCCCGGCCCCGCAGCTCACCCAGCCTCGGGCTCACATCCGCCCCCGGGGGGAGCTGGGAGCTGAGGGCAGGGTGGGCGTCCACGTGCGGGCGCCCTGACCTCTGCTCTCGCTGCCTTGCAGATGAAGGCCTGTGGGACATGTTTGTGAAGGACATTCCGCGGGGCGCCACGTCCTACACCGCCAGCCTGGACAAGCTCAGGCAAGGAGTGACCTACGAGTTCCGGGTGGTGGCCGTGAACCAGGTGGGCTACGGGGAGCCCAGCAGCCCCCCCGCTGCCGTGTCAGGTAGGAGCCCTGCCCGGGAATCCCGGGGCGATGGCCCTCCTTCGGGGGCAGGGAGGGTGACCGGGAGCCACGGTGACGGAAGGAGGGCCGGCGCGCGCCTCCCGAGGAGCTGGGGGGACGGCGCGGGCCCCGCGCGCTCCGCGCTCCCGACCACGCTGTGCCGCGGCCGTTCTGAATTCTCGCCTCTCCCGGAGCGCGGAGCCCCCAGCTCCAGCCGGCCGGGGTCCCCCCGGGGAGGAGGCTTCCCAGGCAAAGTGGAGCCCAGGACCCTCCCTGAGGGGACGCGTCCCCGCCGTGGAGCCACGGGCCGGTTTTGAAGAGCAAAGGTCGCCCCCAGCAGCCACCGGGGAGCGTGTTAGCCCTTGACAGGCGGCCGGGTCCGACGCGGGCCCTGGTGAGCCCTGCGCCTGAAGTTGGAGGTGCCCGCCCCCCGCCCTGCTCTGGGGGGAGCCGCAGACACGGGGGAGGCCAGGCTCCCTTTCCCGGAGCTCGAGTGTCAGCGGCGACAGGCTCTGTCCTCACCAGTGGCGTGGCAAGGGGTGTGACAGCTGGGGGTCAGAGTGACTGCCCGAAAATCAGGAAGGGCTTCTCGGAGGAGGGAGCCCGGGTCTGGGTCTTGAAGGGTGCGGGGGCACGGCTGCCGGGAAGGGAGAGCCTGGGACGGACGAGGCAGAGGAAGTAGCAGGTGAGGAGCCCGTGGAGGACCAGCTGGTGGCGGGGGGAGGGCAGGTGAGGCTGGTCCCAGGTGCGCGTGAGAAGCGGGTCTCCACCCCGCCTGCACCTTAGGGTCACCCCTCGGGAATGCGTAGGAAGCAGCCACGCAGGGCCCCACCCTGGACAGCAGCTGCATCGCCGGGGGCACAGGTCTGGGCCTGGTGATTGTCTAGCTCCGCAGCGGTCCTTACGGGCGAGCCGGGCTGTAGAGGGGTTGAGTGAGGGCTGACCGCTGGAGGTGATCTGGAGAAGAGAGCAGGTCGAGTCCGGGCCAGGCGCCACGAGAGCCTTCCTTCCAATCAAGACAAGTATGTTTCCCTTCCCCGCAGTCACATTTGTTCAAGCTGCTGACCGCACTTGTTTAAACTGAAAGCGTCCTTCATCCTTTCCTTGTCGTGAGTCTGGAGGAAGGGTAGCGTCTTGGGCGCCCAGGCCCCTGGTCTAGGAGAAACATGAATCCCAGGGGCGCTCAGTGAGAGGGGCTGCAGGAGGGGCCCGGGCGCCACTCGCTTGTTTAACGGACAGCACGTAGAAAAGTCAAATTTTCCTCGCTTCCTTCTTCTTTATTAAGAAAATTGTAAACATACCCCAAAGTAGAGAGAATAGAATAAGGAACCCCCAGCACCCGTCACCCCAGTTCAGCAATTCAAGATATGCCTCCCTTGGTCCATGAACAAGAAATCATTAGAAAGCAGTTCCAGACGCACAGAGCTTTTAATTCCGCACGCGCGTAGCCGGTGGCGAAGGCTGGTTCCCACGGAAGCACGCGGTTCCCGGCCCTCGAGCTCCTGGGGCACCGCGGCTGGACCGATCCTCTGAAATCCGTCGCATCCCCGCGCTGGCCTCGGCTGCCAGCTGGTCGGCAGTCCGCTCATCTCAGGGATTCGAGAAGCCAGCAGGCCGTCACCTGCCGGCACCCCTCAGGCCCGGCTGTGCAGACGGGGGGTGGGGAGGCCGAGCCGGGGCCGGAGTCCTGTAGCCCAGCCCAGGCCTTTCGGCCCAGGCCTGCTCTGCACCACTGACTGCCCAGCGGTCGGCTTGGATGTGTTGGCCTCATCGGATGGAAGACTTAACGTACAGCCTGAAATCCAGCTCATGCGTTTTGGATTTAAAGTGCTGTCGTCTGTCAAGCCTCCCTGCGCTGTTACACGATCCAGAGCAGGCGTCGCCCTCGTTCCCAGGGTGCACACGCTTCGCATCCGTCCAGTGAGGCCTTTAGCATAAGGGAGAGGTCTTTTCCGGGGGTTTCTGCTCCTGGAGCCGGACCTTGGCCTCCACCTGTAATGGGCTTCCTGTTCCGTCCCTCACGTCCGATGCCCCGAAACAGGGAAGCTCGTGGGGCCCCAGGGCCATCCGACACCTACCGAGAAGCAATTCCCATTTTCCTCGTCTTAGTAAACAGAATAAAACATGAGGAAGACGATCCTTCTTCAAAGCAACTTTCAAGTGAAACCTTTTCTGTTCGTTCTGGGAAAACGTTAGCTAAGGGGGGCCCCGTTGTTCGGCTCAGTTTTGCTGGAGGATCGAAATAAATAAAACACAGCCCAGCCTCCGGGGCTGGGGGCCCTGATGCAGCGGAGGAGGCCGACAGGTAGTCAGGCAGGCCCACCCAGCCGGAGGGCGCGAGCAGAGGTTTCTGGGCAGGTGTGGAAGGGGCCGGCGCCCGGCAGGGGCAGGGCTCGGGTCTCGGGGTTCCCAGGCTTAGACTGAGCGCACCCCGAGGCCAGTAGGGGCAGCACTGAGGCCTTTTGGAGGGGCCGACTTCCCACCCGAGAACGCTCTCTGTGACGTCAAGGGTTTGAGCGCACCGGGAAGAGGCGACACAGTTGACAGTGGTTCCGGTGGCCCGGGCGGCGGTGGTGGCCCGGGGGAGGCAGCGGGGATGGAGGTAGCCAGGGGACTTGGGGGCTGTCTGGGAGGGAAGCCCCGGCACTGGGAGAGGCGAGCAAACCCGGGCGCTTGTGTACCTCCCTCCCTTTAACCCAGACAACATTTGTAAGCAGATGAAACTGAGAGGATATAAGCACGATGGCCACGGTCCAGGACAGTGAAGCCTCTGGGGCGGGAGCAGTGCGGGGGGGGGCGGGGGGGGAGGGTGACAGGACCCCGGGCCCCAAAGAGACGGTGGAACCGGAGCCTTGTCTCTGGGTCGGTCTGCCCGCGGCAGCCGTGCCCGGGGCTGCCCCTCGCGGCCCCCCCTCCGATGGCCACGGTCCAGGACAGTGAAGCCTCGGGGGCGGGAGCAGTGCGGGGGGGGCGGGGGGGGAGGGTGACAGGACCCCGGGCCCCAAAGAGACGGTGGAACCGGAGCCTTGTCTCTGGGTCGGTCTGCCCGCGACAGCCGTGCCCGGGGCTGCCCCTCGAGTCCCCCCCTCCCCCGTTCGCGGCAGGGACTGAGCTTCTGTCCCGCGTGACCGTGTCCGTGTGCCGTGTCGCCCTTCAGCTCAGGCGGAGAGCCCGTTCTACGAGCAGTGGTGGTTCCTCCTGGTCATGGCGCTGTCCAGCCTGCTCGTCATCCTGCTGGTGCTGTTCGCCCTGGTCCTGCACGGCCAGAACAAGAAGTACGGGAGCTGCGGCCCAGGTGGGACGGCGCCTGCCTTTCCCTGTCTCCCCGCGGGGGATCTCTGGAGCTGAAACGCTTGGGGTTTCCCTCCTGGACCCGGGGCGCCCACATCCACATTCCGTTTCACTCGATAAAACAGGCACAGCAGACATCCCTTCGGAGGCCGCGGGTGCAGGGAGACAGGAGCTCTGGACCTCGGCCGCCAGACTCTGCCCCAGCTCTGCCCTCAAGTGGGCCGTGTGTCCTTTGGGTCATTTGGCCTCCGTACGTCCGCTTCCTCATCTGCACTGTTGCTCAAACGCAGGAGTATCTTGTCAAGTGATGATTAAAAAGTGGAAAGCGTTAAACAGATGAAAAATCGCCCTCCTCAGTATCCCGAGAAGGGTGAATGGGGCGCGTCTCGGGCGTCCGCTGGGGCTCGGGGATGGTGCGGAATCGTGTCTGTGGCCCAGCCCCTCTCACCAACGGGGCGAGCGCCTGCCTTAGGCCCCGCGCCGCAGCTCTGAGCCCTCCGTGGGCCCGGTCCCCGCCGCTCCCCGCGCAGCCTGGCGTGGCGTGTAGTAGGTGCTTAGTAAGCGTCCGTCGCTAAAGGGACCACCGTCATTAGAGAAACGGACAAACTTGGGCAAAGCCGACCGCAGAAGGGCACATACAGTGTGACTCCGTTTACAGGAAGGCCAGGAACAGCCTAACGAATGGATGTTTCTAGAAGGCAGGATGGTGGGGTTCTTAGTGGAGAAGTATAAGCAGCGAAGGTCCGTGAGGGAACCTTACGGGGTGCTGGAAACACTCTGATACCCCTGTGAAGCGGGGGCCAGCAGGTCCCCCGACCCCAGCCCCCGGCACCACTGTCACGGCACCAAAAGGGTTCAGAAAACCAGGCACCTAAAGTGCCTGCCATTTGCTTTTGTAACGTTAAGCCATTCATCCCTCCAAGAAAGGATTTATTTTTTTCTGTATAAATTCACTTCTAACAAGTGTTCGTAAATCAGATTTTATTCCTGCGGGATTTACAGTGTATGAATGGCACGTCATGTTACTGAGTTCATGCTGTTACAGAATCCTGTGTCTGGCGCAGAGAAAATTTCCCCGCTTTCACTCTTCTTCTCCATCTGGGAAACGGGCCTGAAAAGTCCCATCTGACCTGTGGCTTCTGACACTCAACCTCACCCTGGAGCATTAATGTAACGTCAGCGTTGAAGCCCAGGGGAAAAAAAAAAAAAAAAAAGAAACACTTGTCTACCAGAACGTCTCCCTGCCTGCCCGGGAGACACACAGAAGCTAAACCTTTGCTGCTGCAGCCTCGTTCTAACCCTCCTGCTCTCCTCCCATCAACCCAAATCCCTACTCGCAAGCGACTTCATCTTTCACTCACCGCTCTCTGTGTTCTGCTGGCTTTTTCCCGTTGCACACGAGTAGAACGTTAAGGTGAGGTGAGGGCTGTGGGGTCCCCGGCGGAGAGGACCCTTGCGGCTTAGAAAGGCTGGTGAATTCTACAAACCCACACGGAGCCCCTGGTGTGGGCTCGGGCAGCGTCCCGGGGGGCCGGGATGTAACGAAGAGCATAACTGGGTCTGTGCTCCAAGAGCTCAAAGTCTGGTAAGGAGGACAGACAGACCACAGGGAACGAGCCAGCACAGGAAAGATACAGACGTGGTGACGGCACCATGGAGAGAAAAAACACAGGGCGGAGACCTCAGGGTCCGAAAGTTCTCTCTGGTCTCACGACCCTTGAGCTGTGATCTGAAGGAGGCGGGGAGTGATAAGTCAGGAAGATGGCGGGGGGACGGGCTCCCAAGGTGGGGGAGGGAAAAGGGGGGTAGACCGGCCGAAGCAGAGAGACAGCCGTGAGGACACCAACTCTCATGGCAGACGGGGTCGGCGCCACCGGGACCTCTTCGTGTCCTCGGGTTGCTTGTACCCTTGGCCGGCTCGTGTATGTTAGGATATGTTTCGATATGTATTTATAGGCTTATTTTAAGTGGTTTTCAGTTACGTTCACAGACACGTGTGACCATCACCACGGTCAGTCCTGGAGCATTTTCATCACCGCAGAAAGAAACCCTGCACCCTTTAGCTATCACCCCTTATACAGTTACTCTCCACTTACTGTTTTGCTCTATGACTGTGAGGCTTTTCCTTTGAAATTTAGTGAATATTTAATTTCCTCAATGGTTTAAAAAGTTCACGTATTCTGAGTACTCTTTAATAAAATACTGATCAAAATACTCGCAGTTTGGTGTCAAGCGAAATAAACACCAAAACACTGACGTCGTTTTGCTGCGGGGTCGACACGCGGCCTTTCTCCCCAGCCTGACTCTGCCTGCCTGGCTGGCTGACGCAGGCCGGCCCGGCCCTGGGCTCCGTCCAGCGGGCCGTCGGGGAGCGACTTAACTGAAGCGTCTGTGCTCGTTTCCCCGCCCGGCTTTAGGTAAGAGCGTCTCCAACATGGAGGAGTCCGTGACCCTGGACAACGGGGGATTTGCCACCTTGGAGCTCAGCAGCCGCCACCTCAACGTGAAGAACACCTTCTCGAAGAAGAACGGGACCAGGTAGGGCTGCAACAGCTCCAGCCCCCGGTGCGGCCTCCACCTGAGGACCCGCTCGGCCGGGCCCACGCCCACGGGCCCCCCGGTGGGGCAGCGCCGAGCCGGGGGGTCAGGGTGGTGGGGAGTTAGGGATTTTTTTTTTTTTTTTTTTTTTTTTGCGGTACGCGGGCCTCTCCCGTCGCGGAGCGCAGGCTCCGGACGCGCAGGCCCAGCGGCCACGGCCCACGGGCCCAGCCGCTCCGCGGCACGTGGGATCCTCCCGGACCGGGGCGCGAACCCGCGTCCCCTGCATCGGCAGGCGGGCTCCCAACCGCTGCGCCACCAGGGCAGGCCCAGGGATGTTTTAAAGACATTTCCAGAGGCAGAAAAAGAGGGCAGGTCTCAGGCGCAGGGACGTGGCCTCGGGAGATCTCCCGGCCCCGGACGGGGCAGGCGTCCTGCGAAGCTGCAGAGGTACCGCGAATTGTTTGCACTGGGGCCGAACTGGTGCCGGCGGCGGCGGATTTCTCCCGCTCAGCCTCGAAGCAGGCCAGAGGGTGGGTCGGGAGGCCTCGGTGGGGGGGTAACTGGTGTCCCCGTCCCGCCCAGGTCCCCGCCTCGGCCGAGCCCCGGCGGCCTACGCTACTCAGATGAGGACATCTGCAGCAAGTACAACGGTGCCGCGCTGACCGAGGGCGGGCCCCTGCAGGAGAAGTCGGAGGACGCCGTGGAGTCTGAGGTGGGCGCCTGGTACGCGGGGCCCCCGCCCCCCCCAGGGGCCCCGCGACCGCGCGGGGCAGGCAGAGCCGGGACAGGCGGCTGCCCTTCCCGGACGAGGGAGGTCCTCGCTCGCCTCTGGCCCCCGGGTCCCTGGCTCGAGGCTGCCTCCTAGGTCAGTCACTCGCCCAAAGTGGACGTCGGATCCGCAAACCGTCCTCGTTCCATTCTGTTTTCAGAAAGAGACCCGGAGTTTTCTGGAGGTCACCGTGGAACTTGGTGGCCTCTAGACCCCGGCTGGGTAAGGGGGGGCCCCGAGCCTGCCCGACTGGTACAACCTGGGAGCCCCGCGCCGGGTGTTGGCTCCCCCTCCCGCCGGCCGCCCTGCTTGCCTCCTTGGGCCGAAGAGGGGGCTTTGGTCACAGCGTCGCTGGGTCAGTTAACAGGGTCAGGAGAGCAGGACGGGAGCCCTGGGACCAGGGAGACCCTGCCCCGAGGGGCCGTCAGCCTCCAGCCGAGACCCCCAGGGCCCTGGCCGGCACGTCTCAGGCCTCCTTCGCGCCTGGGCATCTGGGCATTCTCCGTGGAGCCGGGTGAGTCCTGGGTGAGGCCTCCGTCGGGGGTGGGGGGGGGCGGGCGGGGCATCCCCTGGGGGCAGCCGTGGCGGCGTCTCCGGGCGGGGCTCCGCTTCCCCCACAGGCGCCCCAGTCAGTCTCTCACGTGCACCAACAAAACCGGGTGAAGCAGCCGGTAGAGAGCTGGGGCCCGGGCAGTCCTAGACTGTTCGGTTTCAGAGGTGCTGAGCCCTGACAGGGATGAAGTTCACCAAGCTCTTTGACGGACACGCAGGCCCGCCCCACGCCTTGGCGTTCATGCTCTAAATCAACATTTAATCTAAACTAAGTCTCACCTTCATTCCGATCTGAATTCAGGATTATTGAGCCCTGAGGCTCAAGAAAATGGCTTCTTGTAAATCGTGGCTCGTGTATGAGCTCACAGCGGGACCCGGACAGCCGGGGCTTGGCGGGGTGGCACCAGCTCGCTCGGCCGGCCTCACGTGCTCTGTTGACGAGGACGCCGGGCCCCCCGTCGGTGCCGTAGCCGTGCGCACGGGGAAAACAGCAAGCAGCACTGCAGATGTTGAGAAGGAACGTTTGTCTAAAGTTGAGGGGCTTTAGATTTTCAGGTGAAAAGCTGCAGACACTGACCTGCCTCCTCCTGATAAGGGGGCCGCAGCTTGTACCAAAAGCAGCACATTGGGAAGGGGCAGGTCCGCCGTCCAGCACGTTCTGGGTCCGCAATTAGGGACCGTCACCAGCACCTGCCTTGATCCGTCCTTGATCCCTGGGCCTGCTGCTCTTAGACCGTCAGCCTCATGGATGACGTTCACAGTGACCAGGCATTAGCCCTGCGGGCCGCGCTCTGCACGGTTCCGCGTGTGCTGAGCGCTAACTGAGCGCCTGCTCTGGGCCGGGCACGCTCGTTCAACGCTCACACCGGCCCTGCGAGGTAGAGCGGTTCTCGTCCTTGTTCACGCACAAGCCTGAGGCCGAGGTCGTCCCACGTGCAGGTGCTGAGGCTGGACGCACACCCACACCCCCGCCCCCCGAATGTGTCCAGAGCTTGCTGACCCCCGCCCTCACCGTCTCCTGCAGCCCAACTCCCAGGCGCCTGTGGCCATTCCCAGCGCTGCCAGGACTGGATTCGTCAATTCTGGACTCTTTGTTCGTGAAAGCATTCTCAGAATGGGTTGATGGGAGGCATTCAGTCGGTTTCTCCTCTCACACATGCGGGTGTTTTGAGATTCAGATTCAGCTGATTTGCGTGGAGGATTATTAAATGCGTGCAGGCGCCGAGCTAGGCATATACACACATGCACACGTGCACACGTACACGCATTCCTAAGTACATACACGTGTACACACGTGGAGGAAGAAGGCAGGGAGGGAGGAAGGGAGGACGGCAGGGGGAGGAGGGGAGAGGGACATGGAACCCACAGTACATCCTGCAAGGAGGCTGTTCGGACCCTCACGTAATAGATCAGAGAGCCGAGGCTTGACGAGGCTTTTGCACGTCTTCCCAGACACACACTGATGGACCTCAGGCCCGCAGGTCCATCTCTCCTGCCAGGCCTGCTGTGCAGGGCTGAGCTGTCGTAGCCCCGGGACGTGTAGCTGAGTGAAGGAGGGACCTTGGCGCGCCCTGTGCCCGGAGGAAGGGGTTCCTTCCGGGATTCCCACAGATGCTTTTTGGTTCAAGAGAGTTGATCAAAGGTGTGGATGCCCTCTCCACCCAGGAGTTTCACCTTGAATCTGGGGCTCCAGGCCCCCCTGAAGCCTGTGGTGGTCGCCTCCAGCGAAGGCCCCGTGGAGTCCAGGCTAAGAACTCGCATGTCTGGGCTCTCTGTCTGCTCCCGGGTTCTCAGGTAGATAGGCTGAGGCCCATCTTTCTTCCAGAATTCTGTGCTCTACAATCTTGCTGGGTCCTGACCTTGACCCTTATGATTTGGGAGAGTTGTAGGCAGATGCATGGGATCCCAACAGAGGGATCTTGGAAGTGCCAGCTCCAATGGGAACATTTCCTTTGAACCACGTCTTTTAAACGACCAGATTGAGATGTAATTCCCATACCACACAAGTCACCCGTTCGCCATATTGGTTATTTAGGTGTGTGCGTTTTAGTTTCCTCAGATTTATGAGCTTCTCAAATCTTCTCCTGTTACTGATTTTTAATTTTATTCCATTGTGGTCAAAGAACATACTTTGTATATCTTCAATCCTTTCAAATTTATTGAGTCTTGTTTTATGGCATAGCATCTGGTCTGTGCTGCAAGCATTCACTTGAAAAGGCTGTGTTGCTCTGCTGTTGCTGTGTGGTGAGTTTCGTGTGTGTCTGTTATGCCTGGTTGATTTATAGTGCTGTTCAAGCCTTCCACACTCTTGATCTTCTGCCATCTGCTGTATTGAAGTCTCCAGCTTTTATTGTTAACATTGTCTATTTCTCACTTCATTTCTGTCAGTTTTAATTTCATGTATTTGCAGGCTCTGTTTTTAGGTGCATATATGTTTATAACTGTTGTATCTTCGTGACGGATAGACCCTTTTTATTAGTACAGAGTGTCCCTCTTTGTCTCTAGTAAGAATTTTGTCTTAAAGTCTGTTTGGTCTGATATTAGTACAGCCAACTCCAATTCTCTTTTGGTTCCCGTTCACATAGTGTATCATTTCCATCCTTTCACTTTCAACCTATTTGAATCTTTGGATCTAAAATGTGTCTCTTGCACGCAGCATATAGTTGGATCACGTTATTTTATTCTTTCTGCCAATCTCTACCTGTTCACCAGGTTGTTTAATCCATTCACATTTAATGTAATTACTGCTAAGGCAGAATTTACATCTGCCATTTTGGTGTTTGACTTCTATAAGTCTCATATCTCTATTTCTCTATTTTTCCTTCGCTGTCGTCTTCTCTTTTGAGTGGATATTTTCTAGTGTACCATTTTAACTCCCTTGTTTTGCTTTTACTATATATTTTTTCAGTTACTGTTTATAGTGATTTGCTTCAGATTTATACTAAATCTCTATATTTCTGTATAGATCGATTCCCTCCTCCCCTCTTTGTGTTATTATTATACATATTACGTCCATATATGTGGCAAACCCAAGATTGCATTTTTATAGGTATCATTTGATAGAATTTTGTGTCTTTTAAAGAAGTTGAGAGAAGAAAGGTGAGCAAGTATCTATTTAGAGTTTATCATTTTAACCTTTTTATTTACTATTTCTGGTTCTCCTCATTTCTTTATGCCTCTTTGCACAGCTATTGTTAAGTATGTTACATTTCTATATATTATAGGCCCAACAATACAATTATATACATATTATTTTATGAAATTTCTATTTAAATCAGATAAGAGAAGAAAGGAGAACAGATAGGTAATTATACAGTCTTTTATAATTCCCTTTGTAATTACCTTTGTTGGTACTTTTTGCTTTTTCATGTGGATTTGAATTACTCTCTGGTGTCACTTGCTTTCAACCTGACAATCTTCCTTTAGTGTTTCCTGTGAGGCAGGTCAGCTAGCAATGAATTTTTCTGTTTTTGTTTATCTCAGAATGTCTTTATTTCACCTTCATTTTGAAAATAGTTTGTTGAATATAAGATTCTTGGTTGACAGTTTTCTTTCAACACTGAATGTGTGACCCCATTGTCTTCTGTCCTCCATTTCTTCTGATTAGAAGTCAGCTGTTAATATTATTTGAGTTCTGTTGTACTGGGTAAGTCATTTTTCTCTTGCTGACTTCAAGAGTTTCTTTTTGTCTTTGTCCTGCAGAATTTTAACTATGATGTGTCTGGGTGTGAATCTTGTTCCATTTATCTTACTTGTGGTTTATTGAGCTTGTCAGGTGTGTAGACTTTTTTCTACCAAATGGGGGATGTTTTAAGTCATTATTACTTCCAGTAATTTCTCTGCTTCTTTCTTTCTCTTCTCATCCTGGTACTCTCACTATGCTTATGTTGGTACACTCGGTGCGTTCTCACATTTGTTGGGTGCTCCGTTCTTTTCCTTTCTTATTCTTTTTTCTGTTTGTTTTTCAGATTGCATGATCGCTATCATTCTATCTTCAAGTGCACTGAGTCTTTCTTCTGTCAGCTCAAATCTACCACTGAGTCCCCCTAGTGAATTTTTTTATTTTGGTTATGGTCTTTTTCAACTCCAGAACTTCTCATTAGGTTCTTTTTAAGTCATTTCTGTCTCTTTATCGATAGTCTCTACTTGGTGTGGTAGTGTCAGCATACTTTAATTCTTTACGCATGGTCTCCTTCAGTTCTTTGTTAAAGTCCCCTACTATGATTGTGTTACTGTCGATTTCCCCTTTTATGGCTGTTAGCATTTGCCTTATGTATTGAGGTGCTCCTATGTTGGGTGCG